>NC_136612.1:907500-1295000 GCF_933228915.1 Telmatherina bonti | reverse complement strand
CATAAATCTGATTAAAACCTGAACCAGAATCGGTGTGGATTCATAATAAACCAGATTAAAACCTGAAACAGAATCAGTCTGGTTTCATAATAAACCAGATTAAAACCTGAACCAGAGTCAATCTGGTTCCATAATGAACCGGATTAAAACCCGAACCAGAATCAGTTTGGTTTTATTGTAAACCGGATTAAAACCTGAACTGGAGTCAATCTGGTTTCATCATGAACCGGATTAAAAGCCGAACCAGAATCAGTCTGGTTTCATAACATAACGGTTTAAAACCTGAACCGGAGTCATCTGGTGTCATCAATTACCAGATTAAAACCTGAACCAGAATCTGTCTGGTCTCATAATAAACCAGATTAAAACCTGAACCAGAATCAGTCTGGTTTCATAATAAACCGGAGTAAAACCTGAACCAGAGTCAATCTGGTTCCATAATAAACCGGATTAAAACCCGAACCAGAATCAGTTTGGTTTTATTGTAAACCGGATTAAAACCTGAACTGGAGTCAATCTGGTTTCATCATGAACCGGATTAAAAGTCAATCTGGTTTCACATCCGCAGACTCCCCACCGTGATGCGGAATCAACTTTAGGAGTTTTTATTATAAACCGGATTAAAACTTAACCAGTATCAGTCTGGTTTCATCATAAACTGGATTAAAACCTGAACCAGAATAAGTCGGGTTTCACATCCCAGATTCCCCGCCATGACCCGGAATCAACGTTGGGAGTTTTTATCATAAATCTGATTAAAACCTGAACCAGAATCGGTGTGGATTCATAATAAACCAGATTAAAACCTGAAACAGAATCAGTCTGGTTTCATAATAAACCAGATTAAAACCTGAACCAGAGTCAATCTGGTTCCATAATGAACCGGATTAAAACCCGAACCAGAATCAGTTTGGTTTTATTGTAAACCGGATTAAAACCTGAACTGGAGTCAATCTGGTTTCATCATGAACCGGATTAAAAGCCGAACCAGAATCAGTCTGGTTTCATAACATAACGGTTTAAAACCTGAACCGGAGTCATCTGGTGTCATCAATTACCAGATTAAAACCTGAACCAGAATCTGTCTGGTCTCATAATAAACCAGATTAAAACCTGAACCAGAATCAGTCTGGTTTCATAATAAACTGGTTTTAAACCTGAAAAAGAATCTGTCTGGTTTCATAATAAACAGGATTAAAACCTGAACCAGAATCAGTCTGGATTCATAATAAACCAGATTAAAACCTGAACCAGAATCAGTCTGGTTTCATAACATAACGGTTTAAAACCTGAACCGGAGTCATCTGGTGTCATCAATTACCAGATTAAAACCTGAACCAGAATCTGTCTGGTCTCATAATAAACCAGATTAAAACCTGAACCAGAATCAGTCTGGTTTCGTAATAAACCGGTTTAAAACCTGACTAGAGTTAATCTGGTTTCATCATAAACTGGATTGAAACCTGAACCACAATCAGTCTGGTTTCGTAATAAACCGGATTAAACCCTGAACTACAGTCAATTACAAGATTAAAACCTGAACCAGAATCAATCTGGTTTCACATTCCTTAGACTCCCCGCCGTGACCCGAAATCAACGTTAGGAGTTTTTATATTAATCCGGATTAAAAACTGAACCAGAATCATTCTGGTTTCATAATAAACCAGATTAAAACCTGAACCAGAATCAGTCTGGTTTCATCATAAACCGGATTAAAACCTGAACCAGAATCCATCTGGTTTCACATCCCCAGACTCCCCGCCGTGTCCCGGAGTCAACGTTAGGAGTTTTTATCATAAACTGGATTAAAACCTGAACCAGAATCAGTCTGGTTTCATCATAAACCGGATTAAAACCTGAACCAGAATCAGTCTGGTTTCGTAATAAACTGGATTAAAACCTGAACTAGAGTCAATCTGGTTTTGTAATAAACCGGATTAAAACCTGAACCAGAATCAGTCTGGTTTCATCATAAACCGGATTCAAACCTGAAAAAGAATCCATCTGGTTTCACATCCCCACACTCCCCGCCGTGATCCGGAATCAACGTTAGGAGTTATTATAATAAACCGGAT
The DNA here is from genome assembly GCF_933228915.1 of Telmatherina bonti. Taxonomy (NCBI): domain Eukaryota; kingdom Metazoa; phylum Chordata; class Actinopteri; order Atheriniformes; family Telmatherinidae; genus Telmatherina; species Telmatherina bonti. Next base: position 1,292,925 of record NC_136612.1, on the reverse strand, counting down.
TAAAACCTGAACCAGAATCAGTCTGGTTTCATCATAAACCGGATTAAAACCTGAACTAGAGTCAATCTGGTTTCGTAATAAACCGGATTAAAACCTGAACTGGAGTCAATCTGGTTTCATAATATACCGGTTTAAAACCTGAACTAGAGTTAATCTGGTTTCATCATAAACTGGATTGAAACCTGAACCAGAATCAGTCTGGTTTCGTAATAAACCGGAATAAAACCTGAACTAGAGTCAATTTGGTTTCATAATAAACCAGATTAAAACCTGAACCAGAATCAGTCTGGTTTCACATCCTCAGACTCCCTGCCGTGACCCGGAATCAACGTTAGGAGTTTTTATAATAAATCGGATTAAAACCTGACCCAGAGTCAATATGGTTTTATAATAAACCGGATTAAAACCTGAACCAGAATCAGTCTAGTTTCACATCCTCAGACTCCCTGCCGTGACCCGGAATCAACGTTAGGAGTTTTTATAATAAATCGGATTAAAACCTGACCCAGAGTCAATCTGGTTTCACAATCAACCGGATTAAAACCTGAACCAGAATCAGTCTGGTTTCATAATAAACCGGAATAAAACCTTAAGTAGAGTCAATCTGGTTTCATAATCAACCGGATTAAAACCTGAACCAGAATCAGTCTGGTTTCATCATAAACCGGATTAAAACCTGAACTAGAGTCAATCTAGTTTAATAATAAACCGGATTAAAACCCGAACCAGAATCAGTCTGGTTTCATAATGAACCGGATTAAAGTCCTAAGCAGTCAAACTGGTTTCATATCCGCAGACTTCCTGCGGTGACCCGGATGAATCAGCTCGTTTTCCCAGAACCCCTTGCGGCGCCTCCTTCTTTTTTTCCGCAGCGATGTCGAAGAGAGGTACGGTCCTCTGGAAATCTGTCTCCATCTGCCGCTTTTACCATACGCTACGTCTAAATATGATGCTTGTTGTGACAGACAGGTCTCCACGGCGTGTTTTATGTGACTCTCGTTACATTAATGACAGTTCCTTAGTCGTTATTGAAGGATGTGTTTTAATGCAGCCGAAGGACGCCATGTTAGGCTGCCTGCCTGCATGGCGCTGATAGACAGCCGGGTTTAGGGTTAAAGTTGGGTTTTTATCTTGGTGGCCAGACCGAAGCGCGGTATAATCCTTGTTCCACGACAGACGGGGCCCAAGTCGAGACGTTTCCCGGTGTGATTACCGGTGTGGTTGAGCAGAAAGGTGATGTTAGCCCAGGCTAGCGGAGAAGGCTAATCCGAGTCGGTTCATGTGGAGCTCCTCCTGTAGACATTTAAACTGTAAATAATCACATTACTGTACATGTTTACACGTTCCGGCAATCATATGGCAGAAAAACTGAACGCTTTTCTGGATTTAGCCGTTTTCTGTTAAAATGCTGACACATGGGAGAATGGAGTGAGCAAGCATGCGCAGTGGGATTCAGATATTACTGGCGGTTCGGCTTCACCGTCTCAGATGTTGCTTTAGGTGGACTGATCCATCTGGACCGATCCAGGTGGACTGATCCAGCTGCTTGTGTCTCCGCAGGACGTGGAGGTTCATCTGGAGCGAAGTTCCGCATCTCGCTGGGTCTCCCGGTGGGCGCCGTCATCAACTGCGCCGACAACACAGGTTCTCTGCACCCATCACGTCTTTAACACTGCTGTAGGTCCAAAACATTTCAGAACCATTAGCCCAGCCCACCAGAACCATTGGCCCAGCCAAACAGAACCATTAGCCCAGCCCACCAGAACCATTAGCCCAGCCCACCAGAACCATTGGCCCAGCCAGCCAGAACCATTAGCCCATCCCACCAGAACCATTAGCCCAGCCAAACAGAACCATTAGCCCAGCCAAACAGAACCATTAGCCCAGCCAAACAAAACCATTAGCCCAGCCAAACAAAACCATTAGCCCAGCCAAACAGAACCATTGGCCCAGCCCACCAGAACCATTGGCCCAGCCCACCAGAACCATTGGCCCAGCCCACCAGAACCATTAGCCCAGCCCACCAGAACCATTGGCCCAGCCCACCAGAACCATTGGCCCAGCCCACCAGAACCATTGGCCCAGCCCACCAGAACCATTAGCCCAGCCAACCAGAACCATCAGCCCAGTCAGCTTGGTGAGGAAGTGATTGCCGGCGGAGACGCCATGGGCTGTGCCTCAGACTGCCAGGAGGGCCTCAGCTGTGCGTTCAGGTACATCTCAGGAAATCAGACTATACTGATCAATATTTCCTTTCAGAATGTGAAACCCAGATATAATATAGAGTTATGTCACATAGAACCATTTATTTCTGGAAATATTGATTGTGGCTTATATACGATGAAAACCCAGAAAATGTTACCTAAGGTCAATGGGAAAAAATGATATTTTAAACAGAAATGTAAGACTTCTGAACAGTTCATTTCCATGCACTCAGTACCTGGTTGGGCTCCTTTTGCATGAATTACTGCATCAGCGCGGCGTGGCAATGGAAGCCACCCGCGTGTGGCACTGCTCAGGTGTAATCACTGACTGTGGAAACTTCACTCTGGACTTCCAGCAACATGGATTCTGGGCCTCTCCACTCTTCCTCCAGACTCTGGGACCTTGGTTTCCACATGAAATGCAGAATCTGCTTCCATCTGAGAACCAGTCCTGTTCCTCCGTAGCCCAGGTGAGATGCTTCTGTTGGTGTCTCTGGTCCAGGAGAGGCTCGACACGAGGAATGGGAATCTGTAGTCCATGTCTAGGATCCGTCTGTGCGTCGCGGCTCTTGATGAGTCCAGCTTCAGTCCACTCCTTGTGAAGTCCCCAGATTCCTGAATGGATGTTGCTTGACGATCCTCTCCAGGCGGTTCTGCCTTCTGCTGGTGCAGCTTTTCCTTCCACTCAGCTTTCCATTAACATGTTTGGATCCAGCTCTCTGTGAACAAGCAGCTTCTTTAGAAATGACCTTTATGGCTTTCCCTCCATGTGGAGGGTCAATGATGGTCTTCTGTCAGGTCAGCAGTCTTCCCCATGGTTGAGTCGCCGGCTGACCCAGACTGTGACACCATTTAAAGGATCAGGATACCTTTGCAGGTGTTTTCAGTGGATCAGGGTGTGACACCATGACTTTCTAAGTTGAAGTTTATCACAATATTCTAATTTTCTGCAAAATTTAGGGTTTTCATTGTCTATAAGCCACAGTTATCAGCCTTTCTAGAATTGGTTGAAGTGTTTCCCTCTATGTCTAATAAATCGATATATTATCTGGGTTTTCATTCTGAAATGAAATGTGGAACTTTTCCACTAAAGTCTAATTTCCTGAGATGTAGCTGTAGAAGCTCTCGGCTCAGATCCCTGGATCTCACCATTCCTGTTTCCTGTCCTCCAGGTGCGAAGAACCTGTACATCATCTCTGTGAAGGGCATCAAGGGTCGTCTGAACCGCCTGCCGGCTGCAGGAGTGGGCGACATGGTCATGGCCACGGTGAAGAAAGGCAAGCCAGAACTCAGGAAGAAGGGTACGTTGCAAAAGGCGCAAGTGCCAGTGTCCGAGAGCCGCTTCCCGCTGCGCCTAGTTCTTCTGCTTCCAGCCAAACCCCCGCCGGCTGGGTTCAGCACGTCCAGTAGGGTGGCGAGCTGGCTGGTCACCAGTTAACCAGAGCCAGCTAACCAACACTGTTTCTGTTAAACAGAGCCATTTAACCCACATGGTGTCGGTTAACCAGGGCCAGTTAACCCACACGGTGTCTGTTAACCGGAGCCAGTTACCCACACGGTGTCTGTTATCCGGAGCCAGTTACCCACACGGTGTCTGTTAACCGGAGCCAGTTACCCACACGGTGTCTGTTAACCAGAGCCAGTTACCCACACGGTGTCTGTTAACCGGAGCCAGTTACCCACACGGTGTCTGTTAACCAGAGCCAGTTACCCACACGGTGTCTGTTAACCGGAGCCAGTTACCCACACGGTGTCTGGTAACCGGAGCCAGTTACCCACACGGTGTCTGGTAACCGGAGCCAGTTACCCACACGGTGTCTGGTAACCGAAGCCAGTTACCCACACGGTGTCTGTTAACCGGAGCCAGTTACCCACACGGTGTCTGTTAACCGGAGCCAGTTACCCACACGGTGTCTTGTTAACCGGAGCCAGTTACCCACACGGTGTCTTGTTAACCGGAGCCAGTTACCCACACGGTGTCTGTTAACCGGAGCCAGTTACCCACACGGTGTCTTGTTAACCGGAGCCAGTTACCCACACGGTGTCTGTTAACCGGAGCCAGTTACCCACACGGTGTCTTGTTAACCGGAGCCAGTTACCCACACGGTGTCTGTTAACCAGAGCCAGTTACCCACACGGTGTCTTGTTAACCAGAGCCAGTTACCCACACGGTGTCTTGTAACCGAAGCCAGTTACCCACACGGTGTCTGTTAACCGGAGCCAGTTACCCACACGGTGTCTGTTAACCGGAGCCAGTTACCCACACGGTGTCTTGTTAACCGGAGCCAGTTACCCACACGGTGTCTGTTAACCGGAGCCAGTTACCCACACGGCGTCTTGTTAACCGGAGCCAGTTACCCACACGGTGTCTGTTAACCAGAGCCAGTTACCCACACGGTGTCTTGTTAACCAGAGCCAGTTACCCACACGGTGTCTTGTTAACCGGAGCCAGTTACCCACACGGTGTCTGTTAACCAGAGCCAGTTACCCACACGGTGTCTTGTTAACCAGAGCCAGTTACCCACACGGTGTCTTGTTAACCGGAGCCAGTTACCCACACGGTGTCTGTTAACCGGAGAACCTCCTGATTCTACCACGTCTAAACTAGAACACACGCCTGATTCTACCACGTCTAAACTAGAACCCGAGCCTGATTCTACCACGTCTAAACTAGAACCCGCTCCTGATTCTACCACGTCTAAATTAGAACCCGCTCCTGATTCTACCACATCTAAATTAGAACCCGCTCCTGATTCTACCACATCTAAACTAGAACCTGCTCCTGATTCTACCACGTCTAAACTAGAACCCGAGCCTGATTCTACCACGTCTAAATTAGAACCTGCTCCTGATTCTACCACGTCTAAACTAGAACCCGCTCCTGATTCTACCACGTCTAAATTAGAACCTGCTCCTGATTCTACCACGTCTAAACTAGAACCCGAGCCTGATTCTACCACGTCTAAACTAGAACCCGAGCCTGATTCTACCACGTCTAAATTAGAACCTGCTCCTGATTCTACCACGTCTAAACTAGAACACACGCCTGATTCTACCACGTCTAAACTAGAACCCGAGCCTGATTCTACCACGTCTAAACTAGAACCCGCTCCTGATTCTACCACATCTAAATTAGAACCCGCTCCTGATTCTACCACGTCTAAATTAGAACCTGCTCCTGATTCTACCACGTCTAAACTAGAACCCGAGCCTGATTCTACCACGTCTAAACTAGAACCCGAGCCTGATTCTACCACGTCTAAACTAGAACCCGCTCCTGATTCTACCACGTCTAAATTAGAACCCGCGCCTGATTCTACCACGTCTAAACTAGAACCCGCTCCTGATTCTACCACGTCTAAACTAGAACCCGCTCCTGATTCTACCACGTCTAAATTAGAACCCGCGCCTGATTCTACCACGTCTAAACTAGAACCCGCTCCTGATTCTACCACATCTAAATTAGAACCCGCTCCTGATTCTACCACGTCTAAACTAGAACCCGAGCCTGATTCTACCACGTCTAAACTAGAACCCGAGCCTGATTCTACCACGTCTAAACTAGAACCCGCTCCTGATTCTACCACGTCTAAATTAGAACCCGCGCCTTATTCTACCACGTCTAAACTAGAACCCGCTCCTGATTCTACCACGTCTAAATTAGAACCTGCTCCTGATTCTACCACGTCTAAATTAGAACCTGCTCCTGATTCTACCACGTCTAAATTAGAACCTGCTCCTGATTCTACCACGTCTAAACTAGAACCCGCGCCTTATTCTACCATGTCTAAACTAGAACCCGCTCCTGATTCTACCACATCTAAATTAGAACCCGCTCCTGATTCTACCATGTCTAAACTAGAACCCGCTCCTGATTCTACCACGTCTAAACTAGAACTTGCTCCTGATTCTACCACGTCTAAACTAGAACCTGCTCCTGATTCTACCACGTCTAAATTAGAACCTTCTCCTGATTCTACCACGTCTAAATTAGAACCCGCTCCTGATTCTACCACGTCTAAACTAGAACCCGCTCCTGATTCTACCACATCTAAATTAGAACCCGCTCCTGATTCTACCACGTCTAAACTAGAACCCGCGCCTGATTCTACCACGTCTAAATTAGAACCCGCTCCTGATTCTACCACGTCTAAACTAGAACCCGCTCCTGATTCTACCACGTCTAAACTAGAACTTGCTCCTGATTCTACCACGTCTGAACTAGAACCCGCTCCTGATTCTACCACGTCTAAACTAGAACCCGCTCCTGATTCTACCACGTCTAAACTAGAACCCGCGCCTGATTCTACCACGTCTAAACTAGAACCCGCTCCTGATTCTACCACGTCTAAACTAGAACCCGCTCCTGATTCTACCACGTCTAAACTAGAACCCGCTCCTGATTCTACCACGTCTAAACTAGAACCCGCTCCTGATTCTACCACGTCTAAATTAGAACCCGCTCCTGATTCTACCACGTCTAAATTAGAACCTGCTCCTGATTCTACCACGTCTAAATTAGAACCTGCTCCTGATTCTACCACGTCTAAATTAGAACCTGCTCCTGATTCTACCACGTCTAAACTAGAACCCGCGCCTTATTCTACCACGTCTAAACTAGAACCCGCTCCTGATTCTACCACATCTAAATTAGAACCCGCTCCTGATTCTACCATGTCTAAACTAGAACCCGCTCCTGATTCTACCACGTCTAAATTAGAACCCGCTCCTGATTCTACCATGTCTAAATTAGAACCCGCTCCTGATTCTACCACGTCTAAACTAGAACCCGCTCCTGATTCTACCACGTCTAAACTAGAACCCGCTCCTGATTCTACCACGTCTAAACTAGAACCCGCTCCTGATTCTACCACGTCTAAATTAGAACCCGCTCCTGATTCTACCACGTCTAAATTAGAACCCGCTCCTGATTCTACCACGTCTAAATTAGAACCCGCTCCTGATTCTACCACGTCTAAATTAGAACCTGCTCCTGATTCTACCACGTCTAAATTAGAACCTGCTCCTGATTCTACCACGTCTAAACTAGAACCCGCGCCTTATTCTACCATGTCTAAACTAGAACCCGCTCCTGATTCTACCACATCTAAATTAGAACCCGCTCCTGATTCTACCATGTCTAAACTAGAACCCGCTCCTGATTCTACCACATCTAAATTAGAACCCGCTCCTGATTCTACCACGTCTAAATTAGAACCCGCTCCTGATTCTACCACGTCTAAATTAGAACCCGCTCCTGATTCTACCACATCTAAACTAGAACCCGACCCTGATTCTACCACGTCTAAATTAGAACCCGCGCCTGATTCTACCACGTCTAAACTAGAACCCGCGCCTTATTCTACCACGTCTAAACTAGAACCCGCTCCTGATTCTACCACGTCTAAATTAGAACCCGCTCCTGATTCTACCACGTCTAAACTAGAACCCGCTCCTGATTCTACCACGTCTAAATTTGAACCCGCTCCTGATTCTACCACGTCTAAATTTGAACCCGCTCCTGATTCTACCACGTCTAAATTAGAACCCGCTCCTGATTCTACCACGTCTAAACTAGAACCCGCTCCTGATTCTACCACGTCTAAACTAGAACCCGCTCCTGATTCTACCACGTCTAAATTAGAACCCGCTCCTGATTCTACCACGTCTAAATTTGAACCTGCTCCTGATTCTACCACGTCTAAATTAGAACCCGCTCCTGATTCTACCACGTCTAAATTAGAACCTGCTCCTGATTCTACCACGTCTAAACTAGAACCCGCTCCTGATTCTACCACGTCTAAACTAGAACCCGCTCCTGATTCTACCACATCTAAATTAGAACCCGCTCCTGATTCTACCACGTCTAAACTAGAACCCGCTCCTGATTCTACCACGTCTAAACTAGAACCCGCTCCTGATTCTACCACGTCTAAACTAGAACCCGCTCCTGATTCTACCACGTCTAAATTAGAACCCGCTCCTGATTCTACCACGTCTAAATTAGAACCTGCTCCTGATTCTACCACGTCTAAACTAGAACCCGAGCCTGATTCTACCACGTCTAAACTAGAACCCGCTCCTGATTCTACCACGTCTAAACTAGAACCCGCTCCTGATTCTACCACGTCTAAATTAGAACCCGCGCCTGATTCTACCACGTCTAAACTAGAACCCGCTCCTGATTCTACCACGTCTAAATTAGAACCTGCTCCTGATTCTACCACGTCTAAACTAGAACTTGCTCCTGATTCTACCACGTCTAAACTAGAACCTGCTCCTGATTCTACCACGTCTAAATTAGAACCTTCTCCTGATTCTACCACGTCTAAATTAGAACCCGCTCCTGATTCTACCACGTCTAAACTAGAACCCGCGCCTGATTCTACCACGTCTAAATTAGAACCCGCTCCTGATTCTACCACGTCTAAACTAGAACCCGCTCCTGATTCTACCACGTCTAAACTAGAACTTGCTCCTGATTCTACCACGTCTGAACTAGAACCCGCTCCTGATTCTACCACGTCTAAACTAGAACCCGCTCCTGATTCTACCACGTCTAAACTAGAACCCGCGCCTGATTCTACCACGTCTAAACTAGAACCCGCTCCTGATTCTACCACGTCTAAACTAGAACCCGCTCCTGATTCTACCACGTCTAAACTAGAACCCGCTCCTGATTCTACCACGTCTAAACTAGAACCCGCTCCTGATTCTACCACGTCTAAATTAGAACCCGCTCCTGATTCTACCACGTCTAAATTAGAACCTGCTCCTGATTCTACCACGTCTAAATTAGAACCTGCTCCTGATTCTACCACGTCTAAATTAGAACCTGCTCCTGATTCTACCACGTCTAAACTAGAACCCGCGCCTTATTCTACCACGTCTAAACTAGAACCCGCTCCTGATTCTACCACATCTAAATTAGAACCCGCTCCTGATTCTACCATGTCTAAACTAGAACCCGCTCCTGATTCTACCACGTCTAAATTAGAACCCGCTCCTGATTCTACCATGTCTAAATTAGAACCCGCTCCTGATTCTACCACGTCTAAACTAGAACCCGCTCCTGATTCTACCACGTCTAAACTAGAACCCGCTCCTGATTCTACCACGTCTAAATTAGAACCCGCTCCTGATTCTACCACGTCTAAATTAGAACCTGCTCCTGATTCTACCACGTCTAAATTAGAACCTGCTCCTGATTCTACCACGTCTAAACTAGAACCCGAGCCTGATTCTACCACGTCTAAACTAGAACCCGAGCCTGATTCTACCACGGCTAAACTAGAACCCGCTCCTGATTCTACCACGTCTAAACTAGAACCCGCTCCTGATTCTACCACGTCTAAATTAGAACCCGCTCCTGATTCTACCACGTCTAAATTAGAACCCGCTCCTGATTCTACCACGTCTAAATTAGAACCCGCTCCTGATTCTACCACGTCTAAATTAGAACCTGCTTCTGATTCTACCATGTCTAAATTAGAACCTGCTCCTGATTCTACCACGTCTAAACTAGAACCCGCGCCTTATTCTACCATGTCTAAACTAGAACCCGCTCCTGATTCTACCACATCTAAATTAGAACCCGCTCCTGATTCTACCATGTCTAAACTAGAACCCGCTCCTGATTCTACCACATCTAAATTAGAACCCGCTCCTGATTCTACCACGTCTAAATTAGAACCCGCTCCTGATTCTACCACGTCTAAATTAGAACCCGCTCCTGATTCTACCACATCTAAACTAGAACCCGACCCTGATTCTACCACGTCTAAATTAGAACCCGCGCCTGATTCTACCACGTCTAAACTAGAACCCGCGCCTTATTCTACCACGTCTAAACTAGAACCCGCGCCTTATTCTACCACGTCTAAACTAGAACCCGCTCCTGATTCTACCACGTCTAAACTAGAACCCGCTCCTGATTCTACCACGTCTAAACTAGAACCCGCTCCTGATTCTACCACGTCTAAATTTGAACCCGCTCCTGATTCTACCACGTCTAAATTTGAACCCGCTCCTGATTCTACCACGTCTAAATTAGAACCCGCTCCTGATTCTACCACGTCTAAACTAGAACCCGCTCCTGATTCTACCACGTCTAAACTAGAACCCGCTCCTGATTCTACCACGTCTAAACTAGAACCCGCTCCTGATTCTACCACGTCTAAATTAGAACCCGCTCCTGATTCTACCACGTCTAAATTTGAACCTGCTCCTGATTCTACCACGTCTAAATTAGAACCCGCTCCTGATTCTACCACGTCTAAATTAGAACCTGCTCCTGATTCTACCACGTCTAAACTAGAACCCGCTCCTGATTCTACCACGTCTAAACTAGAACCCGCTCCTGATTCTACCACATCTAAATTAGAACCCGCTCCTGATTCTACCACGTCTAAACTAGAACCCGCTCCTGATTCTACCACGTCTAAACTAGAACCCGCTCCTGATTCTACCACGTCTAAACTAGAACCCGCTCCTGATTCTACCACGTCTAAACTAGAACCCGCTCCTGATTCTACCACGTCTAAATTAGAACCCGCTCCTGATTCTACCACGTCTAAACTAGAACCCGCTCCTGATTCTACCACGTCTAAATTAGAACCTGCTCCTGATTCTACCACGTCTAAACTAGAACCCGCTCCTGATTCTACCACGTCTAAATTAGAACCCGCTCCTGATTCTACCACATCTAAACTAGAACCCGCTCCTGATTCTACCACGTCTAAATTTGAACCTGCTCCTGATTCTACCACGTCTAAATTAGAACCCGCTCCTGATTCTACCACGTCTAAATTTGAACCCGCTCCTGATTCTACCACGTCTAAATTAGAACCCGCTCCTGATTCTACCACGTCTAAATTAGAACCTGCTCCTGATTCTACCACGTCTAAACTAGAACCCGCTCCTGATTCTACCACGTCTAAACTAGAACCCGCTCCTGATTCTACCACGTCTAAACTAGAACCCGCTCCTGATTCTACCACGTCTAAACTAGAACCCGCTCCTGATTCTACCACGTCTAAATTAGAACCCGCTCCTGATTCTACCACGTCTAAACTAGAACCCGCTCCTGATTCTACCACGTCTAAACTAGAACCCGAGCCTGATTCTACCACGTCTAAACTAGAACCCGCTCCTGATTCTACCACGTCTAAATTTGAACCTGCTCCTGATTCTACCACGTCTAAACTAGAACCCGCTCCTGATTCTACCACGTCTAAATTTGAACCCGCTCCTGATTCTACCACGTCTAAATTAGAACCCGCTCCTGATTCTACCACGTCTAAATTAGAACCTGCTCCTGATTCTACCACGTCTAAACTAGAACCCGCTCCTGATTCTACCACGTCTAAACTAGAACCCGCTCCTGATTCTACCACGTCTAAACTAGAACCCGCTCCTGATTCTACCACGTCTAAAGCTGTTCACAGAGCGGGAGGATTGTTGGCAACGTACGCTTTGGCTGCATAAACTCAAGCGGCTTTCCGCTGTGTTTGGAGTTCTTAGGGTCTCAGCTAATCTGCTTCATGCAGTCAGCTGCCAGACAGTAATCACATCGGTCTCTCCTCGTCTCCAACCGGCGTCGCGGTTAAGCAAGGCGCTGCGGAAGCTTTTAGTTTTAGCCTTTGGATGACTTGGGTTGGTTTCATCATCACCATCTGTTTCCATTCCTGTTGGACACTTTCTCATGGTGTCTCTGCATCGTCAACTTGTCATGTGACATGTCTGCAGGGTTGTGTGTGTGTGTGTGTGTGTGTGTGTGTGTGTGTGTGTGTCATGGACCCTTCCAAAAGCACTTGTTCTGTCTGCTCGGTGGCTGGGCGAGTTGTCGTAGAAGGGCAGATTGACTCCGCCCCTGTGGGTGAGACGGCAGCGCCTCACTGTGGTTGGCTGATCTCAATCAGGGACGGGACAACTTGTCATGTGACAGCTGGGGGGGGGCGTGTTGTTTTCCCTACTGCAACACGCCTGACCCAGCAGCTGTGTTGCAGCGGCGGTCACGCCTTAGACCAGTGCATCCACTGGTCCCAGTAAGGCAGACTTGTCCGTGTTGTATCATCTATTCTTGCTCCACACTGTCCTTCTAGGTGCTGTGGTGAAGTCTTAATGGTGGAACTGGGAGCTGTGGAGGCTGACTGAACATGATCTTTCTGGTTTCTTTTCTCTGGCGCTAGTTTTACTGGAATTTAACCAGCATCCTCCTCTTCCTGTCCACAGTTCATCCGGCAGTGGTGATACGGCAGCGCAAGTCATACCGGAGAAAAGACGGCGTGTTTCTGTACTTCGAGGACAATGCAGGCGTCATCGTAAACAACAAGGGAGAAATGAAAGGTGTGTGTGTGTGTGTGTGTGTGTGTGTCATGGACCCTTCCAAAAGCACTTGTTCTGTCTGCTCGGTGGCTGGGCGAGTTGTCGTAGAAGGGCAGATTGACTTCGCCCCTGTGGGTGAGACGGCAGCGCCGCACCGTGGTTGGCTGATCTCAATCAGGGACGGGACAACTTGTCATGTGACACGTCTGCAGGGTCACGAGGAGCTGGCGGTAACGGCTATGTTTGTGTCTGCAGGTTCAGCCATCACAGGTCCAGTTGCCAAAGAGTGTGCCGACCTGTGGCCCAGGATTGCCTCCAACGCTGGCAGCATAGCCTGATGTGTACCTGCTTGTTAATAAAAGCTCCCAGTCCTGCTTTGTGTCCCGATGCTTTCTTTGTCCCTGTAGCCACCGTGTAGCATGTAGACATGTAGCTTGTAGACTTGTAACCATGTAGTTTGAATCGATCAATAAACACGATTCAACTGGGATCAGGTCGGTAACATGAACGGTTTAACTGGGATCAGGTCGGTAACATGAACGGTTTAACTGGGATCAGGTCGGTAACATGAACTGTTCAACTGGGATCAGGTCGGGAACATGAACGGTTTAACTGGGATCAGGTCGGGAACATGAACGGTTTAACTGGGATCAGGTCGGGAACATGAACGGTTTAACTGGGATCAGGTCGGTAACATGAACGGTTTAACTGGGATCAGGTCGGTAACGCGATCGTTTCAACTGGGATCAGGTCGGTAACATGAACTGTTTAACTGGGATCAGGTCGGGAACATGAACGGTTTAACTGGGATCAGGTCGGTAACATGAACGGTTTAACTGGGATCAGGTCGGGAACATGATCGATTCAACTGGGATCAGGTCGGTAACATGATCGATTCAACTGGGATCAGGTCGGTGACATGACCGGTTTAACTGGGATCAGGTCGGTAACATGACCGGTTTAACTGGGATCAGGTTGGTAACATGACCGGTTTAACTGGGATCAGGTCGGTAACATGAACGGTTTAACTGATCAGGTCGGTAACATGAACAGTTTAACTGGAATCAGGTCGGTAACATGACCGGTTTAACTGGGATCAGGTTGGGAACATGAACGGTTTAACTGGTATCAGGTCGGTAACATGACCGGTTTAACTGGTATCAGGTCGGTAACATGAACGGTTTAACTGGGATCAGGTCGGTAACATGAACGGTTTAACTGGGATCAGGTCGGTAACATGAACGGTTTAACTGGCATCAGGTCGGTAACGAACGGTTTAACTGGCATCAGGTCGGTAACATGAACGGTTTAACTGGGATCAGGTCGGTAACATGAACGGTTTAACTGATCAGGTCGGTAACATCACTGGTTTAACTGGGATCAGGTCGGTAACATGAACGGTTCAACTGGGATCAGGTCGGTAACATGAACGGTTCAACTGGGATCAGGTCGGTAACATGAACGGTTTAACTGGGATCAGGTCGGTAACATGACCGGTTTAACTGGGATCAGGTCGGTAACATGAACGGTTTAACTGGGATCAGGTCGGTAACATGAACGGTTTAACTGGGATCAGGTCGGTAACATGAACGGTTCAACTGGGATCAGGTCGGTAACATGAACGGTTTAACTGATCAGGTCGGTAACATGATCGATTCAACTGGGATCAGGTCGGTAACATGATCGATTCAACTGGGATCAGGTCGGTAACATGAACGGTTTAACTGGGATCAGGTCGGTAACATGAACGGTTTAACTGGGATCAGGTCGGGAACATGAACTGTTCAACTGGGATCAGGTCGGGAACATGAACGGTTTAACTGGGATCAGGTCGGTAACATGACCGGTTTAATTGGGATCAGGTCGGGAACATGAACGGTTTAACTGGGATCAGGTCGGTAACATGAACGGTTTAACTGGGATCAGGTCGGTAACGCGATCGATTCAACTGGGATCAGGTCGGTAACATGAACTGTTTAACTGGGATCAGGTCGGGAACATGAACGGTTCTACTGGGATCAGGTCGGTAACATGAACGGTTTAACTGGGATCAGGTCGGTAACATGACCGGTTTAACTGGGATCAGGTCGGTAACATGACCGGTTTAACTGGGATCAGGTCGGTAACAAGATCGATTCAACTGGGATCAGGTCGGTAACATGATCGATTCAACTGGGATCAGGTCGGTAACATGAACGGTTCAACTGGGATCAGGTCGGTGACATGAACGGTTTAACTGGGATCAGGTCGGGAACATGACCGGTTTAACTGGGATCAGGTCGGTAACATGATCGGTTTAACTGGGATCAGGTCGGTAACGTGACCGGTTTAACTGGGATCAGGTCGGTAACGTGACCGGTTTAACTGGGATCAGGTCGGTAACGTGACCGGTTTAACTGGGATCAGGTCGGTAACGTGACCGGTTTAACTGGGATCAGGTCGGTAACATGAACGGTTTAACTGGGATCACGTCGGTAACATGAACGGTTTAACTCTGATCAGGTCGGTAACGTGACCGGTTTAACTGGGATCAGGTCGGTAACATGAACTGTTTAACTGATCAGGTCGGTAACATGACTGGTTTAACTGGGATCAGGTCGGTAACATGACCGGTTTAACTGGGATCAGGTCGGGAACATGAACGGTTTAACTGGGATCAGGTCGGTAACATGACCGGTTTAACTGGGATCAGGTCGGGAACATGAACGGTTTAACTCTGATCAGGTCGGGAACATGAACGGTTTAACTGGGATCAGGTCGGTAACATGAACTGTTTAACTGGGATCAGGTCGGTAACATGACCGGTTTAACTGGGATCAGGTCGGTAACATGACCGGTTTAACTGGGATCAGGTCGGTAACATGAACGGTTTAACTCTGATCAGGTCGGTAACACGAACCGTTTAACTGGGATCAGGTCGGTAACATGAACTGTTTAACTGGGATCAGGTCGGTAACATGAACTGTTTAACTGGTATCAGGTCGGGAACATGAACGGTTCAACTGGGATCAGGTCGGTAACATGAACGGTTTAACTGGGATCAGGTCGGGAACATGACCGGTTTAACTGGGATCAGGTCGGGAACATGAACGGTTTAACTGGAATCAGGTCGGTAACATGAACGGTTTAACTGGGATCAGCTCGGTAACATGACCGGTTTAACTCTGATCAGGTCGGTAACATGAACGGTTTAACTGGGATCAGGTCGGTAACATGAACGGTTTAACTGATCAGGTCGGTAACATGAACAGTTTAACTGGAATCAGGTCGGTAACATGAACGGTTTAACTCTGATCAGGTCGGTAACATGACCGGTTTAACTGGGATCAGGTCGGTAACATGAACCGTTTAACTGGGATCAGGTCGGTAACATGACCGGTTTAACTGGGATCAGGTCGGTAACATGAACGGTTTAACTGATCAGGTCGGTAACATGACCGGTTTAACTGGGATCAGGTCGGTAACATGACCGGTTTAACTGGGATCAGGTCGGTAACATGACCGGTTTAACTGGGATCAGGTCGGTAACATGAACGGTTTAACTGGCATCAGGTCGGTAACATGACCGGTTTAACTGGGATCAGGTCGGTAACATGACCGGTTTAACTGGGATCAGGTCGGTAACATGAACCGTTTAACCGGGATCAGGTCGGTAACATGACCGGTTTAACTGGGATCAGGTCGGTAACATGAACGGTTTAACTGATCAGGTCGGTAACATGACCGGTTTAACTGGGATCAGGTCGGTAACATGACCGGTTTAACTGGGATCAGGTCGGTAACATGACCGGTTTAACTGGGATCAGGTCGGTAACATGAACGGTTTAACTGATCAGGTCGGTAACATGAACAGTTTAACTGGAATCAGGTCGGTAACATGAACGGTTTAACTGGGATCAGGTCGGTAACATGACCGGTTTAACTGGGATCAGGTCGGTAACATGAACCGTTTAACTGGGATCAGGTCGGTAACATGACCGGTTTAACTGGGATCAGGTCGGTAACATGAACGGTTTAACTGGGATCAGGTCGGTAACATGAACCGTTTAACTGGGATCAGGTCGGTAACATGACCGGTTTAACTGGGATCAGGTCGGTAACATGAACGGTTTAACTGATCAGGTCGGTAACATGACTGGTTTAACTGGGATCAGGTCGGTAACATGACCGGTTTAACTGGGATCAGGTTGGGAACATGAACGGTTTAACTGGTATCAGGTCGGTAACATGACCGGTTTAACTGGTATCAGGTCGGTAACATGACCGGTTTAACTGGGATCAGGTCGGGAACATGAACGGTTTAACTGGGATCAGGTCGGTAACATGACCGGTTTAACTGGGATCAGGTCGGGAACATGAACGGTTTAACTCTGATCAGGTCGGGAACATGAACGGTTTAACTGGGATCAGGTCGGTAACATGAACTGTTTAACTGGGATCAGGTCGGTAACATGACCGGTTTAACTGGGATCAGGTCGGTAACATGAACCGTTTAACTGGGATCAGGTCGGTAACATGACCGGTTTAACTGGGATCAGGTCGGTAACATGAACGGTTTAACTGGGATCAGGTCGGTAACATGAACCGTTTAACTGGGATCAGGTCGGTAACATGACCGGTTTAACTGGGATCAGGTCGGTAACATGAACGGTTTAACTGATCAGGTCGGTAACATGACTGGTTTAACTGGGATCAGGTCGGTAACATGACCGGTTTAACTGGGATCAGGTCGGGAACATGAACGGTTTAACTGGGATCAGGTCGGTAACATGAACGGTTTAACTGGGATCAGGTCGGTAACATGAACGGTTTAACTGATCAGGTCGGTAACATGACTGGTTTAACTGGGATCAGGTCGGTAACATGAACGGTTCAACTGGGATCAGGTCGGTAACATGACCGGTTTAACTGGGATCAGGTCGGTAACATGAACGGTTTAACTGATCAGGTCGGTAACATGAACAGTTTAACTGGAATCAGGTCGGTAACATGACCGGTTTAACTGGGATCAGGTTGGGAACATGAACGGTTTAACTGGTATCAGGTCGGTAACATGACCGGTTTAACTGGGAACAGGTCGGTAACATGACCGGTTTAACTGGGATCAGGTTGGGAACATGAACGGTTTAACTGGTATCAGGTCGGTAACATGACCGGTTTAACTGGGATCAGGTTGGGAACATGAACGGTTTAACTGGTATCAGGTCGGTAACATGACCGGTTTAACTGGGATCAGGTCGGTAACATGACCGGTTTAACTGGGAACAGGTCGGTAACATGAACGGTTTAACTGGGATCAGGTCGGTAACATGAACGGTTTAACTGGGATCAGGTCGGTAACATGAACGGTTTAACTGGCATCAGGTCGGTAACATGAACGGTTTAACTGGCATCAGGTCGGTAACATGAACGGTTTAACTGGGATCAGGTCGGTAACATGAACGGTTTAACTGATCAGGTCGGTAACATCACTGGTTTAACTGGGATCAGGTCGGTAACATGAACGGTTCAACTGGGATCAGGTCGGTAACATGAACGGTTCAACTGGGATCAGGTCGGTAACATGAACGGTTTAACTGGGATCAGGTCGGTAACATGACCGGTTTAACTGGGATCAGGTCGGTAACATGAACGGTTTAACTGGGATCAGGTCGGTAACATGAACGGTTTAACTGGGATCAGGTCGGTAACATGAACGGTTTAACTGGGATCAGGTCGGTAACATGAACGGTTCAACTGGGATCAGGTCGGTAACATGAACGGTTTAACTGATCAGGTCGGTAACATGATCGATTCAACTGGGATCAGGTCGGTAACATGATCGATTCAACTGGGATCAGGTCGGGAACATGAACGGTTTAACTGGGATCAGGTCGGTAACATGAACGGTTTAACTGGGATCAGGTCGGTAACGCGATCGATTCAACTGGGATCAGGTCGGTAACATGAACTGTTTAACTGGGATCAGGTCGGGAACATGAACGGTTCTACTGGGATCAGGTCGGTAACATGAACGGTTTAACTGGGATCAGGTCGGTAACATGACCGGTTTAACTGGGATCAGGTCGGTAACATGACCGGTTTAACTGGGATCAGGTCGGTAACAAGATCGATTCAACTGGGATCAGGTCGGTAACATGATCGATTCAACTGGGATCAGGTCGGTAACATGAACGGTTCAACTGGGATCAGGGCGGTGACATGAACGGTTTAACTGGGATCAGGTCGGGAACATGATCGATTCAACTGGGATCAGGTCGGTAACATGATCGATTCAACTGGGATCAGGTCTGTAACATGATCGATTCAACTGGGATCAGGTCGGTAACATGAACGGTTCAACTGGGATCAGGTCGGTGACATGAACGGTTTAACTGGGATCAGGTCGGGAACATGACCGGTTTAACTGGGATCAGGTCGGTAACATGACCGGTTTAACTGGGATCAGGTCGGTAACATGAACGGTTTAACTGGGATCAGGTCGGTAACATGACCGGTTTAACTGGGATCAGGTCGGTAACATGACCGGTTTAACTGGGATCAGGTCGGTAACGTGACCGGTTTAACTGGGATCAGGTCGGTAACGTGACCGGTTTAACTGGGATCAGGTCGGTAACATGAACGGTTTAACTGGGATCACGTCGGTAACTTGACCGGTTTAACTGGGATCAGGTCGGTAACGTGACCGGTTTAACTGGGATCAGGTCGGTAACATGAACGGTTTAACTGGGATCACGTCGGTAACATGAACGGTTTAACTCTGATCAGGTCGGTAACGTGACCGGTTTAACTGGGATCAGGTCGGTCACATGAACTGTTTAACTGATCAGGTCGGTAACATGACTGGTTTAACTGGGATCAGGTCGGTAACATGACCGGTTTAACTGGGATCAGGTCGGGAACATGAACGGTTTAACTGGGATCAGGTCGGTAACATGACCGGTTTAACTGGGATCAGGTCGGGAACATGAACGGTTTAACTCTGATCAGGTCGGTAACATGAACGGTTTAACTGGAATCAGGTCGGTAACATGAACGGTTTAACTGGAATCAGGTCGGTAACATGAACTGTTTAACTGGGATCAGGTTGGTAACATGACCGGTTTAACTGGGATCAGGTCGGTAACATGACCGGTTTAACTGGGATCAGGTCGGTAACATGAACGGTTTAACTCTGATCAGGTCGGTAACACGAACCGTTTCACTGGGATCAGGTCGGTAACATGAACTGTTTAACTGGGATCACGTCGGTAACATGAACTGTTTAACTGGTATCAGGTCGGGAACATGAACGGTTTAACTGGTATCAGGTCGGTAACATGACCGGTTTAACTGGTATCAGGTCGGTAACATGAACGGTTTAACTGGGATCAGGTCGGTAACATGAACGGTTTAACTGGGATCAGGTCGGTAACATGAACGGTTTAACTGGCATCAGGTCGGTAACATGAACGGTTTAACTGGCATCAGGTCGGTAACATGAACGGTTTAACTGGGATCAGGTCGGTAACATGAACGGTTTAACTGATCAGGTCGGTAACATCACTGGTTTAACTGGGATCAGGTCGGTAACATGAACGGTTCAACTGGGATCAGGTCGGTAACATGAACGGTTCAACTGGGATCAGGTCGGTAACATGAACGGTTTAACTGGGATCAGGTCGGTAACATGACCGGTTTAACTGGGATCAGGTCGGTAACATGAACGGTTTAACTGGGATCAGGTCGGTAACATGAACGGTTTAACTGGGATCAGGTCGGTAACATGAACGGTTTAACTGGGATCAGGTCGGTAACATGAACGGTTCAACTGGGATCAGGTCGGTAACATGAACGGTTTAACTGATCAGGTCGGTAACATGATCGATTCAACTGGGATCAGGTCGGTAACATGATCGATTCAACTGGGATCAGGTCGGTAACATGAACGGTTTAACTGGGATCAGGTCGGTAACATGAACGGTTTAACTGGGATCAGGTCGGTAACATGAACTGTTCAACTGGGATCAGGTCGGGAACATGAACGGTTTAACTGGGATCAGGTCGGTAACATGACCGGTTTAACTGGGATCAGGTCGGGAACATGAACGGTTTAACTGGGATCAGGTCGGTAACATGAACGGTTTAACTGGGATCAGGTCGGTAACGCGATCGATTCAACTGGGATCAGGTCGGTAACATGAACTGTTTAACTGGGATCAGGTCGGGAACATGAACGGTTCTACTGGGATCAGGTCGGTAACATGAACGGTTTAACTGGGATCAGGTCGGTAACATGACCGGTTTAACTGGGATCAGGTCGGTAACATGACCGGTTTAACTGGGATCAGGTCGGTAACATGAACGGTTCAACTGGGATCAGGTCGGTGACATGAACGGTTTAACTGGGATCAGGTCGGGAACATGATCGATTCAACTGGGATCAGGTCGGTAACATGATCGATTCAACTGGGATCAGGTCGGTAACATGAACGGTTCAACTGGGATCAGGTCGGTGACATGAACGGTTTAACTGGGATCAGGTCGGGAACATGACCGGTTTAACTGGGATCAGGTCGGTAACATGATCGGTTTAACTGGGATCAGGTCGGTAACATGACCGGTTTAACTGGGATCAGGTCGGTAACGTGACCGGTTTAACTGGGATCAGGTCGGTAACGTGACCGGTTTAACTGGGATCAGGTCGGTAACATGAACGGTTTAACTGGGATCACGTCGGTAACATGAACGGTTTAACTCTGATCAGGTCGGTAACGTGACCGGTTTAACTGGGATCAGGTCGGTAACATGAACTGTTTAACTGATCAGGTCGGTAACATGACTGGTTTAACTGGGATCAGGTCGGTAACATGACCGGTTTAACTGGGATCAGGTCGGGAACATGAACGGTTTAACTGGGATCAGGTCGGTAACATGACCGGTTTAACTGGGATCAGGTCGGGAACATGAACGGTTTAACTCTGATCAGGTCGGTAACATGAACTGTTTAACTGGGATCAGGTCGGTAACATGACCGGTTTAACTGGGATCAGGTCGGTAACATGACCGGTTTAACTGGGATCAGGTCGGTAACATGAACGGTTTAACTCTGATCAGGTCGGTAACACGAACCGTTTAACTGGGATCAGGTCGGTAACATGAACTGTTTAACTGGGATCAGGTCGGTAACATGAACTGTTTAACTGGTATCAGGTCGGGAACATGAACGGTTCAACTGGGATCAGGTCGGTAACATGAACGGTTTAACTGGGATCAGGTCGGGAACATGACCGGTTTAACTGGGATCAGGTCGGGAACATGAACGGTTTAACTGGAATCAGGTCGGTAACATGAACGGTTTAACTGGGATCAGCTCGGTAACATGACCGGTTTAACTCTGATCAGGTCGGTAACATGAACGGTTTAACTGGGATCAGGTCGGTAACATGAACGGTTTAACTGATCAGGTCGGTAACATGAACAGTTTAACTGGAATCAGGTCGGTAACATGAACGGTTTAACTCTGATCAGGTCGGTAACATGACCGGTTTAACTGGGATCAGGTCGGTAACATGAACCGTTTAACTGGGATCAGGTCGGTAACATGACCGGTTTAACTGGGATCAGGTCGGTAACATGAACGGTTTAACTGATCAGGTCGGTAACATGACCGGTTTAACTGGGATCAGGTCGGTAACATGACCGGTTTAACTGGGATCAGGTCGGTAACATGACCGGTTTAACTGGGATCAGGTCGGTAACATGAACGGTTTAACTGGCATCAGGTCGGTAACATGACCGGTTTAACTGGGATCAGGTCGGTAACATGACCGGTTTAACTGGGATCAGGTCGGTAACATGAACCGTTTAACCGGGATCAGGTCGGTAACATGACCGGTTTAACTGGGATCAGGTCGGTAACATGAACGGTTTAACTGATCAGGTCGGTAACATGACCGGTTTAACTGGGATCAGGTCGGTAACATGAACGGTTTAACTGGGATCAGGTCGGTAACATGAACGGTTTAACTGATCAGGTCGGTAACATGAACAGTTTAACTGGAATCAGGTCGGTAACATGAACGGTTTAACTCTGATCAGGTCGGTAACATGACCGGTTTAACTGGGATCAGGTCGGTAACATGAACCGTTTAACTGGGATCAGGTCGGTAACATGACCGGTTTAACTGGGATCAGGTCGGTAACATGAACGGTTTAACTGGGATCAGGTCGGTAACATGAACCGTTTAACTGGGATCAGGTCGGTAACATGACCGGTTTAACTGGGATCAGGTCGGTAACATGAACGGTTTAACTGATCAGGTCGGTAACATGACTGGTTTAACTGGGATCAGGTCGGTAACATGACCGGTTTAACTGGGATCAGGTTGGGAACATGAACGGTTTAACTGGTATCAGGTCGGTAACATGACCGGTTAAACGGTATCAGGTCGGTAACATGACCGGTTTAACTGGGATCAGGTCGGGAACATGAACGGTTTAACTGGGATCAGGTCGGTAACATGACCGGTTTAACTGGGATCAGGTCGGGAACATGAACGGTTTAACTCTGATCAGGTCGGGAACATGAACGGTTTAACTGGGATCAGGTCGGTAACATGAACTGTTTAACTGGGATCAGGTCGGTAACATGACCGGTTTAACTGGGATCAGGTCGGTAACATGAACCGTTTAACTGGGATCAGGTCGGTAACATGACCGGTTTAACTGGGATCAGGTCGGTAACATGAACGGTTTAACTGGGATCAGGTCGGTAACATGAACCGTTTAACTGGGATCAGGTCGGTAACATGACCGGTTTAACTGGGATCAGGTCGGTAACATGAACGGTTTAACTGATCAGGTCGGTAACATGAACGGTTTAACTGGGATCAGGTCGGTAACATGACCGGTTTAACTGGGATCAGGTCGGGAACATGAACGGTTTAACTGGGATCAGGTCGGTAACATGAACGGTTTAACTGGGATCAGGTCGGTAACATGAACGGTTTAACTGATCAGGTCGGTAACATGACTGGTTTAACTGGGATCAGGTCGGTAACATGAACGGTTCAACTGGGATCAGGTCGGTAACATGAACGGTTTAACTGGGATCAGGTCGGTAACATGACCGGTTTAACTGGGATCAGGTCGGTAACATGAACGGTTTAACTGGGATCAGGTCGGTAACATGAACGGTTTAACTGGGATCAGGTCGGTAACATGAACGGTTTAACTGGGATCAGCTCGGTAACATGAACGGTTTAACTGGCATCAGGTCGGTAACATGAACGGTTTAACTGGGATCAGGTCGGTAACATGAACGGTTTAACTGATCAGGTCGGTGACATGACTGGTTTAACTGGGATCAGGTCGGTAACATGAACGGTTCAACTGGGATCAGGTCGGTAACATGAACGGTTTAACTGGGATCAGGTCGGTAACATGAACGGTTTAACTGGGATCAGGTCGGTAACATGAACGGTTCAACTGGGATCAGGTCGGTAACATGAACGGTTTAACTGGGATCAGGTCGGTAACATGACCGGTTTAACTGGGATCAGGTCGGTAACATGAACGGTTTAACTGGGATCAGGTCGGTAACGCGATCGATTCAACTGGGATCAGGTCGGTAACATGAACGGTTTACCTGGGATCAGGTCGGTAACATGAACGGTTTAACTGGGATCAGGTCGGTAACATGAACGGTTTAACTGGGATCAGGTCGGTAACATGAACGGTTTAACTGGGATCAGGTCGGTAACGCGATCGATTCAACTGGCATCAGGTCGGTAACATGAACGGTTTAACTGGGATCAGGTCGGTAACATGAACGGTTCAACTGGGATCAGGTCGGTAACATGAACGGTTTAACTGGGATCAGGTCGGTAACATGACCGGTTTAACTGGGATCAGGTCGGTAACATGAACGGTTTAACTGGGATCAGGTCGGTAACGCGATCGATTCAACTGGGATCAGGTCGGTAACATGAACGGTTTAACTGGGATCAGGTCGGTAACATGACCGGTTTAACTGGGATCAGGTCGGTAACATGAACGGTTTAACTGGGATCAGGTCGGTAACGCGATCGATTCAACTGGGATCAGGTCGGTAACATGACCGGTTTAACTGGGATCAGGTCGGTAACATGAACGGTTTAACTGGGATCAGGTCGGTAACGCGATCGATTCAACTGGGATCAGGTCGGTAACATGAACTGTTTAACTGGGATCAGGTCGGGAACATGAACGGTTCTACTGGGATCAGGTCGGTAAGATGAACTGTTTAACTGGGATCAGGTCGGTAACATGAACGGTTTAACTGGGATCAGGTCGGTAACACGATCGATTCAACTGGGATCAAGTCGGTAACATGAACTGTTTAACTGGGATCAGGTCGGTAACATGATCGATTCAACTGGGATCAGGTCGGTAACATGATCGATTCAACTGGGATCAGGTCGGTAACATGATCGATTCAACTGGATCAGGTCGGTAACATGAACAGTTTAACTGGGATCAGGTCGGTAACATGAACGGTTTAACTGGGATCAGGTCGGGAACATGAACGGTTTAACTGGGATCAGGTCGGTAACATGAACTGTTTAACTGGGATCAGGTCGGTAACATGATCGATTCAACTGGGATCAGGTCGGTAACATGATCGATTCAACTGGGATCAGGTCGGTAACATGATCGATTCAACTGGATCAGGTCGGTAACATGAACGGTTTAACTGGGATCAGGTCGGTAACATGAACGGTTTAACTGGGATCAGGTCGGTAACATGAACTGTTTAACTCTGATCAGGTCGGTAACATGACCGGTTTAACTGGGATCAGGTCGGTAACATGAACGGTTTAACTGATCAGGTCGGTAACATGACTGGTTTAACTGGGATCAGGTCGGTAACATGACCGGTTTAACTGGGATCAGGTCGGGAACATGAACGGTTTAACTGGGATCAGGTCGGTAACATGACCGGTTTAACTGGGATCAGGTCGGGAACATGAACGGTTTAACTCTGATCAGGTCGGTAACACGAACCGTTTAACTGGGATCAGGTCGGTAACATGAACGGTTTAACTGGGATCAGGTCGGTAACATGAACTGTTTAACTGGGATCAGGTCGGTAACATGACCGGTTTAACTGGGATCAGGTCGGTAACATGACCGGTTTAACTGGGATCAGGTCGGTAACATGACCGGTTTAACTGGGATCAGGTCGGTAACATGAACGGTTTAACTCTGATCAGGTCGGTAACACGAACCGTTTAACTGGGATCAGGTCGGTAACATGAACTGTTTAACTGGTATCAGGTCGGGAACATGAACGGTTCAACTGGGATCAGGTCGGTAACATGAACGGTTTAACTGGGATCAGGTCGGGAACATGACCGGTTTAACTGGGATCAGGTCGGGAACATGAACGGTTTAACTGGAATCAGGTCGGTAACATGAACGGTTTAACTGGGATCAGGTCGGTAACATGACCGGTTTAACTCTGATCAGGTCGGTAACATGAACGGTTTAACTGGGATCAGGTCGGTAACATGAACGGTTTAACTGATCAGGTCGGTAACATGAACAGTTTAACTGGAATCAGGTCGGTAACATGAACGGTTTAACTCTGATCAGGTCGGTAACGTGAACGGTTTAACTGGGATCAGGTCGGTAACATGACCGGTTTAACTGGGATCAGGTCGGTAACATGACCGGTTTAACTGGGATCAGGTCGGTAACATGACCGGTTTAACTGGGATCAGGTCGGTAACGTGACCGGTTTAACTGGGATCAGGTCGGTAACATGAACGGTTTAACTGGGATCAGGTCGGTAACATGAACGGTTTAACTCTGATCAGGTCGGTAACGTGACCGGTTTAACTGGGATCAGGTCGGTAACATGAACTGTTTAACTGGGATCAGGTCGGTAACATGACCGGTTTAACTGGGATCAGGTCGGTAACATGACCGGTTTAACTGGGATCAGGTCGGTAACATGACCGGTTTAACTGGGATCAGGTCGGTAACATGAACGGTTTAACTCTGATCAGGTCGGTAACACGAACCGTTTAACTGGGATCAGGTCGGTAACATGAACTGTTTAACTGGTATCAGGTCGGTAACATGAACGGTTTAACTGGGATCAGCTCGGTAACATGACCGGTTTAACTCTGATCAGGTCGGTAACATGAACGGTTTAACTGGAATCAGGTCGGTAACATGAACGGTTTAACTGGGATCAGCTCGGTAACATGACCGGTTTAACTCTGATCAGGTCGGTAACATGAACGGTTTAACTGGGATCAGGTCGGTAACATGAACGGTTTAACTGATCAGGTCGGTAACATGAACAGTTTAACTGGAATCAGGTCGGTAACATGAACGGTTTAACTCTGATCAGGTCGGTAACATGACCGGTTTAACTGGGATCAGGTCGGTAACATGAACGGTTTAACTGATCAGGTCGGTAACATGAACAGTTTAACTGGAATCAGGTCGGTAACATGAACGGTTTAACTCTGATCAGGTCGGTAACATGAACGGTTTAACTGGGATCAGGTCGGTAACATGAACGGTTTAACTGGGATCAGGTCGGTAACACGATCGATTCAACTGGGATCAAGTCGGTAACATGAACTGTTTAACTGGGATCAGGTCGGTAACATGATCGATTCAACTGGGATCAGGTCGGTAACATGATCGATTCAACTGGGATCAGGTCGGTAACATGAACGGTTTAACTGGGATCAGGTCGGTAACATGAATGGTTCAACTGGGATCAGGTCGGTAACATGAACGGTTTAACTGGGATCAGGTCGGTAACATGACCGGTTTAACTGGGATCAGGTCGGTAACATGAACGGTTTAACTGATCAGGTCGGTAACATGAACAGTTTAACTGGAATCAGGTCGGTAACATGAACGGTTTAACTCTGATCAGGTCGGTAACATGAACGGTTTAACTGGGATCAGGTCGGTAACATGAACCGTTTAACTGGGATCAGGTCGGTAACATGACCGGTTTAACTGGGATCAGGTCGGTAACATGAACGGTTTAACTGATCAGGTCGGTAACATGACTGGTTTAACTGGGATCAGGTCTGTAACATGACCGGTTTAACTGGGATCAGGTTGGGAACATGAACGGTTTAACTGGTATCAGGTCGGTAACATGACCGGTTTAGCTGGTATCAGGTCGGTAACATGACCGGTTTAACTGGGATCAGGTCGGTAACATGAACGGTTTAACTGGGATCAGGTCGGTAACATGACCGGTTTAACTGGGATCAGGTCGGTAACATGAACGGTTTAACTGGGATCAGGTCGGTAACATGAACGGTTTAACTGGTATCAGGTCGGTAACATGAATGGTTTAACTGGGATCAGGTCGGTAACATGAACGGTTTAACTGATCAGGTCGGTAACATGACTGGTTTAACTGGGATCAGGTCGGTAACATGAACGGTTCAACTGGGATCAGGTCGGTAACATGAACGGTTTAACTGGGATCAGGTCGGTAACATGAACGGTTTAACTGGGATCAGGTCGGTAACATGAACGGTTTAACTGGGATCAGGTCGGTAACATGAACGGTTTAACTGGGATCAGGTCGGTAACATGAACGGTTTAACTGGCATCAGGTCGGTAACATGAACCGTTTAACTGGGATCAGGTCGGTAACATGAACGGTTTAACTGATCAGGTCGGTAACATGACTGGTTTAACTGGGATCAGGTCGGTAACATGAACGGTTCAACTGGGATCAGGTCGGTAACATGAACGGTTCAACTGGGATCAGGTCGGTAACATGAACGGTTTAACTGGGATCAGGTCGGTAACATGAACGGTTCAACTGGGATCAGGTCGGTAACATGAACGGTTTAACTGATCAGGTCGGTAACATGACCGGTTTAACTGGGATCAGGTCGGTAACATGAACGGTTTAACTGGGATCAGGTCGGTAACGCGATCGATTCAACTGGGATCAGGTCGGTAACATGAACTGTTTAACTGGGATCAGGTCGGGAACATGAACGGTTCTACTGGGATCAGGTCGGTAACATGAACTGTTTAACTGGGATCAGGTCGGTAACATGAACGGTTTAACTGGGATCAGGTCGGTAACACGATCGGTTCAACTGGGATCAAGTCGGTAACATGAACTGTTTAACTGGGATCAGGTCGGTAACATGATCGATTCAACTGGGATCAGGTCGGTAACATGATCGATTCAACTGGGATCAGGTCGGTAACATGAACGGTTTAACTGGGATCAGGTCGGTAACATGAATGGTTCAACTGGGATCAGGTCGGTAACATGAACGGTTTAACTGGGATCAGGTCGGTGACATGAACGGTTTAACTGGGATGAGGTCGGGAACATGACCGGTTTATCTGGGATCAGGTCGGTAACATGACCGGTTTAACTGGGATCAGGTCGGTAACGTGACCGGTTTAACTGGGATCAGGTCGGTAACGTGACCGGTTTAACTGGGATCAGGTCGGTAACATGATCGGTTTAACTGGGATCAGGTCGGTAACATGACCGGTTTAACTGGGATCAGGTCGGTAACATGACCGGTTTAACTGGGATCAGGTCGGTAACATGACCGGTTTAACTGGGATCAGGTCGGTAACATGACCGGTTTAACTGGGATCAGGTCGGTAACGTGACCGGTTTAACTGGGATCAGGTCGGTAACATGAACGGTTTAACTGGCATCAGGTCGGTAACATGAACCGTTTAACTCTGATCAGGTCGGTAACGTGACCGGTTTAACTGGGATCAGGTCGGTAACATGAACTGTTTAACTCTGATCAGGTCGGTAACATGAACCGTTCAACTGGGATCAGGTCGGTAACATGAACAGTTTAACTGATCAGGTCGGTAACATGACTGGTTTAACTGGGATCAGGTCGGTAACATGACCGGTTTAACTGGGATCAGGTCGGGAACATGAACGGTTTAACTGGGATCAGGTCGGTAACATGACCGGTTTAACTGGGATCAGGTCGGGAACATGAACGGTTTAACTCTGATCAGGTCGGGAACATGAACGGTTTAACTGGGATCAGGTCGGTAAGATGAACTGTTTAACTGGGATCAGGTCGGTAACATGACCGGTTTAACTGGGATCAGGTCGGTAACATGACCGGTTTAACTGGGATCAGGTCGGTAACATGACCGGTTTAACTGGGATCAGGTCGGTAACATGAACGGTTTAACTCTGATCAGGTCGGTAACACGAACCGTTTAACTGGGATCAGGTCGGTAACATGAACTGTTTAACTGGTATCAGGTCGGGAACATGAACGGTTCAACTGGGATCAGGTCGGTAACATGAACGGTTTAACTGGGATCAGGTCGGGAACATGACCGGTTTAACTGGGATCAGGTCGGGAACATGAACGGTTTAACTGTGATCAGGTCGGTAACATGACCGGTTTAACTGGGATCAGGTCGGTAACATGAACGGTTTAACTGGGATCAGCTCGGTAACATGACCGGTTTAACTCTGATCAGGTCGGTAACATGAACGGTTTAACTGGGATCAGGTCGGTAACATGAACGGTTTAACTGATCAGGTCGGTAACATGAACAGTTTAACTGGAATCAGGTCGGTAACATGAACGGTTTAACTCTGATTAGGTCGGTAACATGACCGGTTTAACTGGGATCAGGTCGGGAACATGAACGGTTTAACTGGGATCAGGTCGGTAACATGACCGGTTTAACTGGGATCAGGTCGGGAACATGAACGGTTTAACTCTGATCAGGTCGGGAACATGAACGGTTTAACTGGGATCAGGTCGGTAACATGAACTGTTTAACTGGGATCAGGTCGGTAACATGACCGGTTTAACTGGGATCAGGTCGGTAACATGACCGGTTTAACTGGGATCAGGTCGGTAACATGACCGGTTTAACTGGGATCAGGTCGGTAACATGAACGGTTTAACTCTGATCAGGTCGGTAACACGAACCGTTTAACTGGGATCAGGTCGGTAACATGAACTGTTTAACTGGTATCAGGTCGGGAACATGAACGGTTCAACTGGGATCAGGTCGGTAACATGAACGGTTTAACTGGGATCAGGTCGGGAACATGACCGGTTTAACTGGGATCAGGTCGGGAACATGAACGGTTTAACTGTGATCAGGTCGGTAACATGACCGGTTTAACTGGGATCAGGTCGGTAACATGAACGGTTTAACTGGGATCAGCTCGGTAACATGACCGGTTTAACTCTGATCAGGTCGGTAACATGAACGGTTTAACTGGGATCAGGTCGGTAACATGAACGGTTTAACTGATCAGGTCGGTAACATGAACAGTTTAACTGGAATCAGGTCGGTAACATGAACGGTTTAACTCTGATTAGGTCGGTAACATGACCGGTTTAACTGGGATCAGGTCGGTAACATGAACGGTTTAACTGATCAGGTCGGTAACACGATCGATTCAACTGGGATCAAGTCGGTAACATGAACTGTTTAACTGGGATCAGGTCGGTAACATGATCGATTCAACTGGGATCAGGTCGGTAACATGATCGATTCAACTGGGATCAGGTCGGTAACATGATCGATTCAACTGGATCAGGTCGGTAACATGAACAGTTTAACTGGGATCAGGTCGGTAACATGAACGGTTTAACTGGGATCAGGTCGGGAACATGAACGGTTTAACTGGGATCAGGTCGGTAACATGACCGGTTTAACTGGGATCAGGTCGGTAACATGAACGGTTTAACTGGGATCAGGTCGGTAACATGAACGGTTTAACTCTGATCAGGTCGGTAACGTGACCGGTTTAACTGGGATCAGGTCGGTAACATGAACTGTTTAACTCTGATCAGGTCGGTAACATGACCGGTTTAACTGGGATCAGGTCGGTAACATGAACGGTTTAACTGATCAGGTCGGTAACATGACTGGTTTAACTGGGATCAGGTCGGTAACATGACCGGTTTAACTGGGATCAGGTCGGGAACATGAACGGTTTAACTGGGATCAGGTCGGTAACATGAACGGTTCAACTGGGATCAGGTCGGTAACATGAACGGTTTAACTGGGATCAGGTCGGTAACATGAACGGTTTAACTGGGATCAGGTCGGTAACATGAACGGTTTAACTGGGATCAGGTCGGTAACATGAACGGTTTAACTGGGATCAGGTCGGTAACATGAACGGTTTAACTGGCATCAGGTCGGTAACATGAACCGTTTAACTGGGATCAGGTCGGTAACATGAACGGTTTAACTGATCAGGTCGGTAACATGACTGGTTTAACTGGGATCAGGTCGGTAACATGAACGGTTCAACTGGGATCAGGTCGGTAACATGAACGGTTCAACTGGGATCAGGTCGGTAACATGAACGGTTTAACTGGGATCAGGTCGGTAACATGAACGGTTCAACTGGGATCAGGTCGGTAACATGAACGGTTTAACTGATCAGGTCGGTAACATGACCGGTTTAACTGGGATCAGGTCGGTAACATGAACGGTTTAACTGGGATCAGGTCGGTAACGCGATCGATTCAACTGGGATCAGGTCGGTAACATGAACTGTTTAACTGGGATCAGGTCGGGAACATGAACGGTTCTACTGGGATCAGGTCGGTAACATGAACTGTTTAACTGGGATCAGGTCGGTAACATGAACGGTTTAACTGGGATCAGGTCGGTAACACGATCGGTTCAACTGGGATCAAGTCGGTAACATGAACTGTTTAACTGGGATCAGGTCGGTAACATGATCGATTCAACTGGGATCAGGTCGGTAACATGATCGATTCAACTGGGATCAGGTCGGTAACATGAATGGTTCAACTGGGATCAGGTCGGTAACATGAACGGTTTAACTGGGATCAGGTCGGTGACATGAACGGTTTAACTGGGATGAGGTCGGGAACATGACCGGTTTATCTGGGATCAGGTCGGTAACATGACCGGTTTAACTGGGATCAGGTCGGTAACGTGACCGGTTTAACTGGGATCAGGTCGGTAACGTGACCGGTTTAACTGGGATCAGGTCGGTAACATGATCGGTTTAACTGGGATCAGGTCGGTAACATGACCGGTTTAACTGGGATCAGGTCGGTAACATGACCGGTTTAACTGGGATCAGGTCGGTAACATGACCGGTTTAACTGGGATCAGGTCGGTAACATGACCGGTTTAACTGGGATCAGGTCGGTAACGTGACCGGTTTAACTGGGATCAGGTCGGTAACATGAACGGTTTAACTGGGATCAGGTCGGTAACATGAACGGTTTAACTCTGATCAGGTCGGTAACGTGACCGGTTTAACTGGGATCAGGTCGGTAACATGAACTGTTTAACTCTGATCAGGTCGGTAACATGACTGGTTTAACTGGGATCAGGTCGGTAACATGACCGGTTTAACTGGGATCAGGTCGGGAACATGAACGGTTTAACTGATCAGGTCGGTAACATGACTGGTTTAACTGGGATCAGGTCGGTAACATGACCGGTTTAACTGGGATCAGGTCGGGAACATGAACGGTTTAACTGGGATCAGGTCGGTAACATGACCGGTTTAACTGGGATCAGGTCGGGAACATGAACGGTTTAACTCTGATCAGGTCGGGAACATGAACGGTTTAACTGGGATCAGGTCGGTAACATGAACTGTTTAACTGGGATCAGGTCGGTAACATGACCGGTTTAACTGGGATCAGGTCGGTAACATGACCGGTTTAACTGGGATCAGGTCGGTAACATGACCGGTTTAACTGGGATCAGGTCGGTAACATGAACGGTTTAACTCTGATCAGGTCGGTAACACGAACCGTTTAACTGGGATCAGGTCGGTAACATGAACTGTTTAACTGGTATCAGGTCGGGAACATGAACGGTTCAACTGGGATCAGGTCGGTAACATGAACGGTTTAACTGGGATCAGGTCGGGAACATGACCGGTTTAACTGGGATCAGGTCGGGAACATGAACGGTTTAACTGTGATCAGGTCGGTAACATGACCGGTTTAACTGGGATCAGGTCGGTAACATGAACGGTTTAACTGGGATCAGCTCGGTAACATGACCGGTTTAACTCTGATCAGGTCGGTAACATGAACGGTTTAACTGGGATCAGGTCGGTAACATAAACGGTTTAACTGATCAGGTCGGTAACATGAACAGTTTAACTGGAATCAGGTCGGTAACATGAACGGTTTAACTCTGATTAGGTCGGTAACATGACCGGTTTAACTGGGATCAGGTCGGTAACATGAACGGTTTAACTGATCAGGTCGGTAACACGATCGATTCAACTGGGATCAAGTCGGTAACATGAACTGTTTAACTGGGATCAGGTCGGTAACATGATCGATTCAACTGGGATCAGGTCGGTAACATGATCGATTCAACTGGGATCAGGTCGGTAACATGATCGATTCAACTGGATCAGGTCGGTAACATGAACAGTTTAACTGGGATCAGGTCGGTAACATGAACGGTTTAACTGGGATCAGGTCGGGAACATGAACGGTTTAACTGGGATCAGGTCGGTAACATGACCGGTTTAACTGGGATCAGGTCGGTAACATGAACGGTTTAACTGGGATCAGGTCGGTAACATGAACGGTTTAACTCTGATCAGGTCGGTAACGTGACCGGTTTAACTGGGATCAGGTCGGTAACATGAACTGTTTAACTCTGATCAGGTCGGTAACATGACCGGTTTAACTGGGATCAGGTCGGTAACATGAACGGTTTAACTGATCAGGTCGGTAACATGACTGGTTTAACTGGGATCAGGTCGGTAACATGACCGGTTTAACTGGGATCAGGTCGGGAACATGAACGGTTTAACTGGGATCAGGTCGGTAACATGACCGGTTTAACTGGGATCAGGTCGGGAACATGAACGGTTTAACTCTGATCAGGTCGGTAACACGAACCGTTTAACTGGGATCAGGTCGGTAACATGAACGGTTTAACTGGGATCAGGTCGGTAACATGAACTGTTTAACTGGGATCAGGTCGGTAACATGACCGGTTTAACTGGGATCAGGTCGGTAACATGACCGGTTTAACTGGGATCAGGTCGGTAACATGACCGGTTTAACTGGGATCAGGTCGGTAACATGACCGGTTTAACTGGGATCAGGTCGGTAACATGAACGGTTTAACTGGCATCAGGTCGGTAACATGACCGGTTTAACCGGGATCAGGTCGGTAACATGACCGGTTTAACTGGGATCAGGTCGGTAACATGAACCGTTTAACCGGGATCAGGTCGGTAACATGACCGGTTTAACTGGGATCAGGTCGGTAACATGAACGGTTTAACTGATCAGGTCGGTAACATGACCGGTTTAACTGGGATCAGGTCGGTAACATGACCGGTTTAACTGGGATCAGGTCGGTAACATGAACGGTTTAACTGATCAGGTCGGTAACATGAACAGTTTAACTGGAATCAGGTCGGTAACATGAACGGTTTAACTCTGATCAGGTCGGTAACATGAACGGTTTAACTGGGATCAGGTCGGTAACATGAACGGTTCTACTGGGATCAGGTCGGTAACATGAACTGTTTAACTGGGATCAGGTCGGTAACATGAACGGTTTAACTGGGATCAGGTCGGTAACACGATCGATTCAACTGGGATCAAGTCGGTAACATGAACTGTTTAACTGGGATCAGGTCGGTAACATGATCGATTCAACTGGGATCAGGTCGGTAACATGATCGATTCAACTGGATCAGGTCGGTAACATGAACGGTTTAACTGGGATCAGGTCGGTAACATGAATGGTTCAACTGGGATCAGGTCGGTAACATGAACGGTTTAACTGGGATCAGGTCGGTGACATGAACGGTTTAACTGGGATCAGGTCGGGAACATGACCGGTTTAACTGGGATCAGGTCGGTAACATGACCGGTTTAACTGGGATCAGGTCGGTAACATGAACTGTTTAACTGGGATCAGGTCGGTAACATGAACGGTTTAACTGGGATCAGGTTGGTAACATGACCGGTTTAACTGGGATCAGGTCGGTAACGTGACCGGTTTAACTGGGATCAGGTCGGTAACATGAACGGTTTAACTGGGATCAGGTCGGTAACATGAACTGTTTAACTCTGATCAGGTCGGTAACATGAACCGTTCAACTGGGATCAGGTCGGTAACATGAACGGTTTAACTGATCAGGTCGGTAACATGACTGGTTTAACTGGGATCAGGTCGGTAACATGACCGGTTTAACTGGGATCAGGTCGGGAACATGAACGGTTTAACTGGGATCAGGTCGGTAACATGACCGGTTTAACTGGGATCAGGTCGGGAACATGAACCGTTTAACCGGGATCAGGTCGGTAACATGAACGGTTTAACTGGGATCAGGTCGGTAACATGAACGGTTTAACTGATCAGGTCGGTAACATGACCGGTTTAACTGGGATCAGGTCGGTAACATGACCGGTTTAACTGGGATCAGGTCGGTAACATGACCGGTTTAACTGGGATCAGGTCGGTAACATGAACGGTTTAACTGATCAGGTCGGTAACATGAACAGTTTAACTGGAATCAGGTCGGTAACATGAACGGTTTAACTCTGATCAGGTCGGTAACATGACCGGTTTAACTGGGATCAGGTCGGTAACATGAACGGTTTAACTGGGATCAGGTCGGTAACATGAACGGTTCTACTGGGATCAGGTCGGTAACATGAACTGTTTAACTGGGATCAGGTCGGTAACATGATCGATTCAACTGGGATCAGTTCGGTAACATGATCGATTCAACTGGGATCAGGTCGGTAACATGATCGATTCAACTGGGATCAGGTCGGTAACATGATCGATTCAACTGGATCAGGTCGGTAACATGAACGGTTTAACTGGGATCAGGTCGGTAACATGAATGGTTCAACTGGGATCAGGTCGGCAACATGAACGGTTTAACTGGGATCAGGTCGGTGACATGAACGGTTTAACTGGGATCAGGTCGGTAACGTGACCGGTTTAACTGGGATCAGGTCGGTAACGTGACCGGTTTAACTGGGATCAGGTCGGTAACATGATCGGTTTAACTGGGATCAGGTCGGTAACATGACCGGTTTAACTGGGATCAGGTCGGTAACATGACCGGTTTAACTGGGATCAGGTCGGTAACATGAACGGTTTAACTGGGATCAGGTCGGTAACATGACCGGTTTAACTGGGATCAGGTCGGTAACATGAACGGTTTAACTGGGATCAGGTCGGTAACACGATCGGTTCAACTGGGATCAAGTCGGTAACATGAACTGTTTAACTGGGATCAGGTCGGTAACATGATCGATTCAACTGGGATCAGGTCGGTAACATGATCGATTCAACTGGGATCAGGTCGGTAACATGAACGGTTTAACTGGGATCAGGTCGGTAACATGAATGGTTCAACTGGGATCAGGTCGGTAACATGAACGGTTTAACTGGGATCAGGTCGGTGACATGAACGGTTTAACTGGGATGAGGTCGGGAACATGACCGGTTTATCTGGGATCAGGTCGGTAACATGACCGGTTTAACTGGGATCAGGTCGGTAACGTGACCGGTTTAACTGGGATCAGGTCGGTAACGTGACCGGTTTAACTGGGATCAGGTCGGTAACATGATCGGTTTAACTGGGATCAGGTCGGTAACATGACCGGTTTAACTGGGATCAGGTCGGTAACATGACCGGTTTAACTGGGATCAGGTCGGTAACATGACCGGTTTAACTGGGATCAGGTCGGTAACATGACCGGTTTAACTGGGATCAGGTCGGTAACGTGACCGGTTTAACTGGGATCAGGTCGGTAACATGAACGGTTTAACTGGGATCAGGTCGGTAACATGAACGGTTTAACTCTGATCAGGTCGGTAACGTGACCGGTTTAACTGGGATCAGGTCGGTAACATGAACTGTTTAACTCTGATCAGGTCGGTAACATGAACCGTTCAACTGGGATCAGGTCGGTAACATGAACAGTTTAACTGATCAGGTCGGTAACATGACTGGTTTAACTGGGATCAGGTCGGTAACATGACCGGTTTAACTGGGATCAGGTCGGGAACATGAACGGTTTAACTGGGATCAGGTCGGTAACATGACCGGTTTAACTGGGATCAGGTCGGGAACATGAACGGTTTAACTCTGATCAGGTCGGGAACATGAACGGTTTAACTGGGATCAGGTCGGTAACATGAACTGTTTAACTGGGATCAGGTCGGTAACATGACCGGTTTAACTGGGATCAGGTCGGTAACATGACCGGTTTAACTGGGATCAGGTCGGTAACATGACCGGTTTAACTGGGATCAGGTCGGTAACATGAACGGTTTAACTCTGATCAGGTCGGTAACACGAACCGTTTAACTGGGATCAGGTCGGTAACATGAACTGTTTAACTGGTATCAGGTCGGGAACATGAACGGTTCAACTGGGATCAGGTCGGTAACATGAACGGTTTAACTGGGATCAGGTCGGGAACATGACCGGTTTAACTGGGATCAGGTCGGGAACATGAACGGTTTAACTGTGATCAGGTCGGTAACATGACCGGTTTAACTGGGATCAGGTCGGTAACATGAACGGTTTAACTGGGATCAGCTCGGTAACATGACCGGTTTAACTCTGATCAGGTCGGTAACATGAACGGTTTAACTGGGATCAGGTCGGTAACATGAACGGTTTAACTGATCAGGTCGGTAACATGAACAGTTTAACTGGAATCAGGTCGGTAACATGAACGGTTTAACTCTGATTAGGTCGGTAACATGACCGGTTTAACTGGGATCAGGTCGGTAACATGAACGGTTTAACTGATCAGGTCGGTAACACGATCGATTCAACTGGGATCAAGTCGGTAACATGAACTGTTTAACTGGGATCAGGTCGGTAACATGATCGATTCAACTGGGATCAGGTCGGTCACATGATCGATTCAACTGGGATCAGGTCGGTAACATGATCGATTCAACTGGATCAGGTCGGTAACATGAACAGTTTAACTGGGATCAGGTCGGTAACATGAACGGTTTAACTGGGATCAGGTCGGGAACATGAACGGTTTAACTGGGATCAGGTCGGTAACATGACCGGTTTAACTGGGATCAGGTCGGTAACATGAACGGTTTAACTGGGATCAGGTCGGTAACATGAACGGTTTAACTCTGATCAGGTCGGTAACGTGACCGGTTTAACTGGGATCAGGTCGGTAACATGAACTGTTTAACTCTGATCAGGTCGGTAACATGACCGGTTTAACTGGGATCAGGTCGGTAACATGAACGGTTTAACTGATCAGGTCGGTAACATGACTGGTTTAACTGGGATCAGGTCGGTAACATGACCGGTTTAACTGGGATCAGGTCGGGAACATGAACGGTTTAACTGGGATCAGGTCGGTAACATGAACGGTTCAACTGGGATCAGGTCGGTAACATGAACGGTTTAACTGGGATCAGGTCGGTAACATGAACGGTTTAACTGGGATCAGGTCGGTAACATGAACGGTTTAACTGGGATCAGGTCGGTAACATGAACGGTTTAACTGGCATCAGGTCGGTAACATGAACCGTTTAACTGGGATCAGGTCGGTAACATGAACGGTTTAACTGATCAGGTCGGTAACATGACTGGTTTAACTGGGATCAGGTCGGTAACATGAACGGTTCAACTGGGATCAGGTCGGTAACATGAACGGTTCAACTGGGATCAGGTCGGTAACATGAACGGTTTAACTGGGATCAGGTCGGTAACATGAACGGTTCAACTGGGATCAGGTCGGTAACATGAACGGTTTAACTGATCAGGTCGGTAACATGACCGGTTTAACTGGGATCAGGTCGGTAACATGAACGGTTTAACTGGGATCAGGTCGGTAACGCGATCGATTCAACTGGGATCAGGTCGGTAACATGAACTGTTTAACTGGGATCAGGTCGGGAACATGAACGGTTCTACTGGGATCAGGTCGGTAACATGAACTGTTTAACTGGGATCAGGTCGGTAACATGAACGGTTTAACTGGGATCAGGTCGGTAACACGATCGGTTCAACTGGGATCAAGTCGGTAACATGAACTGTTTAACTGGGATCAGGTCGGTAACATGATCGATTCAACTGGGATCAGGTCGGTAACATGATCGATTCAACTGGGATCAGGTCGGTAACATGAATGGTTCAACTGGGATCAGGTCGGTAACATGAACGGTTTAACTGGGATCAGGTCGGTGACATGAACGGTTTAACTGGGATGAGGTCGGGAACATGACCGGTTTATCTGGGATCAGGTCGGTAACATGACCGGTTTAACTGGGATCAGGTCGGTAACGTGACCGGTTTAACTGGGATCAGGTCGGTAACGTGACCGGTTTAACTGGGATCAGGTCGGTAACATGATCGGTTTAACTGGGATCAGGTCGGTAACATGACCGGTTTAACTGGGATCAGGTCGGTAACATGACCGGTTTAACTGGGATCAGGTCGGTAACATGACCGGTTTAACTGGGATCAGGTCGGTAACATGACCGGTTTAACTGGGATCAGGTCGGTAACGTGACCGGTTTAACTGGGATCAGGTCGGTAACATGAACGGTTTAACTGGGATCAGGTCGGTAACATGAACGGTTTAACTCTGATCAGGTCGGTAACGTGACCGGTTTAACTGGGATCAGGTCGGTAACATGAACTGTTTAACTCTGATCAGGTCGGTAACATGAACCGTTCAACTGGGATCAGGTCGGTAACATGAACAGTTTAACTGATCAGGTCGGTAACATGACTGGTTTAACTGGGATCAGGTCGGTAACATGACCGGTTTAACTGGGATCAGGTCGGGAACATGAACGGTTTAACTGGGATCAGGTCGGTAACATGACCGGTTTAACTGGGATCAGGTCGGTAACATGACCGGTTTAACTGGGATCAGGTCGGGAACATGAACGGTTTAACTCTGATCAGGTCGGGAACATGAACGGTTTAACTGGGATCAGGTCGGTAACATGAACTGTTTAACTGGGATCAGGTCGGTAACATGACCGGTTTAACTGGGATCAGGTCGGTAACATGACCGGTTTAACTGGGATCAGGTCGGTAACATGACCGGTTTAACTGGGATCAGGTCGGTAACATGAACGGTTTAACTCTGATCAGGTCGGTAACACGAACCGTTTAACTGGGATCAGGTCGGTAACATGAACTGTTTAACTGGTATCAGGTCGGGAACATGAACGGTTCAACTGGGATCAGGTCGGTAACATGAACGGTTTAACTGGGATCAGGTCGGGAACATGACCGGTTTAACTGGGATCAGGTCGGGAACATGAACGGTTTAACTGTGATCAGGTCGGTAACATGACCGGTTTAACTGGGATCAGGTCGGTAACATGAACGGTTTAACTGGGATCAGCTCGGTAACATGACCGGTTTAACTCTGATCAGGTCGGTAACATGAACGGTTTAACTGGGATCAGGTCGGTAACATGAACGGTTTAACTGATCAGGTCGGTAACATGAACAGTTTAACTGGAATCAGGTCGGTAACATGAACGGTTTAACTCTGATTAGGTCGGTAACATGACCGGTTTAACTGGGATCAGGTCGGTAACATGAACGGTTTAACTGATCAGGTCGGTAACACGATCGATTCAACTGGGATCAAGTCGGTAACATGAACTGTTTAACTGGGATCAGGTCGGTAACATGATCGATTCAACTGGGATCAGGTCGGTAACATGATCGATTCAACTGGGATCAGGTCGGTAACATGATCGATTCAACTGGATCAGGTCGGTAACATGAACAGTTTAACTGGGATCAGGTCGGTAACATGAACGGTTTAACTGGGATCAGGTCGGGAACATGAACGGTTTAACTGGGATCAGGTCGGTAACATGACCGGTTTAACTGGGATCAGGTCGGTAACATGAACGGTTTAACTGGGATCAGGTCGGTAACATGAACGGTTTAACTCTGATCAGGTCGGTAACGTGACCGGTTTAACTGGGATCAGGTCGGTAACATGAACTGTTTAACTCTGATCAGGTCGGTAACATGACCGGTTTAACTGGGATCAGGTCGGTAACATGAACGGTTTAACTGATCAGGTCGGTAACATGACTGGTTTAACTGGGATCAGGTCGGTAACATGACCGGTTTAACTGGGATCAGGTCGGGAACATGAACGGTTTAACTGGGATCAGGTCGGTAACATGACCGGTTTAACTGGGATCAGGTCGGGAACATGAACGGTTTAACTCTGATCAGGTCGGTAACACGAACCGTTTAACTGGGATCAGGTCGGTAACATGAACGGTTTAACTGGGATCAGGTCGGTAACATGAACTGTTTAACTGGGATCAGGTCGGTAACATGACCGGTTTAACTGGGATCAGGTCGGTAACATGACCGGTTTAACTGGGATCAGGTCGGTAACATGACCGGTTTAACTGGGATCAGGTCGGTAACATGACCGGTTTAACTGGGATCAGGTCGGTAACATGAACGGTTTAACTGGCATCAGGTCGGTAACATGACCGGTTTAACCGGGATCAGGTCGGTAACATGACCGGTTTAACTGGGATCAGGTCGGTAACATGAACCGTTTAACCGGGATCAGGTCGGTAACATGACCGGTTTAACTGGGATCAGGTCGGTAACATGAACGGTTTAACTGATCAGGTCGGTAACATGATCGGTTTAACTGGGATCAGGTCGGTAACATGACCGGTTTAACTGGGATCAGGTCGGTAACATGAACGGTTTAACTGATCAGGTCGGTAACATGAACAGTTTAACTGGAATCAGGTCGGTAACATGAACGGTTTAACTCTGATCAGGTCGGTAACATGAACGGTTTAACTGGGATCAGGTCGGTAACATGAACGGTTCTACTGGGATCAGGTCGGTAACATGAACTGTTTAACT
The DNA here is from genome assembly GCF_933228915.1 of Telmatherina bonti. Taxonomy (NCBI): domain Eukaryota; kingdom Metazoa; phylum Chordata; class Actinopteri; order Atheriniformes; family Telmatherinidae; genus Telmatherina; species Telmatherina bonti. Next base: position 1,250,478 of record NC_136612.1, on the reverse strand, counting down.
GGGATCAGGTCGGTAACATGAACGGTTTAACTGGGATCAGGTCGGTAACACGATCGATTCAACTGGGATCAAGTCGGTAACATGAACTGTTTAACTGGGATCAGGTCGGTAACATGATCGATTCAACTGGGATCAGGTCGGTAACATGATCGATTCAACTGGATCAGGTCGGTAACATGAACGGTTTAACTGGGATCAGGTCGGTAACATGAATGGTTCAACTGGGATCAGGTCGGTAACATGAACGGTTTAACTGGGATCAGGTCGGTGACATGAACGGTTTAACTGGGATCAGGTCGGGAACATGACCGGTTTAACTGGGATCAGGTCGGTAACATGACCGGTTTAACTGGGATCAGGTCGGTAACATGAACTGTTTAACTGGGATCAGGTCGGTAACATGAACGGTTTAACTGGGATCAGGTTGGTAACATGACCGGTTTAACTGGGATCAGGTCGGTAACGTGACCGGTTTAACTGGGATCAGGTCGGTAACATGAACGGTTTAACTGGGATCAGGTCGGTAACATGAACTGTTTAACTCTGATCAGGTCGGTAACATGAACCGTTCAACTGGGATCAGGTCGGTAACATGAACGGTTTAACTGATCAGGTCGGTAACATGACTGGTTTAACTGGGATCAGGTCGGTAACATGACCGGTTTAACTGGGATCAGGTCGGGAACATGAACGGTTTAACTGGGATCAGGTCGGTAACATGACCGGTTTAACTGGGATCAGGTCGGGAACATGAACCGTTTAACCGGGATCAGGTCGGTAACATGAACGGTTTAACTGGGATCAGGTCGGTAACATGAACGGTTTAACTGATCAGGTCGGTAACATGACCGGTATAACTGGGATCAGGTCGGTAACATGACCGGTTTAACTGGGATCAGGTCGGTAACATGACCGGTTTAACTGGGATCAGGTCGGTAACATGAACGGTTTAACTGATCAGGTCGGTAACATGAACAGTTTAACTGGAATCAGGTCGGTAACATGAACGGTTTAACTCTGATCAGGTCGGTAACATGACCGGTTTAACTGGGATCAGGTCGGTAACATGAACGGTTTAACTGGGATCAGGTCGGTAACATGAACGGTTCTACTGGGATCAGGTCGGTAACATGAACTGTTTAACTGGGATCAGGTCGGTAACATGATCGATTCAACTGGGATCAGTTCGGTAACATGATCGATTCAACTGGGATCAGGTCGGTAACATGATCGATTCAACTGGGATCAGGTCGGTAACATGATCGATTCAACTGGATCAGGTCGGTAACATGAACGGTTTAACTGGGATCAGGTCGGTAACATGAATGGTTCAACTGGGATCAGGTCGGCAACATGAACGGTTTAACTGGGATCAGGTCGGTGACATGAACGGTTTAACTGGGATCAGGTCGGTAACGTGACCGGTTTAACTGGGATCAGGTCGGTAACGTGACCGGTTTAACTGGGATCAGGTCGGTAACATGATCGGTTTAACTGGGATCAGGTCGGTAACATGACCGGTTTAACTGGGATCAGGTCGGTAACATGACCGGTTTAACTGGGATCAGGTCGGTAACATGAACGGTTTAACTGGGATCAGGTCGGTAACATGACCGGTTTAACTGGGATCAGGTCGGTAACGTGACCGGTTTAACTGGGATCAGGTCGGTAACATGACCGGTTTAACTGGGATCAGGTCGGTAACGTGACCGGTTTAACTGGGATCAGGTCGGTAACATGAACGGTTTAACTGGGATCAGGTCGGTAACATGAACGGTTTAACTCTGATCAGGTCGGTAACGTGACCGGTTTAACTGGGATCAGGTCGGTAACATGAACTGTTTAACTCTGATCAGGTCGGTAACATGAACCGTTCAACTGGGATCAGGTCGGTAACATGAACGGTTTAACTGATCAGGTCGGTAACATGACTGGTTTAACTGGGATCAGGTCGGTAACATGACCGGTTTAACTGGGATCAGGTCGGGAACATGAACGGTTTAACTGGGATCAGGTCGGTAACATGACCGGTTTAACTGGGATCAGGTCGGGAACATGAACGGTTTAACTCTGATCAGGTCGGGAACATGAACGGTTTAACTGGGATCAGGTCGGTAACATGAACTGTTTAACTGGGATCAGGTCGGTAACATGACCGGTTTAACTGGGATCAGGTCGGTAACATGACCGGTTTAACTGGGATCAGGTCGGTAACATGACCGGTTTAACTGGGATCAGGTCGGTAACATGAACGGTTTAACTCTGATCAGGTCGGTAACACGAACCGTTTAACTGGGATCAGGTCGGTAACATGAACGGTTTAACTGGGATCAGGTCGGGAACATGACCGGTTTAACTGGGATCAGGTCGGGAACATGAACGGTTTATCTGGAATCAGGTCGGTAACATGAACGGTTTAACTGGGATCAGCTCGGTAACATGACCGGTTTAACTCTGATCAGGTCGGTAACATGAACGGTTTAACTGGGATCAGGTCGGTAACATGAACGGTTTAACTGATCAGGTCGGTAACATGAACAGTTTAACTGGAATCAGGTCGGTAACATGAACGGTTTAACTCTGATCAGGTCGGTAACATGACCGGTTTAACTGGGATCAGGTCGGTAACATGAACCGTTTAACTGGGATCAGGTCGGTAACATGACCGGTTTAACTAGGATCAGGTCGGTAACATGAACGGTTTAACTGATCAGGTCGGTAACATGACCGGTTTAACTGGGATCAGGTCGGTAACATGACCGGTTTAACTGGGATCAGGTCGGTAACATGAACGGTTTAACTGATCAGGTCGGTAACATGACCGGTTTAACTGGGATCAGGTCGGTAACATGACCGGTTTAACTGGGATCAGGTCGGTAACATGAACGGTTTAACTGATCAGGTCGGTAACATGAACAGTTTAACTGGAATCAGGTCGGTAACATGAACGGTTTAACTCTGATCAGGTCGGTAACATGAACGGTTTAACTGGGATCAGGTCGGTAACATGAACGGTTCTACTGGGATCAGGTCGGTAACATGAACTGTTTAACTGGGATCAGGTCGGTAACATGAACGGTTTAACTGGGATCAGGTCGGTAACACGATCGATTCAACTGGGATCAAGTCGGTAACCTGAACTGTTTAACTGGGATCAGGTCGGTAACATGATCGATTCAACTGGGATCAGGTCGGTAACATGATCGATTCAACTGGGATCAGGTCGGTAACATGATCGATTCAACTGGGATCAGGTCGGTAACATGAACGGTTCAACTGGGATCAGGTCGGTAACATGAACGGTTTAACTGGGATCAGGTCGGTAACATGAACGGTTCAACTGGGATCAGGTCGGTAACATGAACGGTTTAACTGGGATCAGGTCGGTGACATGAACGGTTTAACTGGGATCAGGTCGGGAACATGAACGGTTTATCTGGAATCAGGTCGGTAACGTGACCGGTTTAACTGGGATCAGGTCGGTAACATGATCGGTTTAACTGGGATCAGGTCGGTAACATGACCGGTTTAACTGGGATCAGGTCGGTAACATGACCGGTTTAACTGGGATCAGGTCGGTAACATGAACGGTTTAACTGGGATCAGGTCGGTAACATGACCGGTTTAACTGGGATCAGGTCGGTAACGTGACCGGTTTAACTGGGATCAGGTCGGTAACATGAACGGTTTAACTGGGATCAGGTAGGTAACATGAACGGTTTAACTCTGATCAGGTCGGTAACGTGACCGGTTTAACTGGGATCAGGTCGGTAACATGAACTGTTTAACTCTGATCAGGTCGGTAACATGAACCGTTCAACTGGGATCAGGTCGGTAACATGAACGGTTTAACTTATCAGGTCGGTAACATGACTGGTTTAACTGGGATCAGGTCGGTAACATGACCGGTTTAACTGGGATCAGGTCGGGAACATGAACGGTTTAACTGGGATCAGGTCGGTAACATGACCGGTTTAACTGGGATCAGGTCGGGAACATGAACGGTTTAACTCTGATCAGGTCGGGAACATGAACGGTTTAACTGGGATCAGGTCGGTAACATGAACTGTTTAACTGGGATCAGGTCGGTAACATGACCGGTTTAACTGGGATCAGGTCGGTAACATGACCGGTTTAACTGGGATCAGGTCGGTAACATGACCGGTTTAACTGGGATCAGGTCGGTGACATGAACGGTTTAACTCTGATCAGGTCGGTAACACGAACCGTTTAACTGGGATCAGGTCGGTAACATGAACGGTTTAACTGGGATCAGGTCGGGAACATGACCGGTTTAACTGGGATCAGGTCGGGAACATGAACGGTTTATCTGGAATCAGGTCGGTAACATGAACGGTTTAACTGGGATCAGCTCGGTAACATGACCGGTTTAACTCTGATCAGGTCGGTAACATGAACGGTTTAACTGGGATCAGGTCGGTAACATGAACGGTTTAACTGATCAGGTCGGTAACATGAACAGTTTAACTGGAATCAGGTCGGTAACATGAACGGTTTAACTCTGATCAGGTCGGTAACATGACCGGTTTAACTGGGATCAGGTCGGTAACATGAACCGTTTAACTGGGATCAGGTCGGTAACATGACCGGTTTAACTAGGATCAGGTCGGTAACATGAACGGTTTAACTGATCAGGTCGGTAACATGACCGGTTTAACTGGGATCAGGTCGGTAACATGACCGGTTTAACTGGGATCAGGTCGGTAACATGAACGGTTTAACTGATCAGGTCGGTAACATGACCGGTTTAACTGGGATCAGGTCTGTAACATGACCGGTTTAACTGGGATCAGGTCGGTAACATGAACGGTTTAACTGGGATCAGGTCGGTAACATGAACGGTTTAACTGATCAGGTCGGTAACATGAACAGTTTAACTGGAATCAGGTCGGTAACATGAACGGTTTAACTGGGATCAGGTCGGTAACATGAACGGTTTAACTCTGATCAGGTCGGTAACGTGACCGGTTTAACTGGGATCAGGTCGGTAACATGAACTGTTTAACTCTGATCAGGTCGGTAACATGAACCGTTCAACTGGGATCAGGTCGGTAACATGAACGGTTTAACTGATCAGGTCGGTAACATGACTGGTTTAACTGGGATCAGGTCGGTAACATGACCGGTTTAACTGGGATCAGGTCGGGAACATGAACGGTTTAACTGGGATCAGGTCGGTAACATGACCGGTTTAACTGGGATCAGGTCGGGAACATGAACGGTTTAACTCTGATCAGGTCGGGAACATGAACGGTTTAACTGGGATCAGGTCGGTAACATGAACTGTTTAACTGGGATCAGGTCGGTAACATGACCGGTTTAACTGGGATCAGGTCGGTAACATGACCGGTTTAACTGGGATCAGGTCGGTAACATGACCGGTTTAACTGGGATCAGGTCGGTAACATGAACGGTTTAACTCTGATCAGGTCGGTAACACGAACCGTTTAACTGGGATCAGGTCGGTAACATGAACGGTTTAACTGGGATCAGGTCGGGAACATGACCGGTTTAACTGGGATCAGGTCGGGAACATGAACGGTTTATCTGGAATCAGGTCGGTAACATGAACGGTTTAACTGGGATCAGCTCGGTAACATGACCGGTTTAACTCTGATCAGGTCGGTAACATGAACGGTTTAACTGGGATCAGGTCGGTAACATGAACGGTTTAACTGATCAGGTCGGTAACATGAACAGTTTAACTGGAATCAGGTCGGTAACATGAACGGTTTAACTCTGATCAGGTCGGTAACATGACCGGTTTAACTGGGATCAGGTCGGTAACATGAACCGTTTAACTGGGATCAGGTCGGTAACATGACCGGTTTAACTAGGATCAGGTCGGTAACATGAACGGTTTAACTGATCAGGTCGGTAACATGACCGGTTTAACTGGGATCAGGTCGGTAACATGACCGGTTTAACTGGGATCAGGTCGGTAACATGAACGGTTTAACTGATCAGGTCGGTAACATGACCGGTTTAACTGGGATCAGGTCGGTAACATGACCGGTTTAACTGGGATCAGGTCGGTAACATGAACGGTTTAACTGATCAGGTCGGTAACATGAACAGTTTAACTGGAATCAGGTCGGTAACATGAACGGTTTAACTCTGATCAGGTCGGTAACATGAACGGTTTAACTGGGATCAGGTCGGTAACATGAACGGTTCTACTGGGATCAGGTCGGTAACATGAACTGTTTAACTGGGATCAGGTCGGTAACATGAACGGTTTAACTGGGATCAGGTCGGTAACACGATCGATTCAACTGGGATCAAGTCGGTAACCTGAACTGTTTAACTGGGATCAGGTCGGTAACATGATCGATTCAACTGGGATCAGGTCGGTAACATGATCGATTCAACTGGGATCAGGTCGGTAACATGATCGATTCAACTGGGATCAGGTCGGTAACATGAACGGTTCAACTGGGATCAGGTCGGTAACATGAACGGTTTAACTGGGATCAGGTCGGTAACATGAACGGTTCAACTGGGATCAGGTCGGTAACATGAACGGTTTAACTGGGATCAGGTCGGTGACATGAACGGTTTAACTGGGATCAGGTCGGGAACATGAACGGTTTATCTGGAATCAGGTCGGTAACGTGACCGGTTTAACTGGGATCAGGTCGGTAACATGATCGGTTTAACTGGGATCAGGTCGGTAACATGAACGGTTTAACTGATCAGGTCGGTAACATGAACAGTTTAACTGGAATCAGGTCGGTAACATGAACGGTTTAACTCTGATCAGGTCGGTAACATGAACGGTTTAACTGGGATCAGGTCGGTAACATGAACGGTTCTACTGGGATCAGGTCGGTAACATGAACTGTTTAACTGGGATCAGGTCGGTAACATGAACGGTTTAACTGGGATCAGGTCGGTGACATGAACGGTTTAACTCTGATCAGGTCGGTAACACGAACCGTTTAACTGGGATCAGGTCGGTAACATGAACGGTTTAACTGGGATCAGGTCGGGAACATGACCGGTTTAACTGGGATCAGGTCGGGAACATGAACGGTTTATCTGGAATCAGGTCGGTAACATGAACGGTTTAACTGGGATCAGCTCGGTAACATGACCGGTTTAACTCTGATCAGGTCGGTAACATGAACGGTTTAACTGGGATCAGGTCGGTAACATGAACGGTTTAACTGATCAGGTCGGTAACATGAACAGTTTAACTGGAATCAGGTCGGTAACATGAACGGTTTAACTCTGATCAGGTCGGTAACATGACCGGTTTAACTGGGATCAGGTCGGTAACATGAACCGTTTAACTGGGATCAGGTCGGTAACATGACCGGTTTAACTAGGATCAGGTCGGTAACATGAACGGTTTAACTGATCAGGTCGGTAACATGACCGGTTTAACTGGGATCAGGTCGGTAACATGACCGGTTTAACTGGGATCAGGTCGGTAACATGAACGGTTTAACTGATCAGGTCGGTAACATGACCGGTTTAACTGGGATCAGGTCTGTAACATGACCGGTTTAACTGGGATCAGGTCGGTAACATGAACGGTTTAACTGGGATCAGGTCGGTAACATGAACGGTTTAACTGATCAGGTCGGTAACATGAACAGTTTAACTGGAATCAGGTCGGTAACATGAACGGTTTAACTGGGATCAGGTCGGTAACATGAACGGTTTAACTCTGATCAGGTCGGTAACGTGACCGGTTTAACTGGGATCAGGTCGGTAACATGAACTGTTTAACTCTGATCAGGTCGGTAACATGAACCGTTCAACTGGGATCAGGTCGGTAACATGAACGGTTTAACTGATCAGGTCGGTAACATGACTGGTTTAACTGGGATCAGGTCGGTAACATGACCGGTTTAACTGGGATCAGGTCGGGAACATGAACGGTTTAACTGGGATCAGGTCGGTAACATGACCGGTTTAACTGGGATCAGGTCGGGAACATGAACGGTTTAACTCTGATCAGGTCGGGAACATGAACGGTTTAACTGGGATCAGGTCGGTAACATGAACTGTTTAACTGGGATCAGGTCGGTAACATGACCGGTTTAACTGGGATCAGGTCGGTAACATGACCGGTTTAACTGGGATCAGGTCGGTAACATGACCGGTTTAACTGGGATCAGGTCGGTAACATGAACGGTTTAACTCTGATCAGGTCGGTAACACGAACCGTTTAACTGGGATCAGGTCGGTAACATGAACGGTTTAACTGGGATCAGGTCGGGAACATGACCGGTTTAACTGGGATCAGGTCGGGAACATGAACGGTTTATCTGGAATCAGGTCGGTAACATGAACGGTTTAACTGGGATCAGCTCGGTAACATGACCGGTTTAACTCTGATCAGGTCGGTAACATGAACGGTTTAACTGGGATCAGGTCGGTAACATGAACGGTTTAACTGATCAGGTCGGTAACATGAACAGTTTAACTGGAATCAGGTCGGTAACATGAACGGTTTAACTCTGATCAGGTCGGTAACATGACCGGTTTAACTGGGATCAGGTCGGTAACATGAACCGTTTAACTGGGATCAGGTCGGTAACATGACCGGTTTAACTAGGATCAGGTCGGTAACATGAACGGTTTAACTGATCAGGTCGGTAACATGACCGGTTTAACTGGGATCAGGTCGGTAACATGACCGGTTTAACTGGGATCAGGTCGGTAACATGAACGGTTTAACTGATCAGGTCGGTAACATGACCGGTTTAACTGGGATCAGGTCGGTAACATGACCGGTTTAACTGGGATCAGGTCGGTAACATGAACGGTTTAACTGATCAGGTCGGTAACATGAACAGTTTAACTGGAATCAGGTCGGTAACATGAACGGTTTAACTCTGATCAGGTCGGTAACATGAACGGTTTAACTGGGATCAGGTCGGTAACATGAACGGTTCTACTGGGATCAGGTCGGTAACATGAACTGTTTAACTGGGATCAGGTCGGTAACATGAACGGTTTAACTGGGATCAGGTCGGTAACACGATCGATTCAACTGGGATCAAGTCGGTAACCTGAACTGTTTAACTGGGATCAGGTCGGTAACATGATCGATTCAACTGGGATCAGGTCGGTAACATGATCGATTCAACTGGGATCAGGTCGGTAACATGATCGATTCAACTGGGATCAGGTCGGTAACATGAACGGTTCAACTGGGATCAGGTCGGTAACATGAACGGTTTAACTGGGATCAGGTCGGTAACATGAACGGTTCAACTGGGATCAGGTCGGTAACATGAACGGTTTAACTGGGATCAGGTCGGTGACATGAACGGTTTAACTGGGATCAGGTCGGGAACATGAACGGTTTATCTGGAATCAGGTCGGTAACGTGACCGGTTTAACTGGGATCAGGTCGGTAACATGATCGGTTTAACTGGGATCAGGTCGGTAACATGACCGGTTTAACTGGGATCAGGTCGGTAACATGACCGGTTTAACTGGGATCAGGTCGGTAACATGAACGGTTTAACTGGGATCAGGTCGGTAACATGACCGGTTTAACTGGGATCAGGTCGGTAACGTGACCGGTTTAACTGGGATCAGGTCGGTAACATGAACGGTTTAACTGGGATCAGGTAGGTAACATGAACGGTTTAACTCTGATCAGGTCGGTAACGTGACCGGTTTAACTGGGATCAGGTCGGTAACATGAACTGTTTAACTCTGATCAGGTCGGTAACATGAACCGTTCAACTGGGATCAGGTCGGTAACATGAACGGTTTAACTTATCAGGTCGGTAACATGACTGGTTTAACTGGGATCAGGTCGGTAACATGACCGGTTTAACTGGGATCAGGTCGGGAACATGAACGGTTTAACTGGGATCAGGTCGGTAACATGACCGGTTTAACTGGGATCAGGTCGGGAACATGAACGGTTTAACTCTGATCAGGTCGGGAACATGAACGGTTTAACTGGGATCAGGTCGGTAACATGAACTGTTTAACTGGGATCAGGTCGGTAACATGACCGGTTTAACTGGGATCAGGTCGGTAACATGACCGGTTTAACTGGGATCAGGTCGGTAACATGACCGGTTTAACTGGGATCAGGTCGGTAACATGAACGGTTTAACTCTGATCAGGTCGGTAACACGAACCGTTTAACTGGGATCAGGTCGGTAACATGAACGGTTTAACTGGGATCAGGTCGGGAACATGACCGGTTTAACTGGGATCAGGTCGGGAACATGAACGGTTTATCTGGAATCAGGTCGGTAACATGAACGGTTTAACTGGGATCAGCTCGGTAACATGACCGGTTTAACTCTGATCAGGTCGGTAACATGAACGGTTTAACTGGGATCAGGTCGGTAACATGAACGGTTTAACTGATCAGGTCGGTAACATGAACAGTTTAACTGGAATCAGGTCGGTAACATGAACGGTTTAACTGGGATCAGGTCGGTAACATGAACGGTTTAACTGATCAGGTCGGTAACATGACCGGTTTAACTGGGATCAGGTCTGTAACATGACCGGTTTAACTGGGATCAGGTCGGTAACATGAACGGTTTAACTGGGATCAGGTCGGTAACATGAACGGTTTAACTGATCAGGTCGGTAACATGAACAGTTTAACTGGAATCAGGTCGGTAACATGAACGGTTTAACTGGGATCAGGTCGGTAACATGAACGGTTTAACTCTGATCAGGTCGGTAACGTGACCGGTTTAACTGGGATCAGGTCGGTAACATGAACTGTTTAACTCTGATCAGGTCGGTAACATGAACCGTTCAACTGGGATCAGGTCGGTAACATGAACGGTTTAACTGATCAGGTCGGTAACATGACTGGTTTAACTGGGATCAGGTCGGTAACATGACCGGTTTAACTGGGATCAGGTCGGGAACATGAACGGTTTAACTGGGATCAGGTCGGTAACATGACCGGTTTAACTGGGATCAGGTCGGGAACATGAACGGTTTAACTCTGATCAGGTCGGGAACATGAACGGTTTAACTGGGATCAGGTCGGTAACATGAACTGTTTAACTGGGATCAGGTCGGTAACATGACCGGTTTAACTGGGATCAGGTCGGTAACATGACCGGTTTAACTGGGATCAGGTCGGTAACATGACCGGTTTAACTGGGATCAGGTCGGTAACATGAACGGTTTAACTCTGATCAGGTCGGTAACACGAACCGTTTAACTGGGATCAGGTCGGTAACATGAACGGTTTAACTGGGATCAGGTCGGGAACATGACCGGTTTAACTGGGATCAGGTCGGGAACATGAACGGTTTATCTGGAATCAGGTCGGTAACATGAACGGTTTAACTGGGATCAGCTCGGTAACATGACCGGTTTAACTCTGATCAGGTCGGTAACATGAACGGTTTAACTGGGATCAGGTCGGTAACATGAACGGTTTAACTGATCAGGTCGGTAACATGAACAGTTTAACTGGAATCAGGTCGGTAACATGAACGGTTTAACTCTGATCAGGTCGGTAACATGACCGGTTTAACTGGGATCAGGTCGGTAACATGAACCGTTTAACTGGGATCAGGTCGGTAACATGACCGGTTTAACTAGGATCAGGTCGGTAACATGAACGGTTTAACTGATCAGGTCGGTAACATGACCGGTTTAACTGGGATCAGGTCGGTAACATGACCGGTTTAACTGGGATCAGGTCGGTAACATGAACGGTTTAACTGATCAGGTCGGTAACATGACCGGTTTAACTGGGATCAGGTCGGTAACATGACCGGTTTAACTGGGATCAGGTCGGTAACATGAACGGTTTAACTGATCAGGTCGGTAACATGAACAGTTTAACTGGAATCAGGTCGGTAACATGAACGGTTTAACTCTGATCAGGTCGGTAACATGAACGGTTTAACTGGGATCAGGTCGGTAACATGAACGGTTCTACTGGGATCAGGTCGGTAACATGAACTGTTTAACTGGGATCAGGTCGGTAACATGAACGGTTTAACTGGGATCAGGTCGGTAACACGATCGATTCAACTGGGATCAAGTCGGTAACCTGAACTGTTTAACTGGGATCAGGTCGGTAACATGATCGATTCAACTGGGATCAGGTCGGTAACATGATCGATTCAACTGGGATCAGGTCGGTAACATGATCGATTCAACTGGGATCAGGTCGGTAACATGAACGGTTCAACTGGGATCAGGTCGGTAACATGAACGGTTTAACTGGGATCAGGTCGGTAACATGAACGGTTCAACTGGGATCAGGTCGGTAACATGAACGGTTTAACTGGGATCAGGTCGGTGACATGAACGGTTTAACTGGGATCAGGTCGGGAACATGAACGGTTTATCTGGAATCAGGTCGGTAACGTGACCGGTTTAACTGGGATCAGGTCGGTAACATGATCGGTTTAACTGGGATCAGGTCGGTAACATGACCGGTTTAACTGGGATCAGGTCGGTAACATGACCGGTTTAACTGGGATCAGGTCGGTAACATGAACGGTTTAACTGGGATCAGGTCGGTAACATGACCGGTTTAACTGGGATCAGGTCGGTAACGTGACCGGTTTAACTGGGATCAGGTCGGTAACATGAACGGTTTAACTGGGATCAGGTAGGTAACATGAACGGTTTAACTCTGATCAGGTCGGTAACGTGACCGGTTTAACTGGGATCAGGTCGGTAACATGAACTGTTTAACTCTGATCAGGTCGGTAACATGAACCGTTCAACTGGGATCAGGTCGGTAACATGAACGGTTTAACTTATCAGGTCGGTAACATGACTGGTTTAACTGGGATCAGGTCGGTAACATGACCGGTTTAACTGGGATCAGGTCGGGAACATGAACGGTTTAACTGGGATCAGGTCGGTAACATGACCGGTTTAACTGGGATCAGGTCGGGAACATGAACGGTTTAACTCTGATCAGGTCGGGAACATGAACGGTTTAACTGGGATCAGGTCGGTAACATGAACTGTTTAACTGGGATCAGGTCGGTAACATGACCGGTTTAACTGGGATCAGGCCGGTAACATGACCGGTTTAACTGGGATCAGGTCGGTAACATGACCGGTTTAACTGGGATCAGGTCGGTAACATGAACGGTTTAACTCTGATCAGGTCGGTAACACGAACCGTTTAACTGGGATCAGGTCGGTAACATGAACGGTTTAACTGGGATCAGGTCGGGAACATGACCGGTTTAACTGGGATCAGGTCGGGAACATGAACGGTTTATCTGGAATCAGGTCGGTAACATGAACGGTTTAACTGGGATCAGCTCGGTAACATGACCGGTTTAACTCTGATCAGGTCGGTAACATGAACGGTTTAACTGGGATCAGGTCGGTAACATGAACGGTTTAACTGATCAGGTCGGTAACATGAACAGTTTAACTGGAATCAGGTCGGTAACATGAACGGTTTAACTCTGATCAGGTCGGTAACATGACCGGTTTAACTGGGATCAGGTCGGTAACATGAACCGTTTAACTGGGATCAGGTCGGTAACATGACCGGTTTAACTAGGATCAGGTCGGTAACATGAACGGTTTAACTGATCAGGTCGGTAACATGACCGGTTTAACTGGGATCAGGTCGGTAACATGACCGGTTTAACTGGGATCAGGTCGGTAACATGAACGGTTTAACTGATCAGGTCGGTAACATGACCGGTTTAACTGGGATCAGGTCTGTAACATGACCGGTTTAACTGGGATCAGGTCGGTAACATGAACGGTTTAACTGGGATCAGGTCGGTAACATGAACGGTTTAACTGATCAGGTCGGTAACATGACCGGTTCAACTGGGATCAGGTCTGTAACATGACCGGTTTAACTGGGATCAGGTCGGTAACATGAACGGTTTAACTGATCAGGTCGGTAACATGAACAGTTTAACTGGAATCAGGTCGGTAACATGAACGGTTTAACTCTGATCAGGTCGGTAACATGAACGGTTTAACTGGGATCAGGTCGGTAACATGAACGGTTCTACTGGGATCAGGTCGGTAACATGAACTGTTTAACTGGGATCAGGTCGGTAACATGAACGGTTTAACTGGGATCAGGTCGGTAACACGATCGATTCAACTGGGATCAAGTCGGTAACCTGAACTGTTCAACTGGGATCAGGTCGGTAACATGAACGGTTCAACTGGGATCAGGTCGGTAACATGAACGGTTTAACTGGGATCAGGTCGGTAACATGAACGGTTCAACTGGGATCAGGTCGGTAACATGAACGGTTTAACTGGGATCAGGTCGGTGACATGAACGGTTTAACTGGGATCAGGTCGGGAACATGAACGGTTTATCTGGAATCAGGTCGGTAACGTGACCGGTTTAACTGGGATCAGGTCGGTAACATGATCGGTTTAACTGGGATCAGGTCGGTAACATGACCGGTTTAACTGGGATCAGGTCGGTAACATGACCGGTTTAACTGGGATCAGGTCGGTAACATGAACGGTTTAACTGGGATCAGGTCGGTAACATGACCGGTTTAACTGGGATCAGGTCGGTAACGTGACCGGTTTAACTGGGATCAGGTCGGTAACATGAACGGTTTAACTGGGATCAGGTAGGTAACATGAACGGTTTAACTCTGATCAGGTCGGTAACGTGACCGGTTTAACTGGGATCAGGTCGGTAACATGAACTGTTTAACTCTGATCAGGTCGGTAACATGAACCGTTCAACTGGGATCAGGTCGGTAACATGAACGGTTTAACTTATCAGGTCGGTAACATGACTGGTTTAACTGGGATCAGGTCGGTAACATGACCGGTTTAACTGGGATCAGGTCGGGAACATGAACGGTTTAACTGGGATCAGGTCGGTAACATGACCGGTTTAACTGGGATCAGGTCGGGAACATGAACGGTTTAACTCTGATCAGGTCGGGAACATGAACGGTTTAACTGGGATCAGGTCGGTAACATGAACTGTTTAACTGGGATCAGGTCGGTAACATGACCGGTTTAACTGGGATCAGGTCGGTAACATGACCGGTTTAACTGGGATCAGGTCGGTAACATGACCGGTTTAACTGGGATCAGGTCGGTAACATGAACGGTTTAACTCTGATCAGGTCGGTAACACGAACCGTTTAACTGGGATCAGGTCGGTAACATGAACGGTTTAACTGGGATCAGGTCGGGAACATGACCGGTTTAACTGGGATCAGGTCGGGAACATGAACGGTTTATCTGGAATCAGGTCGGTAACATGAACGGTTTAACTGGGATCAGCTCGGTAACATGACCGGTTTAACTCTGATCAGGTCGGTAACATGAACGGTTTAACTGGGATCAGGTCGGTAACATGAACGGTTTAACTGATCAGGTCGGTAACATGAACAGTTTAACTGGAATCAGGTCGGTAACATGAACGGTTTAACTGGGATCAGGTCGGTAACATGAACGGTTTAACTGATCAGGTCGGTAACATGACCGGTTTAACTGGGATCAGGTCTGTAACATGACCGGTTTAACTGGGATCAGGTCGGTAACATGAACGGTTTAACTGGGATCAGGTCGGTAACATGAACGGTTTAACTGATCAGGTCGGTAACATGAACAGTTTAACTGGAATCAGGTCGGTAACATGAACGGTTTAACTGGGATCAGGTCGGTAACATGAACGGTTTAACTCTGATCAGGTCGGTAACGTGACCGGTTTAACTGGGATCAGGTCGGTAACATGAACTGTTTAACTCTGATCAGGTCGGTAACATGAACCGTTCAACTGGGATCAGGTCGGTAACATGAACGGTTTAACTGATCAGGTCGGTAACATGACTGGTTTAACTGGGATCAGGTCGGTAACATGACCGGTTTAACTGGGATCAGGTCGGGAACATGAACGGTTTAACTGGGATCAGGTCGGTAACATGACCGGTTTAACTGGGATCAGGTCGGGAACATGAACGGTTTAACTCTGATCAGGTCGGGAACATGAACGGTTTAACTGGGATCAGGTCGGTAACATGAACTGTTTAACTGGGATCAGGTCGGTAACATGACCGGTTTAACTGGGATCAGGTCGGTAACATGACCGGTTTAACTGGGATCAGGTCGGTAACATGACCGGTTTAACTGGGATCAGGTCGGTAACATGAACGGTTTAACTCTGATCAGGTCGGTAACACGAACCGTTTAACTGGGATCAGGTCGGTAACATGAACGGTTTAACTGGGATCAGGTCGGGAACATGACCGGTTTAACTGGGATCAGGTCGGGAACATGAACGGTTTATCTGGAATCAGGTCGGTAACATGAACGGTTTAACTGGGATCAGCTCGGTAACATGACCGGTTTAACTCTGATCAGGTCGGTAACATGAACGGTTTAACTGGGATCAGGTCGGTAACATGAACGGTTTAACTGATCAGGTCGGTAACATGAACAGTTTAACTGGAATCAGGTCGGTAACATGAACGGTTTAACTCTGATCAGGTCGGTAACATGACCGGTTTAACTGGGATCAGGTCGGTAACATGAACCGTTTAACTGGGATCAGGTCGGTAACATGACCGGTTTAACTAGGATCAGGTCGGTAACATGAACGGTTTAACTGATCAGGTCGGTAACATGACCGGTTTAACTGGGATCAGGTCGGTAACATGACCGGTTTAACTGGGATCAGGTCGGTAACATGAACGGTTTAACTGATCAGGTCGGTAACATGACCGGTTTAACTGGGATCAGGTCGGTAACATGACCGGTTTAACTGGGATCAGGTCGGTAACATGAACGGTTTAACTGATCAGGTCGGTAACATGAACAGTTTAACTGGAATCAGGTCGGTAACATGAACGGTTTAACTCTGATCAGGTCGGTAACATGAACGGTTTAACTGGGATCAGGTCGGTAACATGAACGGTTCTACTGGGATCAGGTCGGTAACATGAACTGTTTAACTGGGATCAGGTCGGTAACATGAACGGTTTAACTGGGATCAGGTCGGTAACACGATCGATTCAACTGGGATCAAGTCGGTAACCTGAACTGTTTAACTGGGATCAGGTCGGTAACATGATCGATTCAACTGGGATCAGGTCGGTAACATGATCGATTCAACTGGGATCAGGTCGGTAACATGATCGATTCAACTGGGATCAGGTCGGTAACATGAACGGTTCAACTGGGATCAGGTCGGTAACATGAACGGTTTAACTGGGATCAGGTCGGTAACATGAACGGTTCAACTGGGATCAGGTCGGTAACATGAACGGTTTAACTGGGATCAGGTCGGTGACATGAACGGTTTAACTGGGATCAGGTCGGGAACATGAACGGTTTATCTGGAATCAGGTCGGTAACGTGACCGGTTTAACTGGGATCAGGTCGGTAACATGATCGGTTTAACTGGGATCAGGTCGGTAACATGACCGGTTTAACTGGGATCAGGTCGGTAACATGACCGGTTTAACTGGGATCAGGTCGGTAACATGAACGGTTTAACTGGGATCAGGTCGGTAACATGACCGGTTTAACTGGGATCAGGTCGGTAACGTGACCGGTTTAACTGGGATCAGGTCGGTAACATGAACGGTTTAACTGGGATCAGGTAGGTAACATGAACGGTTTAACTCTGATCAGGTCGGTAACGTGACCGGTTTAACTGGGATCAGGTCGGTAACATGAACTGTTTAACTCTGATCAGGTCGGTAACATGAACCGTTCAACTGGGATCAGGTCGGTAACATGAACGGTTTAACTTATCAGGTCGGTAACATGACTGGTTTAACTGGGATCAGGTCGGTAACATGACCGGTTTAACTGGGATCAGGTCGGGAACATGAACGGTTTAACTGGGATCAGGTCGGTAACATGACCGGTTTAACTGGGATCAGGTCGGGAACATGAACGGTTTAACTCTGATCAGGTCGGGAACATGAACGGTTTAACTGGGATCAGGTCGGTAACATGAACTGTTTAACTGGGATCAGGTCGGTAACATGACCGGTTTAACTGGGATCAGGTCGGTAACATGACCGGTTTAACTGGGATCAGGTCGGTAACATGACCGGTTTAACTGGGATCAGGTCGGTAACATGAACGGTTTAACTCTGATCAGGTCGGTAACACGAACCGTTTAACTGGGATCAGGTCGGTAACATGAACGGTTTAACTGGGATCAGGTCGGGAACATGACCGGTTTAACTGGGATCAGGTCGGGAACATGAACGGTTTATCTGGAATCAGGTCGGTAACATGAACGGTTTAACTGGGATCAGCTCGGTAACATGACCGGTTTAACTCTGATCAGGTCGGTAACATGAACGGTTTAACTGGGATCAGGTCGGTAACATGAACGGTTTAACTGATCAGGTCGGTAACATGAACAGTTTAACTGGAATCATGTCGGTAACATGAACGGTTTAAGTCTGATCAGGTCGGTAACATGACCGGTTTAACTGGGATCAGGTCGGTAACATGAACCGTTTAACTGGGATCAGGTCGGTAACATGACCGGTTTAACTAGGATCAGGTCGGTAACATGAACGGTTTAACTGATCAGGTCGGTAACATGACCGGTTTAACTGGGATCAGGTCGGTAACATGACCGGTTTAACTGGGATCAGGTCGGTAACATGAACGGTTTAACTGATCAGGTCGGTAACATGACCGGTTTAACTGGGATCAGGTCTGTAACATGACCGGTTTAACTGGGATCAGGTCGGTAACATGAACGGTTTAACTGGGATCAGGTCGGTAACATGAACGGTTTAACTGATCAGGTCGGTAACATGACCGGTTCAACTGGGATCAGGTCTGTAACATGACCGGTTTAACTGGGATCAGGTCGGTAACATGAACGGTTTAACTGATCAGGTCGGTAACATGAACAGTTTAACTGGAATCAGGTCGGTAACATGAACGGTTTAACTCTGATCAGGTCGGTAACATGAACGGTTTAACTGGGATCAGGTCGGTAACATGAACGGTTCTACTGGGATCAGGTCGGTAACATGAACTGTTTAACTGGGATCAGGTCGGTAACATGAACGGTTTAACTGGGATCAGGTCGGTAACACGATCGATTCAACTGGGATCAAGTCGGTAACCTGAACTGTTCAACTGGGATCAGGTCGGTAACATGATCGATTCAACTGGGATCAGGTCGGTAACATGATCGATTCAACTGGGATCAGGTCGGTAACATGATCGATTCAACTGGATCAGGTCGGTAACATGAACGGTTTAACTGGGATCAGGTCGGTAACATGAATGGTTCAACTGGGATCAGGTCGGTAACATGAACGGTTTAACTGGGATCAGGTCGGTGACATGAACGGTTTAACTGGGATCAGGTCGGGAACATGACCGGTTTAACTGGGATCAGGTCGGTAACATGACCGGTTTAACTGGGATCAGGTCGGTAACGTGACCGGTTTAACTGGGATCAGGTCGGTAACGTGACCGGTTTAACTGGGATCAGGTCGGTAACATGATCGGTTTAACTGGGATCAGGTCGGTAACATGACCGGTTTAACTGGGATCAGGTCGGTAACATGACCGGTTTAACTGGGATCAGGTCGGTAACGTGACCGGTTTAACTGGGATCAGGTCGGTAACGTGACCGGTTTAACTGGGATCAGGTCGGTAACATGAACGGTTTAACTGGGATCAGGTCGGGAACATGACCGGTTTAACTGGGATCAGGTCGGGAACATGAACGGTTTATCTGGAATCAGGTCGGTAACATGAACGGTTTAACTGGGATCAGCTCGGTAACATGACCGGTTTAACTCTGATAAGGTCGGTAACATGAACGGTTTAACTGGGATCAGGTCGGTAACATGAACGGTTTAACTGATCAGGTCGGTAACATGAACAGTTTAACTGGAATCAGGTCGGTAACATGAACGGTTTAACTCTGATCAGGTCGGTAACATGACCGGTTTAACTGGGATCAGGTCGGTAACATGAACCGTTTAACTGGGATCAGGTCGGTAACATGACCGGTTTAACTAGGATCAGGTCGGTAACATGAACGGTTTAACTGATCAGGTCGGTAACATGACCGGTTTAACTGGGATCAGGTCGGTAACATGACCGGTTTAACTGGGATCAGGTCGGTAACATGACCGGTTTAACTGGGATCAGGTCGGTAACATGAACGGTTTAACTGATCAGGTCGGTAACATGACCGGTTTAACTGGGATCAGGTCGGTAACATGACCGGTTTAACTGGGATCAGGTCGGTAACATGAACGGTTTAACTGATCAGGTCGGTAACATGAACAGTTTAACTGGAATCAGGTCGGTAACATGAACGGTTTAACTCTGATCAGGTCGGTAACATGAACGGTTTAACTGGGATCAGGTCGGTAACATGAACGGTTCTACTGGGATCAGGTCGGTAACATGAACTGTTTAACTGGGATCAGGTCGGTAACATGAACGGTTTAACTGGGATCAGGTCGGTAACACGATCGATTCAACTGGGATCAAGTCGGTAACCTGAACTGTTTAACTGGGATCAGGTCGGTAACATGATCGATTCAACTGGGATCAGGTCGGTAACATGATCGATTCAACTGGGATCAGGTCGGTAACATGATCGATTCAACTGGATCAGGTCGGTAACATGAACGGTTTAACTGGGATCAGGTCGGTAACATGAATGGTTCAACTGGGATCAGGTCGGTAACATGAACGGTTTAACTGGGATCAGGTCGGTGACATGAACGGTTTAACTGGGATCAGGTCGGGAACATGACCGGTTTAACTGGGATCAGGTCGGTAACGTGACCGGTTTAACTGGGATCAGGTCGGTAACGTGACCGGTTTAACTGGGATCAGGTCGGTAACGTGACCGGTTTAACTGGGATCAGGTCGGTAACATGATCGGTTTAACTGGGATCAGGTCGGTAACATGACCGGGTTAACTGGGATCAGGTCGGTAACATGACCGGTTTAACTGGGATCAGGTCGGTAACGTGACCGGTTTAACTGGGATCAGGTCGGTAACGTGACCGGTTTAACTGGGATCAGGTCGGTAACGTGACCGGTTTAACTGGGATCAGGTCGGTAACATGAACGGTTTAACTGGGATCAGGTCGGTAACATGAACGGTTTAACTCTGATCAGGTCGGTAACGTGACCGGTTTAACTGGGATCAGGTCGGTAACATGAACTGTTTAACTCTGATCAGGTCGGGAACATGAACGGTTTAACTGGGATCAGGTCGGTAACATGAACGGTTTAACTGATCAGGTCGGTAACATGACTGGTTTAACTGGGATCAGGTCGGTAACATGACCGGTTTAACTGGGATCAGGTCGGGAACATGAACGGTTTAACTGATCAGGTCGGTAACATGACTGGTTTAACTGGGATCAGGTCGGTAACATGACCGGTTTAACTGGGATCAGGTCGGGAACATGAACGGTTTAACTGGGATCAGGTCGGTAACATGACCGGTTTAACTGGGATCAGGTCGGGAACATGAACGGTTTAACTCTGATCAGGTCGGGAACATGAACGGTTTAACTGGGATCAGGTCGGTAACATGAACTGTTTAACTGGGATCAGGTCGGTAACATGACCGGTTTAACTGGGATCAGGTCGGTAACATGACCGGTTTAACTGGGATCAGGTCGGTAACATGACCGGTTTAACTGGGATCAGGTCGGTAACATGAACGGTTTAACTCTGATCAGGTCGGTAACACGAACCGTTTAACTGGGATCAGGTCGGTAACATGAACTGTTTAACTGGTATCAGGTCGGGAACATGACCGGTTTAACTGGGATCAGGTCGGGAACATGAACGGTTTTACTGGAATCAGGTCGGTAACATGAACGGTTTAACTGGTATCAGGTCGGGAACATGACCGGTTTAACTGGGATCAGGTCGGGAACATGAACGGTTCAACTGGGATCAGGTCGGTAACATGAACGGTTTAACTGGGATCAGGTCGGGAACATGACCGGTTTAACTGGGATCAGGTCGGGAACATGAACGGTTTTACTGGAATCAGGTCGGTAACATGAACGGTTTAACTGGGATCAGCTCGGTAACATGACCGGTTTAACTCTGATCAGGTCGGTAACATGAACGGTTTAACTGGGATCAGGTCGGTAACATGAACGGTTTAACTGATCAGGTCGGTAACATGAACAGTTTAACTGGAATCAGGTCGGTAACATGAACGGTTTAACTCTGATCAGGTCGGTAACATGACCGGTTTCACTGGGATCAGGTCGGTAACATGAACCGTTTAACTGGGATCAGGTCGGTAACATGACCGGTTTAACTGGGATCAGGTCGGTAACATGAACGGTTTAACTGATCAGGTCGGTAACATGACCGGTTTAACTGGGATCAGGTCGGTAACATGACCGGTTTAACTGGGATCAGGTCGGTAACATGAACGGTTTAACTGGCATCAGGTCGGTAACATGACCGGTTTAACTGGGATCAGGTCGGTAACATGACCGGTTTAACTGGGATCAGGTCGGTAACATGAACCGTTTAACCGGGATCAGGTCGGTAACATGACCGGTTTAACTGGGATCAGGTCGGTAACATGAACGGTTTAACTGATCAGGTCGGGAACATGAACGGTTCTACTGGGATCAGGTCGGTAACATGAACTGTTTAACTGGGATCAGGTCGGTAACATGAACGGTTTAACTGGGATCAGGTCGGTAACATGAACGGTTTAACTGATCAGGTCGGTAACATGAACAGTTTAACTGGAATCAGGTCGGTAACATGAACGGTTTAACTCTGATCAGGTCGGTAACATGAACGGTTTAACTGGGATCAGGTCGGTAACATGAACCGTTTAACTGGGATCAGGTCGGTAACATGACCGGTTTAACTGGGATCAGGTCGGTAACATGACCGGTTTAACTGGGATCAGGTCGGTAACATGAACCGTTTAACTGGGATCAGGTCGGTAACATGACCGGTTTAACTGGGATCAGGTCGGTAACATGAACGGTTTAACTGATCAGGTCGGTAACATGACTGGTTTAACTGGGATCAGGTCGGTAACATGACCGGTTTAACTGGGATCAGGTTGGGAACATGAACGGTTTAACTGGTATCAGATCGGTAACATGACCGGTTTAACTGGGATCAGGTCGGTAACATGAACGGTTTAACTGATCAGGTCGGTAACATGAACAGTTTAACTGGAATCAGGTCGGTAACATGAACGGTTTAACTCTGATCAGGTCGGTAACATGAACGGTTTAACTGGGATCAGGTCGGTAACATGAACCGTTTAACTGGGATCAGGTCGGTAACATGACCGGTTTAACTGGGATCAGGTCGGTAACATGAACGGTTTAACTGATCAGGTCGGTAACATGACTGGTTTAACTGGGATCAGGTCGGTAACATGACCGGTTTAACTGGGATCAGGTTGGGAACATGAACGGTTTAACTGGTATCAGGTCGGTAACATGACCGGTTTAACTGGTATCAGGTCGGTAACATGAACAGTTTAACTGGGATCAGGTCGGTAACATGACCGGTTTAACTGGGATCAGGTCGGTAACATGAACGGTTTAACTGATCAGGTCGGTAACATGACTGGTTTAACTGGGATCAGGTCGGTAACATGACCGGTTTAACTGGGATCAGGTTGGGAACATGAACGGTTTAACTGGTATCAGGTCGGTAACATGACCGGTTTAACTGGGATCAGGTCGGTAACATGACCGGTTTAACTGGGATCAGGTCGGTAACATGACCGGTTTAACTGGGATCAGGTCGGTAACATGAACGGTTTAACTGGCATCAGGTCGGTAACATGACCGGTTTAACTGGGATCAGGTCGGTAACATGACCGGTTTAACTGGGATCAGGTCGGTAACATGAACCGTTTAACCGGGATCAGGTCGGTAACATGACCGGTTTAACTGGGATCAGGTCGGTAACATGAACGGTTTAACTGATCAGGTCGGGAACATGAACGGTTCTACTGGGATCAGGTCGGTAACATGAACGGTTTAACTGGGATCAGGTCGGTAACATGAACGGTTTAACTGGGATCAGGTCGGTAACATGAACGGTTTAACTGATCAGGTCGGTAACATGAACAGTTTAACTGGAATCAGGTCGGTAACATGAACGGTTTAACTCTGATCAGGTCGGTAACATGAACGGTTTAACTGGGATCAGGTCGGTAACATGAACCGTTTAACTGGGATCAGGTCGGTAACATGACCGGTTTAACTGGGATCAGGTCGGTAACATGACCGGTTTAACTGGGATCAGGTCGGTAACATGAACCGTTTAACTGGGATCAGGTCGGTAACATGACCGGTTTAACTGGGATCAGGTCGGTAACATGAACGGTTTAACTGATCAGGTCGGTAACATGACTGGTTTAACTGGGATCAGGTCGGTAACATGACCGGTTTAACTGGGATCAGGTTGGGAACATGAACGGTTTAACTGGTATCAGGTCGGTAACATGACCGGTTTAACTGGGATCAGGTCGGTAACATGAACGGTTTAACTGATCAGGTCGGTAACATGATCGATTCAACTGGGATCAGGTCGGTAACATGATCGATTCAACTGGGATCAGGTCGGTAACATGATCGATTCAACTGGATCAGGTCGGTAACATGAACGGTTTAACTGGGATCAGGTCGGTAACATGAATGGTTCAACTGGGATCAGGTCGGTGACATGAACGGTTTAACTGGGATCAGGTCGGGAACATAACCGGTTTAACTGGGATCAGGTCGGTAACATGAACGGTTTAACTGATCAGGTCGGTAACATGACTGGTTTAACTGGGATCAGGTCGGTAACATGAACGGTTCAACTGGGATCAGGTCGGTAACATGACCGGTTTAACTGGGATCAGGTCGGTAACATGAACGGTTTAACTGATCAGGTCGGTAACATGACCGGTTTAACTGGGATCAGGTCGGTAACATGAACGGTTTAACTGGGATCAGGTCGGTAACATGACCGGTTTAACTGGGATCAGGTCGGTAACATGAACGGTTTAACTGATCAGGTCGGTAACATGACCGGTTTAACTGGGATCAGGTTGGTAACATGAACGGTTTTACTGGGATCAGGTCGGTAACATAACCGGTTTAACTGGGATCAGGTTGGTAACACGATCGATTCAACTGGGATCAGGTCGGTAACACGATCGATTCAACTGGGATCAGGTCGGTTACATGACCGGTTTAACTGGGATCAGGTTGGTAACACGATCGATTCAACTGGGATCAGGTCGGTAACATGACCGGATTAACTGGGATCAGGTCGGTAACATGAACGGTTTAACTGGGATCAGGTCGGTAACATGAACGGTTTAACTGATCAGGTCGGGAACATGAACGGTTTAACTGGGATCAGGTCGGTAACATGAACTGTTTAACTGGGATCAGGTCGGTAACATGACCGGTTTAACTGGGATCAGGTCGGTAACATGACCGGTTTAACTGGGATCAGGTCGGTAACATGACCGGTTTAACTGGGATCAGGTCGGTAACATGAACGGTTTAACTCTGATCAGGTCGGTAACACGAACCGTTTAACTGGGATCAGGTCGGTAACATGAACTGTTTAACTGGGATCAGGTCGGTAACATGAACTGTTTAACTGGTATCAGGTCGGGAACATGAACGGTTCAACTGGGATCAGGTCGGTAACATGAACGGTTTAACTGGGATCAGGTCGGTAACATGACCGGTTTAACTGGGATCAGGTCGGGAACATGAACGGTTTAACTGGAATCAGGTCGGTAACATGAACGGTTTAACTGGGATCAGCTCGGTAACATGACCGGTTTAACTCTGATCAGGTCGGTAACATGAACGGTTTAACTGATCAGGTCGGTAACATGAACAGTTTAACTGGGATCAGGTCGGTAACATGAACCGTTTAACTGGGATCAGGTCGGTAACATGAACGGTTTAACTCTGATCAGGTCGGTAACATGACCGGTTTAACTGGGATCAGGTCGGTAACATGAACCGTTTAACTGGGATCAGGTCGGTAACATGACCGGTTTAACTGGGATCAGGTCGGTAACATGAACGGTTTAACTGATCAGGTCGGTAACATGACCGGTTTAACTGGGATCAGGTCGGTAACATGACCGGTTTAACTGGGATCAGGTCGGTAACATGAACGGTTTAACTGGCATCAGGTCGGTAACATGACCGGTTTAACTGGGATCAGGTCGGTAACATGACCGGTTTAACTGGGATCAGGTCGGTAACATGAACCGTTTAACTGGGATCAGGTCGGTAACATGACCGGTTTAACTGGGATCAGGTCGGTAACATGAACGGTTTAACTGATCAGGTCGGTAACATGACCGGTTTAACTGGGATCAGGTCGGTAACATGACCGGTTTAACTGGGATCAGGTCGGTAACATGACCGGTTTAACTGGGATCAGGTCGGAAACATGAACGGTTTAACTGATCAGGTCGGTAACATGAACAGTTTAACTGGAATCAGGTCGGTAACATGAACGGTTTAACTCTGATCAGGTCGGTAACATGAACGGTTTAACTGGGATCAGGTCGGTAACATGAACCGTTTAACTGGGATCAGGTCGGTAACATGAACGGTTTAACTGATCAGGTCGGTAACATGACTGGTTTAACTGGGATCAGGTCGGTAACATGACCGGTTTAACTGGGATCAGGTTGGGAACATGAACGGTTTAACTGGTATCAGGTCGGTAACATGACCGGTTTAACTGGTATCAGGTCGGTAACATGAACGGTTTAACTGGGATCAGGTCGGTAACATGAACGGTTTAACTGGGATCAGGTCGGTAACATGACCGGTTTAACTGGGATCAGGTCGGTAACATGAACGGTTTAACTGGGATCAGGTCGGTAACATGAACGGTTTAACTGGCATCAGGTCGGTAACATGAACGGTTTAACTGGGATCAGGTCGGTAACATGAACGGTTTAACTGATCAGGTCGGTAACATGACTGGTTTAACTGGGATCAGGTCGGTAACATGAACGGTTCAACTGGGATCAGGTCGGTAACATGAACGGTTTAACTGGGATCAGGTCGGTAACATGACCGGTTTAACTGGGATCAGGTCGGTAACATGAACGGTTTAACTGGGATCAGGTCGGTAACATGAACGGTTTAACTGGGATCAGGTCGGTAACATGAACGGTTTAACTGGGATCAGGTCGGTAACATGAACGGTTTAACTGATCAGGTCGGTAACATGACCGGTTTAACTGGGATCAGGTCGGTAACATGAACGGTTTAACTGGGATCAGGTCGGGAACATGAACGGTTCTACTGGGATCAGGTCGGTAACATGAACGGTTTAACTGGGATCAGGTCGGTAACACGATCGATTCAACTGGGATCAAGTCGGTAACATGAACTGTTTAACTGGGATCAGGTCGGTAACATGATCGATTCAACTGGGATCAGGTCGGTAACATGATCGATTCAACTGGGATCAGGTCGGTAACATGATCGATTCAACTGGGATCAGGTCGGTAACATGAACGGTTTAACTTGGATCAGGTCGGTAACATGAATGGTTCAACTGGGATCAGGTCGGTGACATGAACGGTTTAACTGGGATCAGGTCGGGAACATGACCGGTTTAACTGGGATCAGGTCGGTAACATGACCGGTTCAACTGGGATCAGGTCGGTAACATGACCGGTTTAACTGGGATCAGGTCGGTAACATGAACGGTTTAACTGGGATCAGGTCGGTAACATGAACGGTTCAACTGGGATCAGGTCGGTAACATGACCGGTTTAACTGGGATCAGGTCGGTAACATGACCGGTTTAACTGGGATCAGGTCGGTAACATGACCGGTTTAACTGGGATCAGGTCGGTAACATGACCGGTTTAACTGGGATCAGGTCGGTAACATGACCGGTTTAACTGGGATCAGGTCGGTAACATGAACGGTTTAACTGGGATCAGGTCGGTAACATGAACCGTTTAACTGGGATCAGGTCGGTAACATGACCGGTTTAACTGGGATCAGGTCGGTAACATGAACGGTTTAACTGATCAGGTCGGTAACATGACCGGTTTAACTGGGATCAGGTCGGTAACATGACCGGTTTAACTGGGATCAGGTCGGTAACATGACCGGTTTAACTGGGATCAGGTCGGAAACATGAACGGTTTAACTGATCAGGTCGGTAACATGAACAGTTTAACTGGAATCAGGTCGGTAACATGAACGGTTTAACTCTGATCAGGTCGGTAACATGAACGGTTTAACTGGGATCAGGTCGGTAACATGAACCGTTTAACTGGGATCAGGTCGGTAACATGAACGGTTTAACTGATCAGGTCGGTAACATGACTGGTTTAACTGGGATCAGGTCGGTAACATGACCGGTTTAACTGGGATCAGGTTGGGAACATGAACGGTTTAACTGGTATCAGGTCGGTAACATGACCGGTTTAACTGGTATCAGGTCGGTAACATGAACGGTTTTACTGGGATCAGGTCGGTAACATGAACGGTTTAACTGGGATCAGGTCGGTAACATGACCGGTTTAACTGGGATCAGGTCGGTAACATGAACGGTTTAACTGGGATCAGGTCGGTAACATGAACGGTTTAACTGGTATCAGGTCGGTAACATGAACGGTTTAACTGATCAGGTCGGTAACATGACTGGTTTAACTGGGATCAGGTCGGTAACATGAACGGTTCAACTGGGATCAGGTCGGTAACATGAACGGTTTAACTGGGATCAGGTCGGTAACATGACCGGTTTAACTGGGATCAGGTCGGTAACATGAACGGTTCTACTGGGATCAGGTCGGTAACATGAACGGTTTAACTGGTATCAGGTCGGTAACATGAACGGTTTAACTGATCAGGTCGGTAACATGACTGGTTTAACTGGGATCAGGTCGGTAACATGAACGGTTCAACTGGGATCAGGTCGGTAACATGAACGGTTTAACTGGGATCAGGTCGGTAACATGACCGGTTTAACTGGGATCAGGTCGGTAACATGAACGGTTTAACTGGGATCAGGTCGGTAACATGAACGGTTTAACTGGGATCAGGTCGGTAACATGAACGGTTTAACTGATCAGGTCGGTAACATGACCGGTTTAACTGGGATCAGGTCGGTAACATGAACGGTTTAACTGGGATCAGGTCGGGAACATGAACGGTTCTACTGGGATCAGGTCGGTAACATGAACGGTTTAACTGGGATCAGGTCGGTAACATGAACTGTTTAACTCTGATCAGGTCGGTAACAGGAACATGAACGGTTTAACTGGAATCAGGTCGGTAACATGAACGGTTTAACTGGGATCAGGTCGGTAACATGACCGGTTTAACTGGGATCAGGTCGGTAACATGACCGGTTTAACTGGGATCAGGTCGGTAACATGAACGGTTTAACTGGCATCAGGTCGGTAACATGAACTGTTTAACTGGTATCAGGTCGGGAACATGAACGGTTCAACTGGGATCAGGTCGGTAACATGAACGGTTTAACTGGGATCAGGTCGGGAACATGACCGGTTTAACTGGGATCAGGTCGGTAACATGAACGGTTTAACTGGGATCAGGTCGGGAACATGACCGGTTTAACTGGGATCAGGTCGGTAACATGAACGGTTTAACTGGGATCAGGTCGGTAACATGACCGGTTTAACTGGGATCAGGTCGGTAACATGACCGGTTTAACTGGGATCAGGTCGGTAACATGAACGGTTTAACTGGCATCAGGTCGGTAACATGAACTGTTTAACTGGTATCAGGTCGGGAACATGAACGGTTCAACTGGGATCAGGTCGGTAACATGAACGGTTTAACTGGGATCAGGTCGGGAACATGACCGGTTTAACTGGGATCAGGTCGGGAACATGAACGGTTTAACTGGGATCAGGTCGGTAACATGAACGGTTTAACTGATCAGGTCGGTAACATGAACAGTTTAACTGGAATCAGGTCGGTAACATGAACGGTTTAACTCTGATCAGGTCGGTAACATGAACGGTTTAACTGGGATCAGGTCGGTAACATGAACCGTTTAACTGGGATCAGGTCGGTAACATGACCGGTTTAACTGGGATCAGGTCGGTAACATGAACGGTTTAACTGATCAGGTCGGTAACATGACCGGTTTAACTGGGATCAGGTTGGTAACACGATCGATTCAACTGGGATCAGGTCGGTAACACGATCGATTCAACTGGGATCAGGTCGGTTACATGACCGGTTTAACTGGGATCAGGTTGGTAACACGATCGATTCAACTGGGATCAGGTCGGTAACATGACCGGTTTAACTGGGATCAGGTCGGTAACATGACTGGTTTAACTGGGATCAGGTCGGGAACATGAACGGTTCAACTGGGATCAGGTCGGTAACATGACCGGTTTAACTGGGATCAGGTCGGGAACATGAACGGTTTAACTTGGATCAGGTCGGTAACATGAACGGTTTAACTGGGATCAGGTCGGTAACATTGAACTGGGATCAGGTCGGGAACATGACCGGTTTAACTGGGATCAGGTCGGTAACATGAACGGTTTAACTGGGATCAGGTCGGGAACATGACCGGTTTAACTGGGATCAGGTCGGGAACATGAACGGTTTAACTGGGATCAGGTCGGGAACATGACCGGTTTAACTGGTATCAGGTCGGTAACATGAACGGTTTAACTGGGATCAGGTCGGGAACATGAACGGTTTAACTGGGATCAGGTCGGGAACATGACCGGTTTAACTGGGATCAGGTCGGGAACATGAACGGTTTAACTGGGATCAGGACGGGAACATGACCGGTTTAACTGGTATCAGGTCGGTAACATGAACGGTTTAACTGGGATCAGGTCGGGAACATGAACGGTTTAACTGGGATCAGGACGGGAACATGACTGGTTTAACTGGGATCAGGTCGGTAACATGAACGGTTTAACTGGGATCAGGTCGGTAACATGACCGGTTTAACTGGGATCAGGTCGGTAACATGAACGGTTTAACTGGGATCAGGTCGGTAACATGAACGGTTTAACTGGCATCAGGTCGGTAACATGAACGGTTTAACTGGGATCAGGTCGGTAACATGAACGGTTTAACTGATCAGGTCGGTAACATGACTGGTTTAACTGGGATCAGGTCGGTAACATGAACGGTTCAACTGGGATCAGGTCGGGAACATGAACGGCTTAACTGGCATCAGGTCGGTAACACGATCGATTCAACTGGGATCAGGTCGGTAACATCACTGGTTTAACTGGGATCAGGTCGGTAACATGACCGGTTTAACTGGGATCAGGTCGGTAACATGAACCGTTTAACTGGGATCAGGTCGGTAACATGACCGGTTTAACTGGGATCAGGTCGGTAACATGACCGGTTTAACTGATCAGGTCGGTAACATGACCGGTTTAACTGGGATCAGGTCGGTAACATGAACAGTTTAACTGGAATCAGGTCGGTAACATGAACGGTTTAACTCTGATCAGGTCGGTAACATGAACGGTTTAACTGGGATCAGGTCGGGAACATGACCGGTTTAACTGGGATCAGGTCGGGAACATGACCGGTTTAACTGGGATCAGGTCGGGAACATGACCGGTTTAACTGGGATCAGGTCGGGAACATGACCGGTTTAACTGGGATCAGGTCGGGAACATGACCGGTTTAACTGGGATCAGGTCGGGAACATGACCGGTTTAACTGGGATCAGGTCGGGAACATGAACGGTTTAACTGGGATCAGGTCGGGAACATGACCGGTTCAACTGGGATCAGGTCGGTAACATGAACGGTTTAACTGGGATCAGGTCGGGAACATGACCGGTTTAACTGGGATCAGGTCGGGAACATGACCGGTTTAACTGGGATCAGGTCGGTAACATGAACGGTTTAACTGGGATCAGGTCGGTAACATGACCGGTTTAACTGGGATCAGGTCGGGAAGATGACCGGTTTAACTGGGATCAGGTAGGTAACATGAACCGTTTAACTGGGATCAGGTCGGTAACATGACCGGTTTAACTGGGATCAGGTCGGTAACATGAACGGTTTAACTGATCAGGTCGGTAACATGACTGGTTTAACTGGGATCAGGTCGGTAACATGACCGGTTTAACTGGGATCAGGTTGGGAACATGAACGGTTTAACTGGTATCAGGTCGGTAACATGACCGGTTTAACTGGTATCAGGTCGGTAACATGAACGGTTTAACTGGGATCAGGTCGGTAACATGAACGGTTTAACTGGGATCAGGTCGGTAACATGACCGGTTTAACTGGGATCAGGTCGGTAACATGAACGGTTTAACTGGAATCAGGTCGGTAACATGAACGGTTTAACTGGCATCAGGTCGGTAACATGAACGGTTTAACTGGGATCAGGTCGGTAACATGAACGGTTTAACTGATCAGGTCGGTAACATGACTGGTTTAACTGGGATCAGGTCGGTAACATGAACGGTTCAACTGGGATCAGGTCGGTAACATGAACGGTTTAACTGGGATCAGGTCGGTAACATGACCGGTTTAACTGGGATCAGGTCGGTAACATGAACGGTTTAACTGGGATCAGGTCGGTAACATGAACGGTTTAACTGGGATCAGGTCGGTAACATGAACGGTTTAACTGGGATCAGGTCGGTAACATGAACGGTTCAACTGGGATCAGGTCGGTAACATGAACGGTTTAACTGATCAGGTCGGTAACATGACCGGTTTAACTGGGATCAGGTCGGTAACATGAACGGTTTAACTGGGATCAGGTCGGTAACGCGATCGATTCAACTGGGATCAGGTCGGTAACATGAACTGTTTAACTGGGATCAGGTCGGTAACATGAACGGTTCTACTGGGATCAGGTCGGTAACATGAACGGTTTAACTGGGATCAGGTCGGTAACATGAACGGTTCAACTGGGATCAGGTCGGTGACATGAACGGTTTAACTGGGATCAGGTCGGGAACATGACCGGTTTAACTGGGATCAGGTCGGTAACATGAACGGTTTAACTGGGATCAGGTCGGTAACATGAACGGTTTAACTGGGATCAGGTCGGTAACATGAACGGTTCAACTGGGATCAGGTCGGTAACATGACCGGTTTAACTGGGATCAGGTCGGTAACATGAACGGTTTAACTGGGATCAGGTCGGTAACATGAACGGTTTAACTGGGATCAGGTCGGTAACGCGATCGATTCAACTGGGATCAGGTCGGTAACATGAACTGTTTAACTGGGATCAGGTCGGTAACATGAACGGTTTAACTGGGAACAGGTCGGTAACATGAACGGTTTAACTGGGATCAGGTCGGTAACATGACCGGTTTAACTGGGATCAGGTCGGTAACATGACCGGTTTAACTGGGATCAGGTCGGTAACATGAACGGTTTAACTGGGATCAGGTCGGTAACATGAACTGTTTAACTCTGATCAGGTCGGTAACAGGAACATGAACGGTTTAACTGGAATCAGGTCGGTAACATGAACGGTTTAACTGGGATCAGGTCGGTAACATGACCGGTTTAACTGGGATCAGGTCGGTAACATGACCGGTTTAACTGGGATCAGGTCGGTAACATGAACGGTTTAACTGGCATCAGGTCGGTAACATGAACTGTTTAACTGGTATCAGGTCGGGAACATGAACGGTTCAACTGGGATCAGGTCGGTAACATGAACGGTTTAACTGGGATCAGGTCGGGAACATGACCGGTTTAACTGGGATCAGGTCGGTAACATGAACGGTTTAACTGGGATCAGGTCGGTAACATGAACGGTTTAACTCTGATCAGGTCGGTAACATGAACCGTTTAACTGGGATCAGGTCGGTAACATGAACCGTTTAACTGGGATCAGGTCGGTAACATGACCGGTTTAACTGGGATCAGGTCGGTAACATGAACGGTTTAACTGATCAGGTCGGTAACATGACCGGTTTAACTGGGATCAGGTCGGTAACATGAACGGTTTAACTGGGATCAGGTCGGTAACATGACCGGTTTAACTGGGATCAGGTCGGTAACATGAACGGTTTAACTGATCAAGTCGGTAACATGACCGGTTTAACTGGGATCAGGTTGGTAACATGAACGGTTTTACTGGGATCAGGTCGGTAACATGACCGGTTTAACTGGGATCAGTTTGGTAACACGATCGATTCAACTGGGATCAGGTCGGTAACACGATCGATTCAACTGGGATCAGGTCGGTTACATGACCGGTTTAACTGGGATCAGGTCGGGAACATGACCGGTTTAACTGGGATCAGGTCGGGAACATGACCGGTTTAACTGGGATCAGGTCGGTAACATGAACGGTTTAACTGGGATCAGGTCGGTAACATGACCGGTTTAACTGGGATCAGGTCGGGAAGATGACCGGTTTAACTGGGATCAGGTAGGTAACATGAACCGTTTAACTGGGATCAGGTCGGTAACATGACCGGTTTAACTGGGATCAGGTCGGTAACATGAACGGTTTAACTGATCAGGTCGGTAACATGACTGGTTTAACTGGGATCAGGTCGGTAACATGACCGGTTTAACTGGGATCAGGTTGGGAACATGAACGGTTTAACTGGTATCAGGTCGGTAACATGACCGGTTTAACTGGTATCAGGTCGGTAACATGAACGGTTTAACTGGGATCAGGTCGGTAACATGAACGGTTTAACTGGGATCAGGTCGGTAACATGACCGGTTTAACTGGGATCAGGTCGGTAACATGAACGGTTTAACTGGAATCAGGTCGGTAACATGAACGGTTTAACTGGCATCAGGTCGGTAACATGAACGGTTTAACTGGGATCAGGTCGGTAACATGAACGGTTTAACTGATCAGGTCGGTAACATGACTGGTTTAACTGGGATCAGGTCGGTAACATGAACGGTTCAACTGGGATCAGGTCGGTAACATGAACGGTTTAACTGGGATCAGGTCGGTAACATGACCGGTTTAACTGGGATCAGGTCGGTAACATGAACGGTTTAACTGGGATCAGGTCGGTAACATGAACGGTTTAACTGGGATCAGGTCGGTAACATGAACGGTTTAACTGGGATCAGGTCGGTAACATGAACGGTTCAACTGGGATCAGGTCGGTAACATGAACGGTTTAACTGATCAGGTCGGTAACATGACCGGTTTAACTGGGATCAGGTCGGTAACATGAACGGTTTAACTGGGATCAGGTCGGTAACGCGATCGATTCAACTGGGATCAGGTCGGTAACATGAACTGTTTAACTGGGATCAGGTCGGTAACATGAACGGTTCTACTGGGATCAGGTCGGTAACATGAACGGTTTAACTGGGATCAGGTCGGTAACATGAACGGTTCAACTGGGATCAGGTCGGTGACATGAACGGTTTAACTGGGATCAGGTCGGGAACATGACCGGTTTAACTGGGATCAGGTCGGTAACATGAACGGTTTAACTGGGATCAGGTCGGTAACATGAACGGTTTAACTGGGATCAGGTCGGTAACATGAACGGTTCAACTGGGATCAGGTCGGTAACATGACCGGTTTAACTGGGATCAGGTCGGTAACATGAACGGTTTAACTGGGATCAGGTCGGTAACATGAACGGTTTAACTGGGATCAGGTCGGTAACGCGATCGATTCAACTGGGATCAGGTCGGTAACATGAACTGTTTAACTGGGATCAGGTCGGTAACATGAACGGTTTAACTGGGAACAGGTCGGTAACATGAACGGTTTAACTGGGATCAGGTCGGTAACATGACCGGTTTAACTGGGATCAGGTCGGTAACATGACCGGTTTAACTGGGATCAGGTCGGTAACATGAACGGTTTAACTGGGATCAGGTCGGTAACATGAACTGTTTAACTCTGATCAGGTCGGTAACAGGAACATGAACGGTTTAACTGGAATCAGGTCGGTAACATGAACGGTTTAACTGGGATCAGGTCGGTAACATGACCGGTTTAACTGGGATCAGGTCGGTAACATGACCGGTTTAACTGGGATCAGGTCGGTAACATGAACGGTTTAACTGGCATCAGGTCGGTAACATGAACTGTTTAACTGGTATCAGGTCGGGAACATGAACGGTTCAACTGGGATCAGGTCGGTAACATGAACGGTTTAACTGGGATCAGGTCGGTAACATGAACGGTTTAACTGGGATCAGGTCGGTAACATGAACGGTTTAACTGGGATCAGGTCGGTAACATGAACGGTTTAACTGATCAGGTCGGTAACATGAACAGTTTAACTGGAATCAGGTCGGTAACATGAACGGTTTAACTCTGATCAGGTCGGTAACATGAACCGTTTAACTGGGATCAGGTCGGTAACATGAACCGTTTAACTGGGATCAGGTCGGTAACATGACCGGTTTAACTGGGATCAGGTCGGTAACATGAACGGTTTAACTGATCAGGTCGGTAACATGACCGGTTTAACTGGGATCAGGTCGGTAACATGAACGGTTTAACTGGGATCAGGTCGGTAACATGACCGGTTTAACTGGGATCAGGTCGGTAACATGAACGGTTTAACTGATCAAGTCGGTAACATGACCGGTTTAACTGGGATCAGGTTGGTAACATGAACGGTTTTACTGGGATCAGGTCGGTAACATGACCGGTTTAACTGGGATCAGTTTGGTAACACGATCGATTCAACTGGGATCAGGTCGGTAACACGATCGATTCAACTGGGATCAGGTCGGTTACATGACCGGTTTAACTGGGATCAGGTTGGTAACACGATCGATTCAACTGGGATCAGGTCGGTAACATGACCGGTTTAACTGGGATCAGGTCGGTAACATGACCGGTTTAACTGGGATCAGGTCGGGAACATGAACGGTTCAACTGGGATCAGGTCGGTAACATGACCGGTTTAACTGGGATCAGGTCGGGAACATGAACGGTTCAACTTGGATCAGGTCGGTAACATGACCGGTTTAACTGGGATCAGGTCGGTAACATGACCGGTTTAACTGGGATCAGGTCGGTAACATGAACGGTTTAACTTGGATCAGGTCGGTAACATGAACGGTTCAACTGGGATCAGGTCGGTAACATGAACGGTTTAACTGGGATCAGGTCGGTAACATGAACAGTTTAACTGGGATCAGGTCGGTAACATGACCGGTTTAACTGGGATCAGGTCGGTAACAAGATCGATTCAACTGGGATCAGGTCGGGAACATGAACGGTTTAACTGGGATCAGGTCGGTAACATGACCGGTTTAACTGGGATCAGGTCGGTAACACGATCGATTCAACTGGGATCAGGTCGGTAACATGACTGGTTTAACTGGGATCAGGTCGGTAACATGACCGGCTTAACTGGGATCAGGTCGGTAACATGAACCGTTTAACTGGGATCAGGTCGGTAACATGACCGGTTTAACTGGGATCAGGTCGGTAACATGAACGGTTTAACTGATCAGGTCGGTAACATGACCGGTTTAACTGGGATCAGGTCGGTAACATGAACGGTTTAACTGATCAGGTCGGTAACATGAACAGTTTAACTGGAATCAGGTCGGTAACATGAACGGTTTAACTCTGATCAGGTCGGTAACATGAACGGTTTAACTGGGATCAGGTCGGTAACATGACCGGTTTAACTGGGATCAGGTCGGTAACATGAACGGTTTAACTGATCAGGTCGGTAACATGACTGGTTGAACTGGGATCAGGTCGGTAACATGACCGGTTTAACTGGGATCAGGTTGGGAACATGAACGGTTTAACTGGTATCAGGTCGGTAACATGACCGGTTTAACTGGTATCAGGTCGGTAACATGAACGGTTTAACTGGGATCAGGTCGGTAACATGAACGGTTTAACTGGGATCAGGTCGGTAACATGACCGGTTTAACTGATCAGGTCGGTAACATGAATGGTTTACCTGATCAGGTCGGTAACATGACTGGTTTAACTGGGATCAGGTCGGTAACATGAACGGTTCAACTGGGATCAGGTCGGTAACATGAACGGTTTAACTGGGATCAGGTCGGTAACATGACCGGTTTAACTGGTATCAGGTCGGTAACATGAACGGTTTAACTGGGATCAGGTCGGTAACATGAACGGTTTAACTGGGATCAGGTCGGTAACATGACCGGTTTAACTGGGATCAGGTCGGTAACATGAACGGTTTAACTGGAATCAGGTCGGTAACATGAACGGTTTAACTGGCATCAGGTCGGTAACATGAACGGTTTAACTGGGATCAGGTCGGTAACATGAACGGTTTAACTGATCAGGTCGGTAACATGACTGGTTTAACTGGGATCAGGTCGGTAACATGAACGGTTCAACTGGGATCAGGTCGGTAACATGAACGGTTTAACTGGGATCAGGTCGGTAACATGACCGGTTTAACTGGGATCAGGTCGGTAACATGAACGGTTTAACTGGGATCAGGTCGGTAACATGAACGGTTTAACTGGGATCAGGTCGGTAACATGAACGGTTTAACTGGGATCAGGTCGGTAACATGAACGGTTCAACTGGGATCAGGTCGGTAACATGAACGGTTTAACTGATCAGGTCGGTAACATGACCGGTTTAACTGGGATCAGGTCGGTAACATGAACGGTTTAACTGGGATCAGGTCGGTAACGCGATCGATTCAACTGGGATCAGGTCGGTAACATGAACTGTTTAACTGGGATCAGGTCGGTAACATGAACGGTTCTACTGGGATCAGGTCGGTAACATGAACGGTTTAACTGGGATCAGGTCGGTAACATGAACGGTTCAACTGGGATCAGGTCGGTGACATGAACGGTTTAACTGGGATCAGGTCGGGAACATGACCGGTTTAACTGGGATCAGGTCGGTAACATGAACGGTTTAACTGGGATCAGGTCGGTAACATGAACGGTTTAACTGGGATCAGGTCGGTAACATGAACGGTTCAACTGGGATCAGGTCGGTAACATGACCGGTTTAACTGGGATCAGGTCGGTAACATGAACGGTTTAACTGGGATCAGGTCGGTAACATGAACGGTTTAACTGGGATCAGGTCGGTAACGCGATCGATTCAACTGGGATCAGGTCGGTAACATGAACTGTTTAACTGGGATCAGGTCGGTAACATGAACGGTTTAACTGGGAACAGGTCGGTAACATGAACGGTTTAACTGGGATCAGGTCGGTAACATGACCGGTTTAACTGGGATCAGGTCGGTAACATGACCGGTTTAACTGGGATCAGGTCGGTAACATGAACGGTTTAACTGGGATCAGGTCGGTAACATGAACTGTTTAACTCTGATCAGGTCGGTAACAGGAACATGAACGGTTTAACTGGAATCAGGTCGGTAACATGAACGGTTTAACTGGGATCAGGTCGGTAACATGACCGGTTTAACTGGGATCAGGTCGGTAACATGACCGGTTTAACTGGGATCAGGTCGGTAACATGAACGGTTTAACTGGCATCAGGTCGGTAACATGAACTGTTTAACTGGTATCAGGTCGGGAACATGAACGGTTCAACTGGGATCAGGTCGGTAACATGAACGGTTTAACTGGGATCAGGTCGGGAACATGACCGGTTTAACTGGGATCAGGTCGGTAACATGAACGGTTTAACTGGGATCAGGTCGGTAACATGAACGGTTTAACTGGGATCAGGTCGGTAACATGAACGGTTTAACTGATCAGGTCGGTAACATGAACAGTTTAACTGGAATCAGGTCGGTAACATGAACGGTTTAACTCTGATCAGGTCGGTAACATGAACCGTTTAACTGGGATCAGGTCGGTAACATGAACCGTTTAACTGGGATCAGGTCGGTAACATGACCGGTTTAACTGGGATCAGGTCGGTAACATGAACGGTTTAACTGATCAGGTCGGTAACATGACCGGTTTAACTGGGATCAGGTCGGTAACATGAACGGTTTAACTGGGATCAGGTCGGTAACATGACCGGTTTAACTGGGATCAGGTCGGTAACATGAACGGTTTAACTGATCAAGTCGGTAACATGACCGGTTTAACTGGGATCAGGTTGGTAACATGAACGGTTTTACTGGGATCAGGTCGGTAACATGACCGGTTTAACTGGGATCAGTTTGGTAACACGATCGATTCAACTGGGATCAGGTCGGTAACACGATCGATTCAACTGGGATCAGGTCGGTTACATGACCGGTTTAACTGGGATCAGGTTGGTAACACGATCGATTCAACTGGGATCAGGTCGGTAACATGACCGGTTTAACTGGGATCAGGTCGGTAACATGACCGGTTTAACTGGGATCAGGTCGGGAACATGAACGGTTCAACTGGGATCAGGTCGGTAACATGACCGGTTTAACTGGGATCAGGTCGGGAACATGAACGGTTCAACTTGGATCAGGTCGGTAACATGACCGGTTTAACTGGGATCAGGTCGGTAACATGACCGGTTTAACTGGGATCAGGTCGGTAACATGAACGGTTTAACTTGGATCAGGTCGGTAACATGAACGGTTCAACTGGGATCAGGTCGGTAACATGAACGGTTTAACTGGGATCAGGTCGGTAACATGAACAGTTTAACTGGGATCAGGTCGGTAACATGACCGGTTTAACTGGGATCAGGTCGGTAACAAGATCGATTCAACTGGGATCAGGTCGGGAACATGAACGGTTTAACTGGGATCAGGTCGGTAACATGACCGGTTTAACTGGGATCAGGTCGGTAACACGATCGATTCAACTGGGATCAGGTCGGTAACATGACTGGTTTAACTGGGATCAGGTCGGTAACATGACCGGTTTAACTGGGATCAGGTCGGTAACATGAACCGTTTAACTGGGATCAGGTCGGTAACATGACCGGTTTAACTGGGATCAGGTCGGTAACATGAACGGTTTAACTGATCAGGTCGGTAACATGACCGGTTTAACTGGGATCAGGTCGGTAACATGAACGGTTTAACTGATCAGGTCGGTAACATGAACAGTTTAACTGGAATCAGGTCGGTAACATGAACGGTTTAACTCTGATCAGGTCGGTAACATGAACGGTTTAACTGGGATCAGGTCGGTAACATGACCGGTTTAACTGGGATCAGGTCGGTAACATGAACGGTTTAACTGATCAGGTCGGTAACATGACTGGTTGAACTGGGATCAGGTCGGTAACATGACCGGTTTAACTGGGATCAGGTTGGGAACATGAACGGTTTAACTGGTATCAGGTCGGTAACATGACCGGTTTAACTGGTATCAGGTCGGTAACATGAACGGTTTAACTGGGATCAGGTCGGTAACATGAACGGTTTAACTGGGATCAGGTCGGTAACATGACCGGTTTAACTGATCAGGTCGGTAACATGAATGGTTTACCTGATCAGGTCGGTAACATGACTGGTTTAACTGGGATCAGGTCGGTAACATGAACGGTTCAACTGGGATCAGGTCGGTAACATGAACGGTTTAACTGGGATCAGGTCGGTAACATGAACGGTTCAACTGGGATCAGGTCGGTAACATGAACGGTTTAACTGATCAGGTCGGTAACATGACCGGTTTAACTGGGATCAGGTCGGTAACGCGATCGATTCAACTGGGATCAAGTCGGTAACATGAACTGTTTAACTGGGATCAGGTCGGGAACATGAACGGTTCAACTGGGATCAGGTCGGTAACATGACTGGTTTAACTGGGATCAGGTCGGTAACATGACTGGTTTAACTGGGATCAGGTCGGTAACATGACCGGTTTAACTGGGATCAGGTCGGTAACATGAACCGTTTAACTGGGATCAGGTCGGTAACATGACCGGTTTAACTGGGATCAGGTCGGTAACATGAACGGTTTAACTGATCAGGTCGGTAACATGACCGGTTTAACTGGGATCAGGTCGGTAACATGAACGGTTTAACTGATCAGGTCGGTAACATGAACAGTTTAACTGGAATCAGGTCGGTAACATGAACGGTTTAACTCTGATCAGGTCGGTAACATGAACGGTTTAACTGGGATCAGGTCGGTAACATGACCGGTTTAACTGGGATCAGGTCGGTAACATGAACGGTTTAACTGATCAGGTCGGTAACATGACTGGTTTAACTGGGATCAGGTCGGTAACATGAACGGTTCAACTGGGATCAGGTCGGGAACATGAACGGCTTAACTGGAATCAGGTCGGTAACACGATCGATTCAACTGGGATCAGGTCGGTAACATCACTGGTTTAACTGGGATCAGGTCGGTAACATGACCGGTTTAACTGGGATCAGGTCGGTAACATGAACCGTTTAACTGGGATCAGGTCGGTAACATGACCGGTTTAACTGGGATCAGGTCGGTAACATGACCGGTTTAACTGATCAGGTCGGTAACATGACCGGTTTAACTGGGATCAGGTCGGTAACATGAACAGTTTAACTGGAATCAGGTCGGTAACATGAACGGTTTAACTCTGATCAGGTCGGTAACATGAACGGTTTAACTGGGATCAGGTCGGGAACATGACCGGTTTAACTGGGATCAGGTCGGGAACATGACCGGTTTAACTGGGATCAGGTCGGGAACATGACCGGTTTAACTGGGATCAGGTCGGGAACATGACCGGTTTAACTGGGATCAGGTCGGGAACATGACCGGTTTAACTGGGATCAGGTCGGGAACATGAACGGTTTAACTGGGATCAGGTCGGGAACATGACCGGTTCAACTGGGATCAGGTCGGTAACATGAACGGTTTAACTGGGATCAGGTCGGGAACATGACCGGTTTAACTGGGATCAGGTCGGGAACATGACCGGTTTAACTGGGATCAGGTCGGTAACATGAACGGTTTAACTGGGATCAGGTCGGTAACATGACCGGTTTAACTGGGATCAGGTCGGGAAGATGACCGGTTTAACTGGGATCAGGTAGGTAACATGAACCGTTTAACTGGGATCAGGTCGGTAACATGACCGGTTTAACTGGGATCAGGTCGGTAACATGAACGGTTTAACTGATCAGGTCGGTAACATGACTGGTTTAACTGGGATCAGGTCGGTAACATGACCGGTTTAACTGGGATCAGGTTGGGAACATGAACGGTTTAACTGGTATCAGGTCGGTAACATGACCGGTTTAACTGGTATCAGGTCGGTAACATGAACGGTTTAACTGGGATCAGGTCGGTAACATGAACGGTTTAACTGGGATCAGGTCGGTAACATGACCGGTTTAACTGGGATC
Organism: Telmatherina bonti; assembly: GCF_933228915.1. Lineage (NCBI taxonomy): Eukaryota > Metazoa > Chordata > Actinopteri > Atheriniformes > Telmatherinidae > Telmatherina > Telmatherina bonti. The sequence goes on along the minus strand of NC_136612.1, from coordinate 1,207,326 downwards.
AGGTCGGTAACATGAACGGTTTAACTGGAATCAGGTCGGTAACATGAACGGTTTAACTGGCATCAGGTCGGTAACATGAACGGTTTAACTGGGATCAGGTCGGTAACATGAACGGTTTAACTGATCAGGTCGGTAACATGACTGGTTTAACTGGGATCAGGTCGGTAACATGAACGGTTCAACTGGGATCAGGTCGGTAACATGAACGGTTTAACTGGGATCAGGTCGGTAACATGAACGGTTTAACTGGGATCAGGTCGGTAACATGAACGGTTTAACTGGGATCAGGTCGGTAACATGAACGGTTTAACTGGGATCAGGTCGGTAACATGAACGGTTTAACTGGGATCAGGTCGGTAACATGAACGGTTCAACTGGGATCAGGTCGGTAACATGAACGGTTTAACTGATCAGGTCGGTAACATGACCGGTTTAACTGGGATCAGGTCGGTAACATGAACGGTTTAACTGGGATCAGGTCGGTAACGCGATCGATTCAACTGGGATCAGGTCGGTAACATGAACTGTTTAACTGGGATCAGGTCGGTAACATGAACGGTTCTACTGGGATCAGGTCGGTAACATGAACGGTTTAACTGGGATCAGGTCGGTAACATGAACGGTTCAACTGGGATCAGGTCGGTGACATGAACGGTTTAACTGGGATCAGGTCGGGAACATGACCGGTTTAACTGGGATCAGGTCGGTAACATGAACGGTTTAACTGGGATCAGGTCGGTAACATGAACGGTTTAACTGGGATCAGGTCGGTAACATGAACGGTTCAACTGGGATCAGGTCGGTAACATGACCGGTTTAACTGGGATCAGGTCGGTAACATGAACGGTTTAACTGGGATCAGGTCGGTAACATGAACGGTTTAACTGGGATCAGGTCGGTAACGCGATCGATTCAACTGGGATCAGGTCGGTAACATGAACTGTTTAACTGGGATCAGGTCGGTAACATGAACGGTTTAACTGGGAACAGGTCGGTAACATGAACGGTTTAACTGGGATCAGGTCGGTAACATGACCGGTTTAACTGGGATCAGGTCGGTAACATGACCGGTTTAACTGGGATCAGGTCGGTAACATGAACGGTTTAACTGGGATCAGGTCGGTAACATGAACTGTTTAACTCTGATCAGGTCGGTAACAGGAACATGAACGGTTTAACTGGAATCAGGTCGGTAACATGAACGGTTTAACTGGGATCAGGTCGGTAACATGACCGGTTTAACTGGGATCAGGTCGGTAACATGACCGGTTTAACTGGGATCAGGTCGGTAACATGAACGGTTTAACTGGCATCAGGTCGGTAACATGAACTGTTTAACTGGTATCAGGTCGGGAACATGAACGGTTCAACTGGGATCAGGTCGGTAACATGAACGGTTTAACTGGGATCAGGTCGGGAACATGACCGGTTTAACTGGGATCAGGTCGGTAACATGAACGGTTTAACTGGGATCAGGTCGGTAACATGAACGGTTTAACTGGGATCAGGTCGGTAACATGAACGGTTTAACTGATCAGGTCGGTAACATGAACAGTTTAACTGGAATCAGGTCGGTAACATGAACGGTTTAACTCTGATCAGGTCGGTAACATGAACCGTTTAACTGGGATCAGGTCGGTAACATGAACCGTTTAACTGGGATCAGGTCGGTAACATGACCGGTTTAACTGGGATCAGGTCGGTAACATGAACGGTTTAACTGATCAGGTCGGTAACATGACCGGTTTAACTGGGATCAGGTCGGTAACATGAACGGTTTAACTGGGATCAGGTCGGTAACATGACCGGTTTAACTGGGATCAGGTCGGTAACATGAACGGTTTAACTGATCAAGTCGGTAACATGACCGGTTTAACTGGGATCAGGTTGGTAACATGAACGGTTTTACTGGGATCAGGTCGGTAACATGACCGGTTTAACTGGGATCAGTTTGGTAACACGATCGATTCAACTGGGATCAGGTCGGTAACACGATCGATTCAACTGGGATCAGGTCGGTTACATGACCGGTTTAACTGGGATCAGGTTGGTAACACGATCGATTCAACTGGGATCAGGTCGGGAACATGAACGGTTCAACTGGGATCAGGTCGGTAACATGACCGGTTTAACTGGGATCAGGTCGGTAACATGACCGGTTTAACTGGGATCAGGTCGGGAACATGAACGGTTCAACTGGGATCAGGTCGGTAACATGACCGGTTTAACTGGGATCAGGTCGGGAACATGAACGGTTCAACTTGGATCAGGTCGGTAACATGACCGGTTTAACTGGGATCAGGTCGGTAACATGACCGGTTTAACTGGGATCAGGTCGGTAACATGACCGGTTTAACTGGGATCAGGTCGGTAACATGAACGGTTTAACTGGGATCAGGTCGGTAACATGACCGGTTTAACTGGGATCAGGTCGGTAACATGACCGGTTTAACTGGGATCAGGTCGGGAACATGAACGGTTCAACTGGGATCAGGTCGGTAACATGACCGGTTTAACTGGGATCAGGTCGGGAACATGAACGGTTCAACTTGGATCAGGTCGGTAACATGACCGGTTTAACTGGGATCAGGTCGGTAACATGACCGGTTTAACTGGGATCAGGTCGGTAACATGAACGGTTTAACTTGGATCAGGTCGGTAACATGAACGGTTCAACTGGGATCAGGTCGGTAACATGAACGGTTTAACTGGGATCAGGTCGGTAACATGAACAGTTTAACTGGGATCAGGTCGGTAACATGACCGGTTTAACTGGGATCAGGTCGGTAACAAGATCGATTCAACTGGGATCAGGTCGGGAACATGAACGGTTTAACTGGGATCAGGTCGGTAACATGACCGGTTTAACTGGGATCAGGTCGGTAACACGGTCGATTCAACTGGGATCAGGTCGGTAACATGACTGGTTTAACTGGGATCAGGTCGGTAACATGACCGGTTTAACTGGGATCAGGTCGGTAACATGAACCGTTTAACTGGGATCAGGTCGGTAACATGACCGGTTTAACTGGGATCAGGTCGGTAACATGAACGGTTTAACTGATCAGGTCGGTAACATGACCGGTTTAACTGGGATCAGGTCGGTAACATGAACGGTTTAACTGATCAGGTCGGTAACATGAACAGTTTAACTGGAATCAGGTCGGTAACATGAACGGTTTAACTCTGATCAGGTCGGTAACATGAACGGTTTAACTGGGATCAGGTCGGTAACATGACCGGTTTAACTGGGATCAGGTCGGTAACATGAACGGTTTAACTGATCAGGTCGGTAACATGACTGGTTGAACTGGGATCAGGTCGGTAACATGACCGGTTTAACTGGGATCAGGTTGGGAACATGAACGGTTTAACTGGTATCAGGTCGGTAACATGACCGGTTTAACTGGTATCAGGTCGGTAACATGAACGGTTTAACTGGGATCAGGTCGGTAACATGAACGGTTTAACTGGGATCAGGTCGGTAACATGACCGGTTTAACTGATCAGGTCGGTAACATGAATGGTTTACCTGATCAGGTCGGTAACATGACTGGTTTAACTGGGATCAGGTCGGTAACATGAACGGTTCAACTGGGATCAGGTCGGTAACATGAACGGTTTAACTGGGATCAGGTCGGTAACATGAACGGTTCAACTGGGATCAGGTCGGTAACATGAACGGTTTAACTGATCAGGTCGGTAACATGACCGGTTTAACTGGGATCAGGTCGGTAACGCGATCGATTCAACTGGGATCAAGTCGGTAACATGAACTGTTTAACTGGGATCAGGTCGGGAACATGAACGGTTCAACTGGGATCAGGTCGGTAACATGACTGGTTTAACTGGGATCAGGTCGGTAACATGACTGGTTTAACTGGGATCAGGTCGGTAACATGACCGGTTTAACTGGGATCAGGTCGGTAACATGAACCGTTTAACTGGGATCAGGTCGGTAACATGACCGGTTTAACTGGGATCAGGTCGGTAACATGAACGGTTTAACTGATCAGGTCGGTAACATGAACAGTTTAACTGGAATCAGGTCGGTAACATGAACGGTTTAACTCTGATCAGGTCGGTAACATGAACGGTTTAACTGGGATCAGGTCGGTAACATGACCGGTTTAACTGGGATCAGGTCGGTAACATGAACGGTTTAACTGATCAGGTCGGTAACATGACTGGTTGAACTGGGATCAGGTCGGTAACATGACCGGTTTAACTGGGATCAGGTTGGGAACATGAACGGTTTAACTGGTATCAGGTCGGTAACATGACCGGTTTAACTGGTATCAGGTCGGTAACATGAACGGTTTAACTGGGATCAGGTCGGTAACATGAACGGTTTAACTGGGATCAGGTCGGTAACATGACCGGTTTAACTGATCAGGTCGGTAACATGAATGGTTTACCTGATCAGGTCGGTAACATGACTGGTTTAACTGGGATCAGGTCGGTAACATGAACGGTTCAACTGGGATCAGGTCGGTAACATGAACGGTTTAACTGGGATCAGGTCGGTAACATGAACGGTTCAACTGGGATCAGGTCGGTAACATGAACGGTTTAACTGATCAGGTCGGTAACATGACCGGTTTAACTGGGATCAGGTCGGTAACGCGATCGATTCAACTGGGATCAAGTCGGTAACATGAACTGTTTAACTGGGATCAGGTCGGGAACATGAACGGTTCTACTGGGATCAGGTCGGTAACATGAACGGTTTAACTGATCAGGTCGGTAACATGACCGGTTTAACTGGGATCAGGTCGGTAACGCGATCGATTCAACTGGGATCAAGTCGGTAACATGAACTGTTTAACTGGGATCAGGTCGGGAACATGAACGGTTCTACTGGGATCAGGTCGGTAACATGAACTGTTTAACTGGGATCAGGTCGGGAACATGAACGGTTCTACTGGGATCAGGTCGGTAACATGAACTGTTTAACTGGGATCAGGTCGGTAACATGAACGGTTTAACTGGGATCAGGTCGGTAACACGATCGATTCAACTGGGATCAAGTCGGTAACATGAACTGTTTAACTGGGATCAGGTCGGTAACATGATCGATTCAACTGGGATCAGGTCGGTAACATGATCGATTCAACTGGGATCAGGTCGGTAACATGATCGATTCAACTGGGATCAGGTCGGTAACATGAACGGTTTAACTGGGATCAGGTCGGGAACATGACCGGTTTAACTGGGATCAGGTCGGTAACATGACCGGTTCAACTGGGATCAGGTCGGTAACATGACCGGTTTAACTGGGATCAGGTCGGTAACATGAACGGTTTAACTGGGATCAGGTCGGGAACATGACCGGTTTAACTGGGATCAGGTCGGTAACATGACCGGTTCAACTGGGATCAGGTCGGTAACATGACCGGTTTAACTGGGATCAGGTCGGTAACATGAACGGTTTAACTGGGATCAGGTCGGTAACATGAACGGTTTAACTGGGATCAGGTCGGTAACATGACCGGTTTAACTGGGATCAGGTCGGTAACATGACCGGTTTAACTGGGATTAGGTCGGTAACATGACCGGTTTAACTGGGATCAGGTCGGTAACATGAACGGTTTAACTGGGATCAGGTCGGTAACATGAACGGTTTAACTGGGATCAGGTCGGTAACATGACTGGTTTAACTGGGATCAGGTCGGTAACATGACCGGTTTAACTGGGAACAGGTCGGTAACATGAACTGTTTAACTGGGATCAGGTCGGTAACATGAACTGTTTAACTGGGATCAGGTCGGTAACATGACCGGTTTAACTGGGATCAGGTCGGTAACATGAACGGTTTAACTGGGATCAGGTCGGTAACATGAACGGTTTAACTCTGATCAGGTCGGTAACATGAACGGTTTAACTGGGATCAGGTCGGTAACATGAACGGTTTAACTGGGATCAGGTCGGTAACATGAACGGTTTAACTCTGATCAGGTCGGTAACATGAACGGTTTAACTCTGATCAGGTCGGTAACATGAACGGTTTAACTGGGATCAGGTCGGTAACATGAACTGTTTAACTCTGATCAGGTCGGTAACAGGAACATGAACGGTTTAACTGGAATCAGGTCGGTAACATGAACGGTTTAACTGGGATCAGGTCGGTAACATGACCGGTTTAACTGGGATCAGGTCGGTAACATGACCGGTTTAACTGGGATCAGGTCGGTAACATGAACGGTTTAACTGGCATCAGGTCGGTAACATGAACTGTTTAACTGGGATCAGGTCGGTAACATGAACGGTTTAACTGGGATCAGGTCGGGAACATGACCGGTTGAACTGGGATCAGGTCGGTAACATGAACGGTTTAACTGGTATCAGGTCGGTAACATGACCGGTTTAACTGGGATCAGGTCGGTAACATGACCGGTTTAACTGGGATCAGGTCGGTAACATGAACGGTTTAACTGGCATCAGGTCGGTAACATGAACTGTTTAACTGGTATCAGGTCGGGAACATGAATGGTTCAACTGGGATCAGGTCGGTAACATGACCGGTTTAACTGGGATCAGGTCGGTAACATGAACGGTTTAACTGGGATCAGGTCGGTAACATGAACGGTTTAACTGGGATCAGGTCGGTAACATGAACGGTTTAACTGGGATCAGGTCGGTAACATGAACGGTTGAACTGGGATCAGGTCGGGAACATGACCGGTTTAACTGGGATCAGGTCGGTAACATGACCGGTTTAACTGGGATCAGGTCGGTAACATGACCGGTTTAACTGGGATCAGGTCGGGAACATGAACGGTTGAACTGGGATCAGGTCGGTAACATGAACTGTTTAACTGGGATCAGGTCGGTAACATGACTGGTTTAACTGGGATAAGGTCGGTAACATGACCGGTTTAACTGGGATCAGGTTGGGAACATGAACGGTTTAACTGGTATCAGGTCGGTAACATGACCGGTTTAACTGGTATCAGGTCGGTAACATGAACGGTTTAACTGGGATCAGGTCGGTAACATGAACGGTTTAACTGGGATCAGGTCGGTAACATGAACGGTTTAACTGGGATCAGGTCGGTAACATGAACAGTTTAACTGGGATCAGGTCGGTAACATGAACTGTTTAACTGGGATCAGGTCGGTAACATGAACAGTTTAACTGGGATCAGGTCGGTAACATGAACTGTTTAACTGGGATCAGGTCGGTAACATGAACTGTTTAACTGGGATCAGGTCGGTAACATGAACTGTTTAACTGGGATCAGGTCGGTAACATGAACTGTTTAACTGGGATCAGGTCGGTAACATGAACTGTTTAACTGGGATCAGGTCGGTAACATGAACTGTTTAACTGGGATCAGGTCGGTAACATGAACTGTTTAACTGGGATCAGGTCAGGAACATGAACGCTTCAACTGGTATCAGGTCCGTAACATGAACGGTTTAACTGGGAAGAGGTCGGTAACGCGATCACTTTCAGTGGTTATTGTTGCTTTCCAGGTGTGACTGCACAGTTACCACACGGAAACATTCCTTACTACGTTGGTGCTGAAGTGTCTCTTTGGGAAGGAAAAGGATGCTGGTTTTCACCAGTTTATCACTCCAGTTTGGTCCCACAAAAAGAGTTGGATCGCTGCCTAAAATATACCAGGATTTTGAGAGGTTCATGATTCCCCTGCTGGGAAAAGTCCAGTGGGACATAGGTGAGGCTGCCCCCCACCCCTCGCAAACCACACTGTAAATAGTCTCAATGGTTTGAGTTGCGTCATGGCACATTATTCACATTATGTTAATATATGCTGTTACGTCCAAGCTAGGTTTTAGGAGTGCAACAGAAAATAAGAAGGGAACAGGATTCCAGCGTTATCTATTTATTTATTTTTATTTGGATCCCCATTAGCTTGCAGCAGCTAGCTGGAGCCTTTCTTCCTGGGGTCCTTTGTTACATGCAATTAAGATTACATGTATTCATGGTCATATTCACATACCTACATACATATACGTAAACATACATGCACATACACATATGTAGGGTATACATACAAAAGCATATCCATACATATACAAATACATAAATATACACATAAATATACATACACATACATGTATACGCATAGACTTATAGAAAAAATGAGCAAAACTATTATTGAACAGATTTTGTCGTAATGTTTTTTAAACTCAGTGATACTTAATAATTTACTGTTGGTAAATGATTCCAGTCATTCATTCCTCTGTAAAAAAACAGACTTTTTCAATGCATTAGTCTCAGCTTTACGGAGTATAAAATTATTTCCAGCTGCATGCCGAGTACCCATGTCTATTTATACTGAACTGAAGGTCTTTATAAAGTATCATCAGTATTTTTGCTTCTGAGATGCCCCTGATAAAAGCGAGTAGTGAGTGCAACAGTCTATCTTTTACCAATAACCAGTTTAAATGACATGCATTATGATAACATCTGCCCTGTAGTTACATTTAAGTACTACACGTGCTGCACGGTTCTGTAGTATTTGAAGTTTGAGTATTTCATTTGATGCACTGGAACAGAAAACCGAACAATAATTCAGGTTGGAAAAGACTAATGATTGGATTATTTCCTTCTTTGCAACTATTGGTAAAAATGTTCTGGGTCCAGAGAAATAAACGGTGGACTCATCAGCATACATCATAGTTTCAGATCTTTCCTATGCCAGCGGCAGATCATCTGTAAAATCAGTGAACAATAATGGAGCCTAACAGCTTCCCTGTGGAACTCCACATGTCACATCCATGATGTCAGACAACAAAAAAAAAACAGTGTGTGATCTGTCTGACAGATAACTTTTAAACCAGGCTGATTGATCTACTCCATACCATTGGAGTTTTCTTAACAATAAGTTATGGTTGATGACGTCGCATGCTCCAGAGAAGTTGAGCATTGCTGCTCCAATGATCATTATATCATTAATATCTGAAAACCACTTCTCAGCCATTGATGTCAGCACTTTTTCCTATCAGCGTGTTGAAAGTCTGTCATTATGTTATTTATCTCTAGGTAGTGCTCCAGTTGTCTATGAACAATTCTCTCCATTATGTTGCTTAAAATGGGGAACAAACTGACTGTTTGCGCCTGAAAGGAGCTTCTTATCATTTAAAAGTGGTTTTATTTGATGTTTTCCATTGAAGGGAACATGTTTAGATTTACTATGTGGCTTTCTAAATGACTTGCTAAATTTTACTAATAAAATAATTATTGAAATAGTTTGCTATTACTTTAGTTCTGGTTTGAATTTGCTCTTCTTTTGCTAAATAAGATGGAGTAGAATTTGATCTTCTTCCTAAAATCTCATTAATAATTATCCATAATTTACCTTAGTCATTTTTTTATGATGTGGATTCTCTTCCTGTAATATAATTTCTTTTATCTCTATTTAGTTTTGTTACAAAGTTCTTTAATGTATTCCTTCATGCCAGTTAATTCCTGTTAGTTTATTCATTCCTTCAGTCTTGGTTATCTGAAGTAACAGTTGTCCTTTTTGCGTCGTCTCTAAATTTTATATATTGCTTCATGTCTTTGTTGAACCATGGTGTGCTGGGTAATCTGACAGCAAACTTCCTGACATGCTTATTCACCACATGTAAAAACATATCCTCAAAGGCTGCAAAGCATTATCGGGATATTCTATATTGTTTATTTCCTTTATGAAATTATCTTTGTTAAATGACTTGTGTGATCATATCAATATTGTTTTTAAAGTTATAGTCACAACACCCAGCAGGAATACAGTTGTACACGCTTTTAGTGTAGTGTATAGTGCCATCATTTTTTAAGCGCGTCCTTGTTGAATTGCTGAGTAAAACCTGCCTTTGTGACAGCTGACAGTTTGTTTTTCATGAAGCAAATATCTGAAAACCAATCAATATTTAAGTCACCCAACAAATGTGTTTCAAAACGCTGAAGTCATCAAGCGACACGGATAGACAGCTGTTTGCAGAGGGTGGTCTGTCATGTGCAACCTGGAGTACTTGAGCAAGGAATGACTGAGGTACAACAATTTGTAGGGCTGAATCGTAATCAGAATTTCCAGATGAGGGAGGCCTCAAGGTACGGCCCAGTATACCATCTTTAATGCTGTATGCACTGGGGACATCAGGGCTGGACCAGTGTTGGGTCGGACTGCTGAGCATGGATAAACTCGGCCCTGTTCACATCAAAGGAGAGATTCGTGTTAGTAGGTACCAACTTATCAGGAACACATCTTTCTACACTCTCACTGTCTGGAGATGGTTCCTGTTCTTCATCACACGTTAGACAAGTCCACATCACTGAATTTACGACTCTGAGCATGCGTGACAACACATGCAGGGAAACCAGAGGACAGCTTGGCAGCAGCAGGAAGGAAAACAGAAGGATCCACCATGGGACCTTCAGGTGCAAGAAAAACCTTCTGTCCAGAGAAGTCATTTCCAAGTATCAGAGAAACTCCCTGCACAGGTAAACAAGACAATAGACCCACTTTAATAGGACCTGAAACAAGTGGTGAGCACAAAAACAGTGTAATAGAGCCTAAATACTCTCATTTTACGTCCCTGCAGTATGAGGGTTAGGGTTGATTAGCACCTGTGTCACGCAGACTTGTTAGAAGGGTTTGATCCTCCTGTCAAGGAGACCACAGCCTCTAATATGAAAGGTTTGTAACCTTCCTATACTTTAATGTGTTTTAATTCATCAGTACAAACAGAAGAAGATATTGGTGCCGTCTGAACAAAACAAACACTTGTAGGCTGCTTGGTGTTCTGATTTGGTGTCTTATGCAAGAACGCAGGTCATTCAGCAATGAGGGGTCCGACCTAATTAAAAGCACTCGTAGTGGTTAGGGCAGAGCCAGAATGTGATGAGGCCTTTGGCTGGGAATTAGGGCATTTAGGGTGGTGGAAGTAGGCCTTTTCTTGAGACGCGCCAAAGGGAAAGTTGTACGGTGTCTGAGTCTACTCTTCGCTCATTGACATTGTTGCGTGTGCCATGGTCAGCTGTTTCAACTTTCCGTTTCCAGCAGTGTGTCATTATGTCTTTGTTCCTTCCACAGTGATTGGCTGCAGTGGCGTGTTGGGATGGACATAAGGCGGGGGTGCGCAGTGCTCAGGGGGAGGTCACTGCCAACCTCTCCACCGGGTCCTTTTGGGTTGTTTTGAGTTGGGAGTCTCCGGTCGTCCAGTTTTCGGTTTTGGTTCTTTGGTTTGATCTTCTTTTGTTTGGGGAACAGCCAACGGCCCATTGCATGGCTGGTTTGTGACTGCTCCCTTCTTTTGTTTATTTTGGCTGGGGCTCCCTCCTCCTTTGGTTGCCGTTGGTTTCTTTAATAATCATTGTTTAAATGTTGATTGTTGGCGGTGGTCCCTCTCATATGTTATGGTTCCTATTTTTGAGCCATATTATTGTTTTGTGTAAGGACCGTAACAGAGATCAACCACAACCCTTTCTGGTAAGCAGGATCTAAACTTCTCCAGCAAAACAAGTTCATGAAGCTGAGCAAAACTTGCCACCTTGCTTGCTGCTCACCATTTATCAAACAGAACAGATTTCTCTCTCACAAACTCTACATAAGTTTGGTTGGCAAACTTTTCACAGGATCTGAATTTCTGTCTATAAGCCTCAGGGATTAGTTTAAAGGCCCACAGAACTGTGTTTTTCACAACATCATAATCCAGACTTTCATCAGTGGATAAACTTGCACAGACTTCTTGTGCTTTACCCACCAGCTGACATGGTAACAAGCTCCAGACTTCTTTTGCCCATTTCAAAGTTGCAGCAATACGCTCAAATGTGTTGAAGTAAGAATCAACTTCACTCTCTCTGAACGGAGGCACTAAAACAACATGCCTGCTGGCGTCAAACTGTTCAGAAAGAGTAGACTTACCCTGACTGATGAAGCAACATGTCTATCCATTGCTCTTTGTCTGAGATGCATGAACTCTACTTCATGAATCTTTGTCTCAAGCTCGACCTCTTTCATCCAAAGGGTAAGCTTAAGTTCCTCTGTGTCAACCCCAGCTTGGATGACTCACCACCCAACTGAGACAATGCAGGCTCTGGTTTGGTAACAATGCCTTTCCTAACCAACTGATCAGATGGAGCTTGATCTCAGCCTTGCGTGCAAGAGAACAGAAATATTAAACACACTAGAATAGGCCTGTCGCAATAAGCAATAAGTCAACTAATCGCAAAATAAGAAAAAATTCCGGACGCAATCAATTTTATTTCTTTCTTTTCTCTCCCACTACTCTGAGCGAGAGCCACATTTGTTTTAAGACAATATTAACTCAACACTGCAACACAACAAGCTCCAATCTGCACTTAAAACCCAACCATCAACTGCAGTTTTCCCAGCTGGGAAAAAAAAGACCTTAACAAACAGGCTGGATGATCATACACCAAATCCACAAGTTTACAATGACATGAAAAATGACACACTGAAGGCGATCAAAGACGTTAAATTTTACCATTCCACCTCTGGTCAAGTCCAAACATGTCCCCTATATGAGCTCAGCATAGAATATGTAACTGTGTTCCATGGTGTTTGGAGACCATATGTTCCAGATAACCACGTTGCCAAAACCCCAGGAGATCCTGATCTGTTTCAGCAGACTGGATGAACATACACTAGTCTGCACATCCAGCTAAATGTTTTTTAAATTAAATGCTGAACTTTGAAAGGGTCCACTTGCATTATTGTTATTTTAGTTAAAATGGTTTCAAAATAACAACAATAATTGCTTAGTGCAATATTATCATTAAATCGCAATAATTCCTGAGACAGTTAATCACATGGCAGTTTGTTATCATGACAGGCCTACACTAGAAATCAATAACAGGTCTGCCTTTGTGCACCTATTTACTTGTCAAGGGTGGGATGTTCAGAAAACTGATCCGTATCAAACAACCTGATAGACAGGAAGCACTACCAAGAACACTGCCAACCCCCCTTAAAAAAAAAAACTATGTATAAAAACCAACACTAGATCCTGGACAATCCCCCAATTTATGTTACGTCCTACCTTGGTTTTGGGAGCACAAAAGAAAAAATAAGAAGGGAACACAAGTCTTGGTCCAGCCCTCAATAGGATTCAAACAAGTCTGAAATGAACAGCTATTTATTTAAAGTAATCTTAGTGTAACCAAGCCTGAAAAGCAAAAATGTCAGGGTGAACCGAGGCCAAAACAAAAAACAAAATCAACTAACTTAACCCTACAGGAAAATAAACAAACAAAACACATTTGTTATCCCTAACTCCACATATACAGGAGAAATCACCCAAAAAGGAAAGATGGCAGTTCGCCATACATATATATATATATATATATATATATATATATATATATATATATATATATATATACATATATATATATATATATATATATATATATATATATATATATATATATATATATATATATATATATATATATATATATAAATATATCCAGAATATCCAGAACGCCGCAGCACGTCTGGTTTTCAACCAACCCAAACGGGTTCATGTCACTCCACTGCTAATCGCTCTTCACTGGCTTCCGGTTGCAGCACGCATCACATTTAAAGCTTTGCTTCTGGTTTACAAAACAATAACTCAAACGGCTCCCGTCTACCTTCACTCCCTAATCCAGACCTACACTCCCTCTCCACAGCTACGTTCCACCAGTGATAGACGCCTCGTGTTACCACCAATACGTGGGACTAAATCACCAGCCAGACTCTTTTCCTCTGTTGTTCCACGATGGTGGAATGATCTCCCAAACTCTGTCCGCTCTGCAGAGTCCCTGTCTACTTTTAATGTGCTGAAGACTCAGCTCTTCAAGGAGAACTTCAACACTTAGTTTAGCTGTATTTGTTGGAAAGTTGGAGAACTTAGCCCAGTTCTTTGCAACAAACTTTATGATATTGATTCTTTGTATTTTAACATAGGTGGTATTATGGGGTGGAAAGGAAGTAAACAAAAAAAAACAAAACCAAAACAAAAGCCTGTAGCCTCATGGAAGGACCCAGTCCACCAGCACCTTCCTACCATGTCCTCTACTGTTTGATTTCCTGCTTGTGTTGTTCTCACTCTGATGTAAGTCGCTTTGGATAAAAGCGTCTAAATGACTGTAGAATAGAATAGAATAGAATAGAATAGAATAGAATGGAATAGACAACAGGTGGAAATTATAGGCAACTGGCAAGACACACCCAATAAAGGAGTGGTTCTGCAGGTGGAGACCACAGACCACTTCTCAGTTCCGATGCTTTCTGCCTGATGTTTTGGTCTGAATGCTGGCGGTGCTTTCACTCTAGTGGTAGCATGAGACGGAGTCTACAACCCACACAAGTGGCTCAGGTAGTGCAGCTCATCCAGGATGGAACATCAATGCCAGCTGTGGCAAGAAGGTTTGCTGTGTCTGTCAGCGTCGTGTCCAGAGCATGGAGGTGCTACCAGGAGACAGGCCAGTACATCAGGAGACGTGGAGGAGGCCGTGGGAGGACAACAACCCAGCAGCAGGACCGCTACCTCCTTCTTTGTGCAAGGAGGAACAGGAGGAGCACTGCCAGAGCCCTGCAGAATGAGCTCCAGCAGGACACAGATGTGCATGTGTCTGCTCCAACAGTCAGAAACAGACTCCATGAGGGTGGTATGAAGGTCCGACGTCCACAGGTGGGGGTTGTGTTTACAGCCCAACACCGTGCAGGACGTTTGGCGTTTGCCAGAGGACACCAAGATTGGTAAATTCTCCACTGGCGCCCTGAGCTCTTCACAGATGGAAGCAGGTTCACACTGAGCACATGTGGCAGACGTGACAGAGTCTGGAGACGCCGTGGAGAACGTTCTGCTGCCTGCAACATCCTCCAGCAGGACCGGTTTGGCAGTGGGTCAGTAATGGTGTGGGGGGGCATTTCTTTGGAGGGCCGCACAGCCCTCCATGTGCTCGCCAGAGGTAGCCTGACTGCCATTAGGTACCGAGATGAGATCCTCAGACCCCTTGTGGGACCATATGCTGGTGCGGTTGGCCCTGGGTTCCTCCTAATGCAAGACAATGCTAGACCTCATGTGGCTGGAGTGTGTCAGCAGTTCCTGCAACACCAAGGCATTGATGTTATGGACCGGCCCGCCCGTTCCCCAGACCTGAATCCAGCTGAGCACATCTGGGACATCATGTCTCGCTCCATCCACCAACGCCAAGTTGCACCACAGACTGTCCAGGAGTTGGCGGATGCTTTAGTCCAGGTCTGGGAGGAGATCCCTCAGGAGAACATCCACCGCCTCATCAGGAGCATGCCCAGGTGTTGTAGGGAGGTCATACAGGCACGCGGAGGCCTCACACACTACTGAGCCTCATTCTGACTTGTTTAAAGGACATTACATCAAAGCTGGATCAGCCTGTAGTCTGTTTTTCCACTTTCATTTGGAGTAGAACTCCAAATCCAGACCTTCATGGGTTGATATGTTTGATTTTCATTCATGATTTCTGTGTGATTTTGTTGTCAGAACATTCAACTATGGAGAGAACAAAGTATTTAATAAATATTTCATTCATTCAGATCTACAACGTGTTACTTTAGTGTCTTGTTTTAAACACATTATATATATATATATATATATATATATATATATATATATATATATATATATATGGCTAAAGCCCTAACATCTGCAATTAAAACCATTTAATTTTCTTCCTTTTTGAATCATAAGTCCAGTCTAATTGAACTTCCCTGACTTCGTAGGTTACAAGCAATGCAGATACATGAGTCCATTTTTATCTAGTTAATGTATTGTGTTTTAATGGCTGACATGTGGCTATGCTAGCATGGTTAACATAGCTTTAAAGGAATATTTACATTCAACAAGCAAGTTATTTGTCTAAAAATGTTGTGACTGACTTTTTAAAGAACTGATGAGTACATGGCTACATCTAAGCTGCTGAGACATGCCTTGGTGTTTTATAACAGCAGCAATATCAGTCCAAACTAATGCAACTTACCGGTACTCATTACTAAAACAGCTTAATGAAGAATTTAACACTTGCTGGTTTCATGGATGCACTTGGTAAAAGGGAAAACTCACAATATAGTGTGACGTTACTCCTCATCGTTACAAAGAAGGCAGTTGACGTGCACAGTGCACCCTGCTGCCTCTGAAGGACTTTGGGAAAATTCACCAGACTAATTAAGAAGCTGCAAATGAACCACAAGAAGGGCAGCCTTCCTAACACACTCACTGGATCAATATAATCATTTCATGCAATGATCATCCAACTTAAATTTGTTTTATCTTAAAAACTAAAGCAGCACCATTGAGCTCATATTTGCTCAATCTGGACGATGTCAGGGGGCTGCGTGAAATTAGACTGCAAATGAAACGTTTTACAGTACAAACGACAGACTATTTTTAGTGTGGTTTATAAAAGGGCAACTGCCTACCAAGCACACTGCAATCAGACAAGTGGTGTTCTTCTTTAAATCCAGATGTGTTTCTGCATCACATTCACATCCAGCTCATAGTTTCCATGTCCCAGTTTCACCATCTGGTATGTGGCTTATCCTCTACTGAGAATAAACTACAGCTTGCATGCTGTTTTTCTTTACATTTTACCCTGTCTCCACCTTTTAGAGTTGGGCTGGTATAATAATTGTTAGATAAATAGACATTTGGAAATGGATTCTGAAGCCTGATTAAATCAAGGATCAATGTGAGACAACATCAGATGCCGGTTTATACAATCACTTCCATTTATATCCAAGCAACTAACATCAATACTTTCCATTTGGATCAACCTTACCTCTGAGTTTTCATTATATTTCATCATTCAGAGTTGTGAAATGGTCTTAGATGTAAGGAAGGGAGTAGTTAGGGTACTGTACATACTTAAATACCTCATGCAGAGCCTAACCCTACTCCTGCACATCCTTTATGATTAGAATAGTTGTTCGGCAATACATCCACTAGAGGGCAGTGCAGAGTTCAGGGTTAAGTTCTGACACCAGTTCCAACAGGTGAAGGAAGACATTGTCATTGAGTACATCTTCTGAATGAGATAAAGAAAAAGATGCAGCGCAATAGACTGTGCAGTGTGGTGGACTCCTCTTCTTCTCTGTTGTGGGACTACAAAGCTAAAGTGTCATCAGCCGATCTTACCAGTCTACATTGGTACCCATTTCTGAAGGAATTGACTTGCATCCTTTCGGTACTTCTGACATCCTTAAAAGGAATTCTGTGAGCCAGGTAATATGTAAGTCTGCTTATTATAAGACCTTTTCCCATCTTCCCTTCTAAATAATGCAAACTGGCTTTTATAAGCCCAACAAGTTTAGTATAATAAGTTTAGAGATGATCAGTTGTTCTAAAGTTGGCCCAGAAACTGTAACCCAAGAGGTTTTCATGAGTACGCTCCATAATTCTCAACATTTTCACACAATCTTCTCCTCTAAAAACAGTTTGACAGAACAGAAAATTGGAGTTTATTTGTACCTGAAAAGCAGCTTTGCCTCTTTGAGGCCTTTATTTAACCAACACTCTATCTCATGGAATCAAATCTAGCCTGGGGATAACCGGGCTCCCCCCTCTTCCCTGGGTGTCCTCATCCAGGGGTGGCTCGGTGTGGGGGCTTGTTGTCGGGCTTGGCAGGGGGTGCTGTTCGCAGGTGGCCTGTGGGTGGGTGTGCCACGTTCCATCCCGGTAGGTGCAGTAACATACTGTCCGCTCATCGATGTTCACGCGCTCGCCTGCTGGGATCACCCTGCTCCCAACAAAGCAGTTGGGACCTGAAAGCACAGAAAGACAGCATAGTAGCTGAGGTCTGTTCCCTCATCCAGTGTCACCAGCATCTTTCCCGCTTTTCTACTGAGTATAGACCAGGGGTGAGCCAGCCAGGGGGAGAGGGAGGACAAGAATTTGTTGGGGGGGGGGGGGGGGGGGGGGTCAGAAAGCATCCACATTAGAGACCCTGTAAGAGTCCTTGTATTCTTCTTGACAAAAAACACCTCATGAAAGGACACATTTCATTGACATGAATCATGCTGTAGCTACTTTAAAGTCAGCTGGCAGCCTTGCTAGCCTCCTGTTTAAATGAAAGTAACCTGGACACTGAGGCCACTTTACAGTTTATTCTCACCTCCCGTTTGAAAATGTTAACTGGCTGAGATGACGTTTGTCTGTTTTGCTTCAGCATATTCAGAAATATACTTAACATTTTTCTGAAAGCAAGAAACGTAAACAACCTGATTCTGGTCCTGTTTGCATCCCGCATTAACAGATGGGAGTTGCTTTATTTGGCAGCTACCTGTGAAACAATCACCAACACCAGTCAGTGGGTACACAGGAAGCCCACTTCATCAGATGCCAAATCCAAACACACATGACGTGAGGGAATTTGGAAGCAGCAAAGAAAAAAACAAAAAGACCATGACGCAACAAACCAAACCATCTTTCCCACTGTCCAGCAGTAGATGGTTCAACTTAATGAAGACTGCCAGACAGCAACACAAGCCAGAAGCCGTTAGCATGGTAGCACACTGCTGCTGAAACTTCTCGCCAAATTCAGAGCTGCTTTTCTATGTCAGAAATAAAGAAGCACATCATAGCATGGTATTATCTCTGCTGCTATTTCTGTAAACACACACACACACACACACACCAATCCCTCTGCTGTGTTAGAGGGACTTAAAGGCTGAAAGCACGCATGACATAACAGGGATGGACGTGTAAGCTGCAGGCAGTTTGAGGTGACGTAACCAGAGCTACACACACTGCCACAATGATGGCTCCAAGTGTCAGTCCATCTCCATCACACTCGTCACGCAGATGTAGATGCTTTTAAGGCCAAGTAAATCCAAAGAATTTCTTCCTGCTTCTACATACATAATCTATAGATCTATTTAGTTTATCCTAGACTTCACTTAAATTAAAATATCACCTTCACTCTGGCGTGTATTAACCATTTACAGATTGGCTCTATGGTCAGACCATGCATAACATATTTACGGCAGAAATAAACATGTTTACAGCAGGAATAAACACGTTTACAGCAGAAATAAACATGTTTATAGCAGAAATAAACATGTTTACGGCATAAATAAACACGTTTACAGCAGAAATAAACATGTTTATAGCAGAAATAAACACGTTTACAGCAGAAATAAACATGTTTATAGTAGAAATAAGTATGTTTACGACAGAAATAAACATGTTTAGATCGGAAATAAATATGTTCACGGCAGAAATAAACACACTAACAGCAGGGATAAACATGTTTACGACAATGATAAACATGTTTTACAGAGGAAATAAACATGTTTACGGCAGAAATAAACATCTTTATATAGGAAATAAATATGTTTACGGCAGAAATAAACATGTTTACAGCAGGAATAAACACGTTTACAGCAGAAATAAACATGTTTACGGCATAAATAAAGACGTTTACAGCAGAAATAAACATGTTTATAGCAGAAATAAACATGTTTACGGCAAAAATAAACACACTAACAGCAGGAACAAACATGTTTATGACAATGATAAAGATGTTTACAGAGGAAATAAACATGTTTACGGCAGAAATAAACACGCTAACAGCAGAAATAAACACGTTTACGACAATGATCAACATGTTTACAGAGGAAATAAACATGTTTACGGCAGAAATAAACATGTTTACATCGGAAATAAATATGTTTACGGCAGAAATAAACACGCTAACAGCAGAAATAAACACGTTTACAGCAGGAATAAACATGTTTATAGCAGAAATAAACACGTATACAGCATAAATAAACATGTTTACAGCAGAAATAAACATATTTACGGCAGTAGAAAACATGTTTATAGAAGATATAAATATGTTTACGACAGAAATAAACATGTTTACAGCAGAAATAAACACGTTTACAGCAGAAATAAACACGTTAACAGCAGAAATAAACATGTTTACGGCAAAAATAAACACGATAACAGCAGGAATAAACACGTTTACAGCAGAAATAAACATGTTTACGACAGAAATAAACATGTTTACAGCAGGAATAAATATGTTTACAGCAGAAATAAACACCTTTACAGCAGAAATAAACATGTTTACGGCATAAATAAACACGTTTACAGCAGAAATAAACATGTTTACAGCAGAAATAAACACGTTAACAGCAGAAATAAACATGTTTACGGCAAAAATAAACACGATAACAGCAGGAATAAACACGTTTACGACAAAAATAAACATGTTTACAGAGGAAATAAACATGTTTACAGTAGGAATAAACATGTTTACAGCAGAAATAAACATGTTTACAGAGGAAATAAACATGTTTACGACAGAAATAAACATGTTTACGGCAGAAATAAACATGTTTACAGGGGAAATAAATATGTTTACGGCAGAAATAAACACGCTAAAAGCAGAAATAAACATGTTTACAGCAGAAATAAACATGTTCACAGCAGAAATGAACATGTTTACGGCAGAAATAAACATGTTCACAGCAGAAATAAACATGTTCACAGCAGAAATAAACATGTTTACAGCAGAAATAAACATGTTTACAGCAGGAATAAACATGTTTACGGCGGAAATGAACATGCTTACAGCTGTAATAAACATATTTACAGCAGGAATAAACATGTTTACAGCAGAAATAAACATGATTACAGCAGAAATAAACATGTTTACAGCAGGAATAAACATGTTTACAACAGAAATAAACATGTTTACAGCATGAATAAATATGTTTACAGCAGGAATAAACACCTTTAAAGCAGAAATAAACATATTTACGGCAGTAAAAAACATGTTTATAGAAGATATAAACATGTTTACGACAGAAATAAACACGTTTACAGCAGAAATAATCACGTTTACTGCAGAAATAAACACATTAACAGCAGAAATAAACATGTTTACGGCAAAAATAAACACGATAACAGCAGGAATAAACACGTTTACGACAGAAATAGACATGTTTACAGAGGAAATAAACATGTTTACAGCAGGAATAAACATGTTTACAGCAGAAATAAACATGTTTGCAGAGGAAATAAACATGTTTACGACAGAAATAAACATGTTTACGGCAGAAATAAACATGTTTACATAGGAAATAAATATGTTTACGGCAGAAATAAACACGCTAACAGCATAAACAAACATGTTTACGGCATAAATAAACATGTTTACAGGAGAAATAAACATGTTTACGGCAAAAATAAACACACTAACAGCAGGGATAAACATGTTTACGACAATGATAAACATGTTTTACAGAGGAAATAAACATGTTTACGGCAGAAATAAACATGTTTATATAGGAAATAAATATGTTTACGGCAGAAATAAACACGCTAACAGCAGAAATAAACACGTTTACGACAATGATCAACATGTTTACAGAGGAAATAAATATGTTTACGGCAGAAATAAACTTGTTTATAGCAGAAATAAACACGTTTACAGCAGAAATAAACATGTTTATAGCAGAAATAAACATGTTTACGACAGAAATAAACATGTTTACGGCAGAAATAAACATGTTTACATAGGAAATAAATATGTTTACGGCAGAAATAAACACGCTAACAGCATAAAAAAACATGTTTACGGCATAAATAAACATGTTTACAGGAGAAATAAACATGTTTACGGCAAAAATAAACACACTAACAGCAGGGATAAACATGTTTACGACAATGATAAACATGTTTTACAGAGGAAATAAACATGTTTACGGCAGAAATAAACATGTTTATATAGGAAATAAATATGTTTACAGAGGAAATAAACATGTTTACGACAGAAATAAACATGTTTACGGCAGAAATAAACACGATAACAGCAGGAATAAACACGTTTACGACAAAAATAAACATGTTTACAGAGGAAATAAACATGTTTACAGTAGGAATAAACATGTTTACAGCAGAAATAAACATGTTTACAGAGGAAATAAACATGTTTACGACAGAAATAAACATGTTTACGGCAGAAATAAACATGTTTACAGGGGAAATAAATATGTTTACGGCAGAAATAAACACGCTAAAAGCAGAAATAAACATGTTTACAGCAGAAATAAACATGTTCACAGCAGAAATGAACATGTTTACGGCAGAAATAAACATGTTCACAGCAGAAATAAACATGTTCACAGCAGAAATAAACATGTTTACAGCAGAAATAAACATGTTTACAGCAGGAATAAACATGTTTACGGCGGAAATGAACATGCTTACAGCTGTAATAAACATATTTACAGCAGGAATAAACATGTTTACAGCAGAAATAAACATGATTACAGCAGAAATAAACATGTTTACAGCAGGAATAAACATGTTTACAACAGAAATAAACATGTTTACAGCATGAATAAATATGTTTACAGCAGGAATAAACACCTTTAAAGCAGAAATAAACATATTTACGGCAGTAAAAAACATGTTTATAGAAGATATAAACATGTTTACGACAGAAATAAACACGTTTACAGCAGAAATAATCACGTTTACTGCAGAAATAAACACATTAACAGCAGAAATAAACATGTTTACGGCAAAAATAAACACGATAACAGCAGGAATAAACACGTTTACGACAGAAATAGACATGTTTACAGAGGAAATAAACATGTTTACAGCAGGAATAAACATGTTTACAGCAGAAATAAACATGTTTGCAGAGGAAATAAACATGTTTACGACAGAAATAAACATGTTTACGGCAGAAATAAACATGTTTACATAGGAAATAAATATGTTTACGGCAGAAATAAACACGCTAACAGCATAAACAAACATGTTTACGGCATAAATAAACATGTTTACAGGAGAAATAAACATGTTTACGGCAAAAATAAACACACTAACAGCAGGGATAAACATGTTTACGACAATGATAAACATGTTTTACAGAGGAAATAAACATGTTTACGGCAGAAATAAACATGTTTATATAGGAAATAAATATGTTTACGGCAGAAATAAACACGCTAACAGCAGAAATAAACACGTTTACGACAATGATCAACATGTTTACAGAGGAAATAAATATGTTTACGGCAGAAATAAACTTGTTTATAGCAGAAATAAACACGTTTACAGCAGAAATAAACATGTTTAT
This sequence comes from Telmatherina bonti, assembly GCF_933228915.1. Taxonomy (NCBI): domain Eukaryota; kingdom Metazoa; phylum Chordata; class Actinopteri; order Atheriniformes; family Telmatherinidae; genus Telmatherina; species Telmatherina bonti. The sequence goes on along the minus strand of NC_136612.1, from coordinate 1,184,228 downwards.
AGCAGAAATAAACATGTTTACGACAGAAATAAACATGTTTACGGCAGAAATAAACATGTTTACATAGGAAATAAATATGTTTACGGCAGAAATAAACACGCTAACAGCATAAAAAAACATGTTTACGGCATAAATAAACATGTTTACAGGAGAAATAAACATGTTTACGGCAAAAATAAACACACTAACAGCAGGGATAAACATGTTTACGACAATGATAAACATGTTTTACAGAGGAAATAAACATGTTTACGGCAGAAATAAACATGTTTATATAGGAAATAAATATGTTTACAGAGGAAATAAACATGTTTACGACAGAAATAAACATGTTTACGGCAGAAATAAACATGTTTACAGGGGAAATAAATATGTTTACGGCATAAGTAAACACGTTTACAGCAGACATAAACATGTTTATAGCAGAAATAAACATGTTTACATAGGAAATAAATATGTTTACGGCAGAAATAAACACGTTTATATAGGAAATAAATATGTTTACGGCAGAAATAAACATGTTTATATAGGAAATAAATATGTTTACGGCAGAAATAAACATGTTTACAGCAGGAATAAACACGTTTACAGCAGAAATAAACATGTTTACGGCATAAATAAACACATTTACAGCAGAAATAAACATGTTTATAGCAGAAATAAACATGTTTACGGCAAAAATAAACACACTAACAGCAGGAACAAACATGTTTATGACAATGATAAAGATGTTTACAGAGGAAATAAACATGTTTACGGCAGAAATAAACACGCTAACAGCAGAAATAAACACGTTTACGACAATGATCAACATGTTTACAGAGGAAATAAACATGTTTACGGCAGAAATAAACATGTTTATAGCATAAATAAACACGTTTACAGCAGAAATAAACATGTTTATAGCAGAAATAAACATGTTTACGACAGAAATAAACATGTTTAGATCGGAAATAAATATGTTCACGGCAGAAATAAACACACTAACAGCAGGGATAAACACGTTTACGACAATGATCAACATGTTTACAGAGGAAATAAACATGTTTACGGCAGAAATAAACATGTTTATAGCATAAATAAACACGTTTACAGCAGAAATAAACATGTTTATAGCAGAAATAAACATGTTTACGACAGAAATAAACATGTTTAGATCGGAAATAAATATGTTCACGGCAGAAATAAACACACTAACAGCAGAAATAAACACCTTTACAGCAGAAATAAACATGTTTACGGCATAAATAAACACGTTTACAGCAGAAATAAACATGTTTACAGCAGAAATAAACACGTTAACAGCAGAAATAAACATGTTTACGGCAAAAATAAACACAATAACAGCAGGAATAAACACGTTTATGACAAAAATAAACATGTTTACAGAGGAAATAAACATGTTTACAGCAGGAATAAACATGTTTACAGCAGAAATAAACATGTTTACAGAGGAAATAAACATGTTTACGACAGAAATAAACATGTTTACGGCAGAAATAAACATGTTTACAGGGGAAATAAATATGTTTACGGCATAAATAAACACGTTTACAGCAGAAATAAACATGTTTATAGCAGAAATAAACATGTTTACATTGGAAATAAATATGTTTACGGCAGAAATAAACACGCTAACAGCAGAAATAAACATGTTTACGGCATAAACAAACACGTTTACGGCAGAAATAAACATGTTTATAGCAGAAATAAACATGTTTACATCGGAAATAAATATGTTTACGGCAGAAATAAACACGCTAACAGCAGAAATAAACACGTTTACAGCAGGAATAAACATGTTTATAGCAGAAATAAACACGTTTAGAGCATAGATAAACATGTTCACAGCAGAAATAAACATGTTTACATAGGAAATAAATATGTTTACGGCAGAAATAAACACGCTAACAGCAGAAATAAACATGTTTACAGCAGAAATAAACATGTTTACAGCAGAAATAAACATGTTTACAGCAGGAATAAACATGTTTACGGCGGAAATGAACATGCTTACAGCTGTAATAAACATATTTACAGCAGGAATAAACATGTTTACAGCAGAAATAAACATGATTACAGCAGAAATAAACATGTTTACAGCAGGAATAAACATGTTTACAACAGAAATAAACATGTTTACAGCATGAATAAATATGTTTACAGCAGGAATAAACACCTTTAAAGCAGAAATAAACATATTTACGGCAGTAAAAAACATGTTTATAGAAGATATAAACATGTTTACGACAGAAATAAACACGTTTACAGCAGAAATAATCACGTTTACAGCAGAAATAAACACATTAACAGCAGAAATAAACATGTTTACGGCAAAAATAAACACGATAACAGCAGGAATAAACACGTTTACGACAGAAATAGACATGTTTACAGAGGAAATAAACATGTTTACAGCAGGAATAAACATGTTTACAGCAGAAATAAACATGTTTGCAGAGGAAATAAACATGTTTACGACAGAAATGTTTATTTCCTCTGCAAACATGTGTATTTCTGCCGTAAACATCTTTATGTTTACGACAGAAATAAACATGTTTACGGCAGAAATAAACACGTTTACATAGGAAATAAATATGTTTAAGGCAGAAATAAACACGCTAACAGCATAAAAAAACATGTTTACGGCATAAATAAACATGTTTACAGGAGAAATAAACATGTTTACGGCAAAAATAAACACAATAACAGCAGGGATAAACATGTTTACGACAATGATAAACATGTTTTACAGAGGAAATAAACATGTTTACGGCAGAAATAAACATGTTTATATAGGAAATAAATATGTTTACGGCAGAAATAAACACGCTAACAGCAGAAATAAACACGTTTACGACAATGATCAACATGTTTACAGAGGAAATAAACATGTTTACGGCAGAAATAAACATGTTTACATCGGAAATAAATATGTTTACGGCAAAAATAAACACGCTAACAGCAGAAATAAACACGTTTACATCAGGAATAAACATGTTTACAGCAGAAATAAACATGTTTACGGCAGAAATAAACATGTTTACATGGGAAATAAATATGTTTACGGCAGAAATAAACATGTTTACATCGGAAATAAATATGTTTACGGCAAAAATAAACACGCTAACAGCAGAAATAAACACGTTTACATCAGGAATAAACATGTTTACAGCAGAAATAAACATGTTTACGGCATAAATAAACACGTTTACAGCAGAAATAAACATGTTTATAGCAGAAATAAACATGTTTACATCGGAAATAAATATGTTTACGGCAGAAATAAACACGCTAACAGCAGAAATAAACACGTTTACAGCAGGAATAAACATGTTTATAGCAGAAATAAACACGTTTACAGCATAAATAATCACGTTTACAGCAGAAATAAACATGTTTATGGCAGAAATAAACATGTTCACAGCAGAAATAAACATGTTTACGGCAGAAATAAACATGTTCACAGAAGAAAGAAACATGTTTACGGCAGAAATAAACATGTTTACGGCAGAAATAAACATGTTTACAGAAGGAATAAACACGTTTATAGCAGAAATAAACATGTTCACAGCAGAAATAAACATGTTTATGGCAGAAATAAACATGTTTACAGCAGAAATAAACATATTTACGGCAGTAAAAAACATGTTTATAGAAGATATAAACATGTTTACGACAGAAATAAACACGTTTACAGCAAAAATAAACACACTAACAGCAGGGATAAACATGTTTACGACAATGATAAACATGTTTTACATAGGAAATAAATATGTTTACGGCAGAAATAAACATGTTTACGGCAGAAATAAAAATATTTACATCGGAAATAAATATGTTTACGGCAGAAACAAACATGCTAACAGCAGAAATAAACACGTTTATAGCAGGAATAAACTTGTTTATAGCAGAAATAAACACATTTACAGCATAAATAAACATGTTTACAGCGGAAATAAACACGTTTACAGCAGAAATAAACATGTTTACAGCAGAAATAAACATGTTCACAGCAGAAAGAAACATGTTTACGGCAGAAATAAACACGTTTACATGGGAAATAAATATGTTTACGGCAGAAATAAACATGTTTACATCGGAAATAAATATGTTTACGGCAAAAATAAACACGCTAACAGCAGAAATAAACACGTTTACATCAGGAATAAACATGTTTACAGCAGAAATAAACATGTTTACGGCATAAATAAACACGTTTACAGCAGAAATAAACATGTTTATAGCAGAAATAAACATGTTTACATCGGAAATAAATATGTTTACGGCAGAAATAAACACGCTAACAGCAGAAATAAACACGTTTACAGCAGGAATAAACATGTTTATAGCAGAAATAAACACGTTTACAGCATAAATAATCACGTTTACAGCAGAAATAAACATGTTTATGGCAGAAATAAACATGTTCACAGCAGAAATAAACATGTTTACGGCAGAAATAAACATGTTCACAGCAGAAATAAACATGTTTACGGCAGAAATAAACATGTTCACAGCAGAAATAAACATGTTTATGGCAGAAATAAACATGTTTACAGCAGAAATAAACATATTTACGGCAGTAAAAAACATGTTTATAGAAGATATAAACATGTTTACGACAGAAATAAACACGTTTACAGCAAAAATAAACACTAACAGCAGGGATAAACATGTTTACGACAATGATAAACATGTTTTACATAGGAAATAAATATGTTTACGGCAGAAATAAACATGTTTACGGCATAAATAAACAAGCTTACAGCAGAAATAAACATGTTTATAGCAGAAATGAACATGTTTACGGCAAAAATATACACACTAACAGCAGGAACAAACATGTTTACGACAAAGATAAACATGTTTACAGAGGAAATAAACATGTTTACGACAGAAATAAACATGTTTACATCGGAAATAAATATGTTTACGGACGAAATAAACACGCTAACAGCAGAAATAAACACGTTTACGACAATGATAAACATGTTTACAGAGAAAATAAACATATTTATAGCAGAAATAAACACGTTTCAAGCATAAATAAACATGTTTACAGCAGAAATAAACACGTTTACAGCAGGAATAAACATGTTTACAGAAGAAATAAACATGTTCACACCAGAAATAAACATGCTTACAGCTGTAATAAACATATTTACGGCAGAAATAAACACGCTAACAGCAGAAATAAACACGTTTACAGCAGGAATAAACATGTTTATAGCAGAAATAAACACGTTTACAGCATAAATAAACAATTTTACAGCAGAAATAAACACGTTTACAGCAGAAATAAACATATTCACAGCAGAAATAAACACATTTACAGCGGAAATGAACATGCTTACAGCTGTAATAAACATATTTACAGCAGGAATAAACATGTTTACAGCAGAAATAAACAAGTTTACAGCAGAAATAAACATGTTTACAGCAGAAATAAACATGTTCACAGCAGGAATAAACATGTTTACGACAGAAATGAACATGTTTACAGCATAACTAAATATGTTTACAGCAGGAATAAACACGTTTACAGCAGAAATAAACATGTTTACGGCAAAAATAAACACACTAACAGCAGAAATAAACATGTTTACGACAAAAATAAACATGTTTACAGCAGGAATAAACATGTTTACGACAGAAATAAACATGTTTACAGCATAAATAAATATGTTTACAGCAGGAATAAACACGTTTACAGAAGAAATAAACATGTTCACAGCAGGAATAAACATGTTTACGACAGAAATAAACATGTTTACAGCATAAATAAATATGTTTACAGCAGGAATAAACACGTTTACAGCAGAAATAAACATGTTTACGGCAAAAATAAACACACTAACAGCAGAAATAAACATGTTTACGACAAAAACAAACATGTTTACAGCAGGAATAAACATGTTTACGACAGAAATAAACATGTTTACAGCATGAATAAATATGTTTACAGCAGGAATAAACACGTTTACAGAAGAAATAAACATGTTCACACCAGAAATAAACATGCTTACAGCTGTAATAAACATATTTACAGCAGGAATAAACATGTTTACAGCATGAATAAACATGTTTACAGCAGGAATAAACATGTTTACATAGGAAATAAACATGTTTACAGCAGAAATAAACATATTTACGGCAGAAATAAATATGTTTACGGCATAAATAAACACGTTTACAGGAGAAATAAACATGTTTATAGCAGAAATAAACATGCTTACAGCTGTAATAAACATATTTACGGCAGAAATAAACACGCTAACAGCAGAAATAAACACGTTTACAGCAGGAATAAACATGTTTATAGCAGAAATAAACACGTTTACAGCAGAAATAAACATGTTTACAGCAGAAATAAACACGTTTACAGCAGAAATAAACATATTCACAGCAGAAATAAACACGTTTATGGCGGAAACGAACATGCTTACAGCTGTAATAAACATATTTACAGCAGGAATAAAAATGTTTACAGCAGAAATAAACATGTTTACGGCAAAAATAAACACACTAACAGCAGAAATAAACATGTTTACGACAAAAATAAACATGTTTACGGCAGAAATAAATATGTTTACGACAGAAATAAACATGTTTACAGAGGAAATAAACATATTTACAGCAGGAATAAACATGTTTACAGCATGAATAAACATGTTTACAGCAGGAATAAACATGTTTACATAGGAAATAAACATGTTTACAGCAGAAATAAACATATTTACGGCAGAAATAAATATGTTTACGGCATAAATAAACACGTTTACAGGAGAAATAAACATGTTTATAGCAGAAATAAACATGCTTACAGCTGTAATAAACATATTTACGGCAGAAATAAACACGCTAACAGCAGAAATAAACACGTTTACAGCAGGAATAAACATGTTTATAGCAGAAATAAACACGTTTACAGCAGAAATAAACATGTTTACAGCAGAAATAAACACGTTTACAGCAGAAATAAACATATTCACAGCAGAAATAAACACGTTTATGGCGGAAACGAACATGCTTACAGCTGTAATAAACATATTTACAGCAGGAATAAAAATGTTTACAGCAGAAATAAACATGTTTACGGCAAAAATAAACACACTAACAGCAGAAATAAACATGTTTACGACAAAAATAAACATGTTTACGGCAGAAATAAATATGTTTACGACAGAAATAAACATGTTTACAGAGGAAATAAACACGTTTACAGCAGAAATAAACACGTTTACAGCAGAAATAAACATATTTACGGCAAAAATAAACACGATAACAGCAGGAATAAACACGTTTACGACAGAAATAAACATGTTTACAGAGGAAATAAACACGTTTACAGCAGAAATAAACATGTTTACGGCAGAAATAAAACATGTTTACAGAAGGAATAAACACATTTACAGCAGAAATAAACACGTTTACAGCAGAAATAAACATGTTTACGGCAGAAATAAACATGTTTACATAGGAAATAAATATGTTTACGGCAGAAATAAATATGTTTACAGCAGGAATAAACAAGTTTACAGCAGAAATAAACATGTTTACAGCAGAAATAAACATGTTCACAGCAGAAATAAACATGTTCACAGCAGGAATAAACATGTTTACGACCGAAATAAACATGTTTACAGCATAAATAAATATGGTTACAGCAGGAATAAACACGTTTACAGCAGAAATAAACATGTTTACGGCAAAAATAAACACACTAACAGCAGCAATAAACATGTTTACGACAAAAATAAACATGTTTACAGCAGGAATAAACATGTTTACGACAGAAATAAACATATTTACAGCATAAATAAATATGTTTACAGCAGGAATAAACACGTTTACAGAAGAAATAAACATGTTCACACCAGAAATAAACATGCTTACAGCTGTAATAAACATATTTACAGCATGAATAAACATGTTTACAGCAGGAATAAACATGTTTACATAGGAAATAAACATGTTTACAGCAGAAATAAACATGTTTACGGCAGAAATAAATATGTTTACGGCATAAATAAACACGTTTACAGGAGAAATATACATGTTTATAGCAGAAATAAACATGCTTACAGCTGTAATAAACATATTTACGGCAGAAATAAACACGCTAACAGCAGAAATAAACACGTTTACAGCAGGAATAAACATGTTTATAGCAGAAATAAACACGTTTACAGCAGAAATAAACATGTTTACAGCAGAAATAAACACGTTTACAGCAGAAATAAACATATTCACAGCAGAAATAAACACGTTTACGGCGGAAATGAACATGCTTACAGCTGTAATAAACATATTTACAGCAGGAATAAACATGTTTACAGCAGAAATAAACATGTTTACGGCAAAAATAAACACACTAACAGCAGAAATAAACATGTTTACGACAAAAATAAACATGTTTACGGCAGAAATAAATATGTTTACGACAGAAATAAACATGTTTCCAGAGAAAATAAACATGTTTACAGCAGAAATAAACACGTTTACAGCAGAAATAAACATATTTACGGCAAAAATAAACACGATAACAGCAGGAATAAACACGTTTACGACAGAAATAAACATGTTTACAGAGGAAATAAACACGTTTACAGCAGAAATAAACATGTTTACGACAGAAATAAAACATGTTTACAGAAGGAATAAACACATTTACAGCAGAAATAAACACATTTACAGCAGAAATAAACACGTTTACAGCAGAAATAAACATGTTTACGGCAGAAATAAACACGCTAACAGCAGAAATAAACATGTTTACGACAAAAATAAACATGTTTACAGCAGGAATAAACATGTTTACGACAGAAATAAACATGTTTACAGCATAAATAAATATGTTTACAGCAGGAATAAACACGTTTACAGAAGAAATAAACATGGTCACACCAGAAATAAACATGCTTACAGCTGTAATAAACATATTTACAGCAGGAATAAACATGTTTACAGCAGACATAAACAAGTTTACAGCAGAAATAAACATGTTTACAGCATGAATAAACATGTTTACAGCAGGAATAAACATGTTTACATAGGAAATAAACATGTTTACAGCAGAAATAAACATGTTTACGGCAGAAATAAATATGTTTACGGCATAAATAAACACGTTTACAGGAGAAATAAACATGTTTATAGCAGAAATAAACATGCTTACAGCTGTAATAAACATATTTACGGCAGAAATAAAACATGTTTACAGCAGAAATAAACACGTTTACAGCAGGAATAAACATGTTTATAGCAGAAATAAACACGTTTACAGCAGAAATAAACATGTTTACAGCAGAAATAAACACGTTTACAGCAGAAATAAACATATTCACAGCAGAAATAAACACGTTTACGGCGGAAATGAACATGCTTACAGCTGTAATAAACATATTTACAGCAGGAATAAACATGTTTACAGCAGAAATAAACATGTTTACGGCAAAAATAAACACACTAACAGCAGAAATAAACATGTTTACGACAAAAATAAACATGTTTACGGCAGAAATAAATATGTTTACAGCAGAAATAAACATGTTTACGGCAGAAATAAAACATGTTTACAGAAGGAATAAACACATTTACAGCAGAAATAAACACATTTACAGCAGAAATAAACACGTTTACAGCAGAAATAAACATGTTTACGGCAGAAATAAACATGTTTACATAGGAAATAAATATGTTTACGGCAGAAATAAATATGTTTACAGCAGGAATAAACAAGTTTACAGCAGAAATAAACATGTTTACAGCAGAAATAAACATGTTCACAGCAGAAATAAACATGTTCACAGCAGGAATAAACATGTTTACGACCGAAATAAACATGTTTACAGCATAAATAAATATGTTTACAGCAGGAATAAACACGTTTACAGCAGAAATAAACATGTTTACGGCAAAAATAAACACACTAACAGCAGCAATAAACATGTTTACGACAAAAATAAACATGTTTACAGCAGGAATAAACATGTTTACGACAGAAATAAACATGTTTACAGCATAAATAAATATGTTTACAGCAGGAATAAACACGTTTACAGAAGAAATAAACATGTTCACACCAGAAATAAACATGCTTACAGCTGTAATAAACATATTTACAGCAGGAATAAACATGTTTACAGCATGAATAAACATGTTTACAGCAGGAATAAACATGTTTACATAGGAAATAAACATGTTTACAGCAGAAATAAACATGTTTACGGCAGAAATAAATATGTTTACGGCATAAATAAACACGTTTACAGGAGAAATAAACATGTTTATAGCAGAAATAAACATGCTTACAGCTGTAATAAACATATTTACGGCAGAAATAAACACACTAACAGCAGAAATAAACACGTTTACAGCAGGAATAAACATGTTTATAGCAGAAATAAACACGCTTACAGCAGAAATAAACATGTTTACAGCAGAAATAAACACGTTTACAGCAGAAATAAACATATTCACAGCAGAAATAAACACGTTTACGGCGGAAATGAACATGCTTACAGCTGTAATAAACATATTTACAGCAGGAATAAACATGTTTACAGCAGAAATAAACATGTTTACTGCAAAAATAAACACACTAACAGCAGAAATAAACATGTTTACGACAAAAATAAACATGTTTACGGCAGAAATAAATATGTTTACGACAGAAATAAACATGTTTACAGAGAAAATAAACATGTTTACAGCAGAAATAAACACGTTTACAGCAGAAATAAACATATTTACGGCAAAAATAAACACGATAACAGCAGGAATAAACACGTTTACAACAGAAATAAACATGTTTACAGAGGAAATAAACACGTTTACAGCAGAAATAAACATGTTTACGGCAGAAATAAAACATGTTTACAGAAGGAATAAACACATTTACAGCAGAAATAAACACATTTACAGCAGAAATAAACACGTTTACAGCAGAAATAAACATGTTTACGGCAGAAATAAACATGTTTACATAGGAAATAAATATGTTTACGGCAGAAATAAAAACGCTAACAGCAGAAATCAACATGTTTACGGCAGAAATCAACATGTTTACAGAAGGAATAAACACGTTTACAGCAGAAATAAACATTTTCACGGCAGAAATAAACATGTTTATGGCAGAAATAAATATGTTTACAGCAGGAATAAACAAGTTTACAGCAGAAATAAACATGTTTACAGCAGAAATAAACATGTTTACAGCAGGAATAAACATGTTTACGACAGAAATAAACATGTTTACAGCATAAATAAATATGTATACAGCAGGAATAAACACGTTTACACAAGAAATAAACATGTTCACATCAGAAATAAACATGCTTACAGCTGTAATAAACATATTTACAGCAGGAATAAACATGTTTACAGCAGACATAAACAAGTTTACAGCAGAAATAAACATGTTTACAGCATGAATAAACATGTTTACAGCAGGAATAAACATGTTTACATAGGAAATAAACATGTTTACAGCAGAAATAAACATGTTTACGGCAGAAATAAATATGTTTACAGCAGGAATAAACACGTTTACAGCAGAAATAAACATGTTTACAGCATAAATAAACATGTTTACAGCAGAAATAAACATGTTTACGACAGAAATAAAACATGTTTACAGAAGGAATAAACACATTTACAGCAGAAATAAACACATTTACAGCAGAAATAAACACGTTTACAGCAGAAATAAACATGTTTACGGCAGAAATAAACACGCTAACAGCAGAAATAAACATGTTTACGACAAAAATAAACATGTTTACAGCAGGAATAAACATGTTTACGACAGAAATAAACATGTTTACAGCATAAATAAATATGTTTACAGCAGGAATAAACACGTTTACAGAAGAAATAAACATGTTCACACCAGAAATAAACATGCTTACAGCTGTAATAAACATATTTACAGCAGGAATAAACATGTTTACAGCAGACATAAACAAGTTTACAGCAGAAATAAACATGTTTACAGCATGAATAAACATGTTTACAGCAGGAATAAACATGTTTACATAGGAAATAAACATGTTTACAGCAGAAATAAACATGTTTACGGCAGAAATAAATATGTTTACGGCATAAATAAACACGTTTACAGGAGAAATAAACATGTTTATAGCAGAAATAAACATGCTTACAGCTGTAATAAACATATTTACGGCAGAAATAAACACGCTAACAGCAGAAATAAACACGTTTACAGCAGGAATAAACATGTTTATAGCAGAAATAAACACGTTTACAGCAGAAATAAACACGTTTACAGCAGAAATAAACACGTTTACAGCAGGAATAAACATGTTTATAGCAGAAATAAACACGTTTACAGCAGAAATAAACACGTTTACAGCAGAAATAAACATATTCACAGCAGAAATAAACACGTTTACGGCGGAAATGAACATGCTTACAGCTGTAATAAACATATTTACAGCAGGAATAAACATGTTTACAGCAGAAATATACATGTTTACGGCAAAAATAAACACACTAACAGCAGAAATAAACATGTTTACGACAAAAATAAACATGTTTACGGCAGAAATAAATATGTTTACAGCAGAAATAAACATGTTTACGGCAGAAATAAAACATGTTTACAGAAGGAATAAACACATTTACAGCAGAAATAAACACATTTACAGCAGAAATAAACACGTTTACAGCAGAAATAAACATGTTTACACCAGAAATAAACATGTTTACATAGGAAATAAATATGTTTACGGCAGAAATAAATATGTTTACAGCAGGAATAAACAAGTTTACAGCAGAAATAAACATGTTTACAGCAGAAATAAACATGTTCACAGCAGAAATAAACATGTTCACAGCAGGAATAAACATGTTTACGACCGAAATAAACATGTTTACAGCATAAATAAATATGTTTACAGCAGGAATAAACACGTTTACAGCAGAAATAAACATGTTTACGGCAAAAATAAACACACTAACAGCAGCAATAAACATGTTTACGACAAAAATAAACATGTTTACAGCAGGAATAAACATGTTTACGACAGAAATAAACATGTTTACAGCATAAATAAATATGTTTACAGCAGGAATAAACACGTTTACAGAAGAAATAAACATGTTCACACCAGAAATAAACATGTTTACGGCAGAAATAAACATGTTTACATAGGAAATAAATATGTTTACGGCAGAAATAAACACGCTAACAGCAGAAATAAACATGTTTACAGCAGAAATAAACATGTTTACGGCAGAAATCAACATGTTTACAGAAGGAATAAACACATTTACAGCAGAAATAAACACATTTACAGCAGAAATAAACACGTTTACAGCAGAAATAAACATGTTTACATAGGAAATAAATATGTTTACGGCAGAAATAAACACGCTAACAGCAGAAATAAACATGTTTACAGCAGAAATAAACATGTTTACGGCAGAAATCAACATGTTTACAGAAGGAATAAACACGTTTACAGCAGAAATAAACATTTTCACGGCAGAAATAAACATGTTTATGGCAGAAATAAATATGTTTACAGCAGGAATAAACAAGTTTACAGCAGAAATAAACATGTTTACAGCAGAAATAAACATGTTTACAGCAGGAATAAACATGTTTACGACAGAAATAAACATGTTTACAGCATAAATAAATATGTATACAGCAGGAATAAACACGTTTACACAAGAAATAAACATGTTCACACCAGAAATAAACATGCTTACAGCTGTAATAAACATATTTACAGCAGGAATAAACATGTTTACAGCAGACATAAACAAGTTTACAGCAGAAATAAACATGTTTACAGCATGAATAAACATGTTTACAGCAGGAATAAACATGTTTACATAGGAAATAAACATGTTTACAGCAGAAATAAACATGTTTACGGCAGAAATAAATATGTTTACGGCATTAATAAACACGTTTACAGGAGAAATAAACATGTTTATAGCAGAAATAAACATGCTTACAGCTGTAATAAACATATTTACGGCAGAAATAAAACATGTTTACAGCAGAAATAAACACGTTTACAGCAGGAATAAACATGTTTATAGCAGAAATAAACACGTTTACAGCAGAAATAAACATGTTTACAGCAGAAATAAACACGTTTACAGCAGAAATAAACATATTCACAGCAGAAATAAACACGTTTACGGCGGAAATGAACATGCTTACAGCTGTAATAAACATATTTACAGCAGGAATAAACATGTTTACAGCAGAAATAAACATGTTTACGGCAAAAATAAACACACTAACAGCAGAAATAAACATGTTTACGACAAAAATAAACATGTTTACGGCAGAAATAAATATGTTTACAGCAGAAATAAACATGTTTACGGCAGAAATAAAACATGTTTACAGAAGGAATAAACACATTTACAGCAGAAATAAACACATTTACAGCAGAAATAAACACGTTTACAGCAGAAATAAACATGTTTACGGCAGAAATAAACATGTTTACATAGGAAATAAATATGTTTACGGCAGAAATAAATATGTTTACAGCAGGAATAAACAAGTTTACAGCAGAAATAAACATGTTTACAGCAGAAATAAACATGTTCACAGCAGAAATAAACATGTTCACAGCAGGAATAAACATGTTTACGACCGAAATAAACATGTTTACAGCATAAATAAATATGTTTACAGCAGGAATAAACACGTTTACAGCAGAAATAAACATGTTTACGGCAAAAATAAACACACTAACAGCAGCAATAAACATGTTTACGACAAAAATAAACATGTTTACAGCAGGAATAAACATGTTTACGACAGAAATAAACATGTTTACAGCATAAATAAATATGTTTACAGCAGGAATAAACACGTTTACAGAAGAAATAAACATGTTCACACCAGAAATAAACATGCTTACAGCTGTAATAAACATATTTACAGCAGGAATAAACATGTTTACAGCATGAATAAACATGTTTACAGCAGGAATAAACATGTTTACATAGGAAATAAACATGTTTACAGCAGAAATAAACATGTTTACGGCAGAAATAAATATGTTTACGGCATAAATAAAAACGTTTACAGGAGAAATAAACATGTTTATAGCAGAAATAAACATGCTTACAGCTGTAATAAACATATTTACGGCAGAAATAAACACGCTAACAGCAGAAATAAACACGTTTACAGCAGGAATAAACATGTTTATAGCAGAAATAAACACGCTTACAGCAGAAATAAACATGTTTACAGCAGAAATAAACACGTTTACAGCAGAAATAAACATATTCACAGCAGACATAAACAAGTTTACAGCAGAAATAAACATGTTTACAGCATGAATAAACATGTTTACAGCAGGAATAAACATGTTTACGACAGAAATAAACATGTTTACAGCATAAATAAACATATTTACGGCAAAAATAAACACGATAACAGCAGGAATAAACACGTTTAAAACAGAAATAAACATGTTTACAGAGGAAATAAACACGTTTACAGCAGAAATAAACATGTTTACGGCAGAAATAAAACATGTTTACAGAAGGAATAAACACATTTACAGCAGAAATAAACACATTTACAGCAGAAATAAACACGTTTACAGCAGAAATAAACATGTTTACAGCAGAAATAAACATGTTTACATAGGAAATAAATATGTTTACGGCAGAAATAAACACGCTAACAGCAGAAATAAACATGTTTATGGCAGAAATAAACATGTTCACAGCAGAAATAAACATGTTTACGGCAGAAATCAACATGTTTACAGAAGGAATAAACACGTTTACAGCAGAAATAAACATTTTCACGGCAGAAATATGTTTATGGCAGAAATAAATATGTTTACAGCAGGAATAAACAAGTTTACAGCAGAAATAAACATGTTTACAGCAGAAATAAACATGTTTACAGCAGGAATAAACATGTTTACGACAGAAATAAACATGTTTACAGCATAAATAAATATGTATACAGCAGGAATAAACACGTTTACACAAGAAATAAACATGTTCACACCAGAAATAAACATGCTTACAGCTGTAATAAACATATTTACAGCAGGAATAAACATGTTTACAGCAGACATAAACAAGTTTACAGCAGAAATAAACATGTTTACAGCATGAATAAACATGTTTACAGCAGGAATAAACATGTTTACATAGGAAATAAACATGTTTACAGCAGAAATAAACATGTTTACGGCAGAAATAAATATGTTTACAGCAGGAATAAACACGTTTACAGCAGAAATAAACATGTTTACAGCATAAATAATCATGTTTACAGCAGGAATAAACATGTTTACATAGGAAATAAACATGTTTACAGCAGAAATAAACATGTTTACGGCAGAAATAAATATGTTTACGGCATAAATAAACACGTTTACAGGAGAAATAAACATGTTTATAGCAGAAATAAACAGGTTTCTGTATGTTCTGCATGTGACACAGTCACTGAGTCGCCTGCAGGTTTATTTACTAACAGCAGCTGGTTTCCTTCCTGTGTATCTGATCTAGCTTGTGAGCTCTGGGTTTTCCTGACAGTTGATGGCTTCGTCCTCCCGCATGTGTATATATAAGTGGGTGTGTATGTGTGCTTATGTACATGCAAATGTATGTAGGTCGTTTTCTTTTTCAATCTTTTTTTCCTTTCTCTCTCTTTTTCTCTCTACAAGGTGTTTTCTGTTTTCTCTTCTTTTCGCTTCTCTTTCTGTCCCTCTTCTGTCCTCTCCGGTTCAGCAGTACAAACTTTGTAATACAAAAAATTATGCAAAATAAGTAGAAAAATAAAATTAAAATCCAGAATATCAAGGGAGCATTATATCTATGATGCTTCCCTTGGCAAAGTAAATTTGCCCAGCAGAACACAGCGTCCCATTCTGTTGCTTAAACGCTGGACAAGACAAAAAAAAAGAAAGATAAGAAATTAATAACACCAATACTGTTGGGAGGCAAGAGGTCAAGATTATGAGCTAGCAGATGAGATACTAAGCCAGGAAGATAAGCGAGGCTTAGGGGTCCTAAAACAGGGCAAGAGTATATGTCCAGAAAATCCAAGAGGCTAGAGGAGTAATATCCAGGGACGTGAAAAGGTGGGTCGGCAACTTGAAACAATTTACTGAGGACAATAAGTCGGCATAGATCTGCTGATAATCTGGCAGAGGGGAAGAGACTAGAGAGTGTTTAAGTAGGCTGGGAGTCATGACAACATGAACAGAAAACCAGGTGGACTGAATAAGGCTGATGATGATGAGGCACTGAGGAAGCCCCAAGTGAGCTGAACTCCAACTGTCAGGTCATGGAAGAAAACATGACATCAGTCACAACAACTCAGTCACTACGAGAGAACATCAGGTCTAAGTTAGAACATCATGTCTATGTTAGAACATCAGGTCTATGTAGGAACATCAGGTCTACGGGGGCACATCGGGTCTACGTGGGAACATCAGGTCTATGTTAGAAAATCAGGTTTATGTAGGAACATCAGGTCTATGTTAGACCATCAGGTCTATGTAGGAACATCAGGTCTACGGGGGCACATCGGGTCTACGTGGGAACATCAGGTCTACCATAGAACATCAGGTCTATGTAGGAACATCAGGTCTACGGGGGCACATCGGGTCTACGTGGGAACATCAGGTCTACCATAGAACATCAGGTCTATGTAGGAACATCAGGTCTACGGGGGCACATCGGGTCTACGTGGGAACATCAGGTCTATGTTAGAAAATCAGGTTTATGTAGGAACATCTGTTCTACGTTAAAATATCAGGTCTACGAGGGAACATCAGGTCTACGTTAGAACATCAGGTCCACATTAGAACATCAGGTCTATGTTAGACCATCGTGTCTACATAGGAACATCAGGTCTACCATAGAACATCAGGTCTATGTAGGAACATCAGGTCTACGGGGGCACATCGGGTCTACGTGGGAACATCAGGTCTATGTTAGACCATCGTGTCTACATAGGAACATCAGGTCTACCAGAGAACATCAGGTCTAATTTGAACAACTGATCTAAGTGGGAATATCAAGTCTACGTGGGAATATCAGGTCTATGTTACATCATAAGGTCTACATGGAAACATCAGGTCTACGTGGGTACATCAGGTCTACGTTAGAACATCAGGTCTACGTTAGAACATCAGGTCTACGTGGGAACAGACACTCTCAAAAATAGAGGAACAAGATAAGGACATTTCTGTACCTATAGGTACATTTTAAAGAAATGTTCTCTCAAAAGTACAATACTGGTCTTTAAGAGACCAGAAGCACCTTCAGAGTACGAAAAAGGGTTCAAAGTGACATAAAGTACAACTTTGTACCATTTCGACCTTGAGGGTACCTGCAGCATTGAAAAATGTAATGTTAATGGCTGTAATGTTACAAACTAGAGCAGAGTTGAGTGATGACAGTAGTACTACTTAACAGTCATTTACTACACCAGACAATGAAGGTCAGAGGCTGCAAACTAAGTGTATGTCTGGTCAGTATTTTGAGTTTTTGAAGATTATTTCTAGATTAAAGATAAGATAATATTGCTAAGTGGAATGGACCAGGCCTAATGCTGTGGAAAACATAAAAACATAACTTGATAAGGTGAGGTTGAACTTGATAAGGTACAAAAATAGACCAGAACTGAAGGGTACAGAAATGTCTCTCAAAAGAGTACAACCCCAGCGACAAGCATTTGTACCTTTTTAGGTACAAGCTGGTACCTCTATTTTTGAGTGTGTAAGGTCTACATTGGAACATAAGGTCTACAAGGGAACGTTCAGGTCTACAATAAAATATCAGATCAACGTTAGAATATCAGGTCTACGTGGGAACATCAGGTCTACGTTAGAACATCAGGTCTACATGGGAACATCAGGACGACGTGGGAACATCAGGTCTATGTTAGACCATCAGGTCTACATGGAAACATCAGGACGACGTGGGAACATCAGGTCTACGTGTGAAGATCAGGACGACGTGGGAACATCAGGACGACGTGTGAACATCAGGACGACGTGAGAACATCAGGACGACGTGGGAACATCAGGACGACGTGTGAACATCAGGACGACGTGGGAACATCAGGACGACGTGGGAACATCAGGACGACGTGGGAACATCAGGTCTACGTGGGAACATCAGGACGACGTGTGAACATCAGGACGACGTGGGAACTTCAGGTCTACGTTAGAACATCAGGTCTACATGGGAACATCAGGACGACGTGTGAACATCAGGACGACGTGGGAACATCAGGACGACGTGGGAACATCAGGTCTACGTGGGAACATCAGGACGACGTGTGAACATCAGGACGACGTGGGAACATCAGGACGACGTGGGAACATCAGGTCTACGTGGGAACATCAGGACGACGTGTGAACATCAGGACGACGTGGGAACATCAGGTCTACGTGGGAACATCAGGACGACGTGGGAACATCAGGTCTACGTGGGAACATCAGGACGACGTGTGAACATCAGGACGACGTGGGAACATCAGGTCTACATGGGAACATCAGGACGACGTGGGAACATCAGGACGACGTGGGAACTTCAGGTCTACGTTAGAACATCAGGTCTACATGGGAACATCAGGACGACGTGGGAACATCAGGTCTACGTGGGAACATCAGGACGACGTGGGAACATCAGGACGACGTGGGAACATCAGGTCTACGTTAGAACATCAGGACGACGTGTGAACATCAGGACGACGTGGGAACATCAGGTCTACATGGGAACATCAGGACGACGTGGGAACATCAGGACGACGTGGGAACATCAGGTCTACGTGGGAACATCAGGACGACGTGGAAACATCAGGTCTACGTTAGAACATCAGGACGACGTGTGAACATCAGGACGACGTGGGAACATCAGGTCTACATGGGAACATCAGGACGACGTGGAAACATCAGGTCTACGTTAGAACATCAGGACGACGTGTGAACATCAGGACGACGTGTGAACATCAGGACGACGTGGGAACATCAGGACGACGTGGGAACATCAGGACGACGTGGAAACATCAGGTCTACGTTAGAACATCAGGACGACGTGTGAACATCAGGACGACGTGTGAACATCAGGACGACGTGGGAACATCAGGACGACGTGGGAACATCAGGACGACGTGGGAACATCAGGACGACGTGGGAACATCAGGTCTACGTTAGAACATCAGGTCTACGTGGGAACATCAGGACGACGTGGGAACTTCAGGTCTACATGGGAACATCAGGACGACGTGGGAACATCAGGTCTACGTTAGAACATCAGGTCTACGTTAGAACTTCAGGTCTACATGGGAACATCAGGACGACGTGGGAACATCAGGTCTACATGGGAACATCAGGACGACGTGGGAACATCAGGTCTACGTTAGAACATCAGGTCTACGTGGGAACATCAGGACGACGTGGGAACATCAGGTCTACATGGGAACATCAGGACGACGTGGGAACATCAGGTCTACGTTAGAACATCAAGTCTACATGGGAACATCAGGACGACGTGGGAACATCAGGTCTACGTGTGAACATCAGGACGACGTGGGAACTTCAGGTCTACGTTAGAACATCAGGTCTACGTTAGAACATCAGGTCTACGTGGGAACATCAGGTCTACGTTAGAACATCAGGTCTACATGGGAACATCAGGACGACGTGGGAACATCAGGACGACGTGTGAACATCAGGACGACGTGGGAACATCAGGACGACGTGGGAACATCAGGTCTACATGGGAACATCAGGACGACGTGGGAACATCAGGTCTACGTTAGAACATCAGGTCTACGTGGGAACATCAGGACGACGTGGGAACTTCAGGTCTACGTTAGAACATCAGGTCTACGTGGGAACATCAGGACGACGTGGGAACTTCAGGTCTACGTTAGAACATCAGGTCTACGTGGGAACATCAGGACGACGTGGGAACATCAGGACGACGTGGGAACATCAGGACGACGTGTGAACATCAGGACGACGTGGGAACATCAGGACGACGTGGGAACATCAGGTCTACATGGGAACATCAGGACGACGTGGGAACATCAGGTCTACGTTAGAACATCAGGTCTACGTGGGAACATCAGGACGACGTGGGAACTTCAGGTCTACGTTAGAACATCAGGTCTACGTGGGAACATCAGGACGACGTGGGAACATCAGGTCTACGTGGGAACATCAGGTCTACGTTAGAACATCAGGTCTACGTGGGAACATCAGGACGACGTGGGAACTTCAGGTCTACGTTAGAACATCAGGTCTACGTGGGAACATCAGGACGACGTGGGAACATCAGGTCTACGTTAGAACATCAGGTCTACGTGGGAACATCAGGACGACGTGGGAACATCAGGTCTACGTGTGAACATCAGGACGACGTGGGAACATCAGGACGACGTGGGAACATCAGGTCTACGTGTGAACATCAGGACGACGTGGGAACATCAGGACGACGTGGGAACATCAGGTCTACGTTAGAACATCAGGTCTACGTGGGAACATCAGGACGACGTGGGAACTTCAGGTCTACGTTAGAACATCAGGTCTACGTGGGAACATCAGGTCTACGTGGGAACATCAGGTCTACGTGGGAACATCAGGTCTACGTTAGAACATCAGGTCTACGTTAGAACATCAGGTCTACGTGGGAACATCAGGTCTACGTGGGAACATCAGGACGACGTGGGAACTTCAGGTCTACGTTAGAACATCAGGTCTACGTGGGAACATCAGGACGACGTGGGAACATCAGGTCTACGTTAGAACATCAGGTCTACGTTAGAACATCAGGTCTACGTGGGAACATCAGGACGACGTGGGAACATCAGGTCTACGTGGGAACATCAGGACGACGTGGGAACATCAGGTCTACGTTAGAACATCAGGTCTACATGGGAACATCAGGACGACGTGGGAACATCAGGTCTACGTTAGAACATCAGGTCTACATGGGAACATCAGGACGACGTGGGAACATCAGGTCTACGTTAGAACATCAGGTCTACGTGGGAACATCAGGACGACGTGGGAACATCAGGTCTACGTTAGAACATCAGGTCTACGTGGGAACATCAGGACGACGTGGGAACTTCAGGTCTACGTGGGAACATCAGGTCTACATGGGAACATCAGGACGACGTGGGAACATCAGGTCTACGTTAGAACATCAGGTCTACGTGGGAACATCAGGACGACGTGGGAACTTCAGGTCTACGTGGGAACATCAGGTCTACATGGGAACATCAGGACGACGTGGGAACTTCAGGTCTACGTTAGAACATCAGGTCTACGTTAGAACATCAGGTCTACGTTAGAACATCAGGTCTACATGGGAACATCAGGACGACGTGGGAACATCAGGTCTACGTGGGAACATCAGGTCTACGTGGGAACATCAGGACGACGTGGGAACATCAGGACGACGTGGGAACATCAGGTCTACGTTAGAACATCAGGTCTACGTGGGAACATCAGGACGACGTGGGAACATCAGGTCTACATGGGAACATCAGGACGACGTGGGAACATCAGGTCTACGTTAGAACATCAGGTCTACATGGGAACATCAGGACGACGTGGGAACATCAGGTCTACGTGTGAACATCAGGACGACGTGGGAACTTCAGGTCTACGTTAGAACATCAGGTCTACGTTAGAACATCAGGTCTACGTTAGAACATCAGGTCTACATGGGAACATCAGGACGACATGGGAACATCAGGTCTACGTTAGAACATCAGGTCTACGTTAGAACATCAGGTCTACGTGGGAACTTCAGGTCTACATGGGAACATCAGGACGACGTGGGAACATCAGGTCTACGTTAGAACATCAGGTCTACGTGGGAACATCAGGACGACGTGGGAACATCAGGTCTACGTGGGAACATCAGGACGACGTGGGAACATCAGGACGACGTGGGAACTTCAGGTCTACGTGGGAACATCAGGTCTACGTGAGAACATCAGGTCTACGTTAGAACATCAGGTCTACGTTAGAACATCAGGTCTACGTTAGAACATCAGGTCTACGTGGGAACATCAGGTCTACATGGGAACATCAGATCAACGTTAGAACATCAAGTCTATGTTAGACCAACAGTTCTACGTTAGAACATCAAGTTTACGTTAGAATATCAGCTCTATGTTAGACCATCAGGTCTACATGGGAACATCAGGTCTATGTAGGGACATCAGGTCTACGTTAGTACATCAGGTCTCCGTTAGAACATCAGATCTACTTGGGAACATCAGGTCTACGTTAGAACATCAGGTCTACGTGGGAACATCAGCTCTACATGGGAACATCAGGTCTATTTTAGAACATCAGATCTACGTGAGAATATCAGCTCTATGTTAGACCATCAGGTCTACGTTAGTACATCAGGTCTCCGTTAGAACATCAGATCTACTTGGGAACATCAGGTCTACGTTAGAATATCAGGTCTACGTGGGAACATCAGCTCTATGTTAGACCATCAGGTCTACGTTAGTACATCAGGTCTCCGTTAGAACATCAGATCTACTTGGGAACATCAGGTCTACGTTAGAACATCAGGTCTACGTGAGAATATCAGCTCTATGTTAGACCATCAGGTCTACGTTAGTACATCAGGTCTCCGTTAGAACACCAGATCTACTTGGGAACATCAGGTCTACGTTAGAACATCAGGTCTACGTGGGAACATCAGCTCTACATGGGAACATCAGGTCTATTTTAGAACATCAGGTCTACGTTAGAACATCAGGTCTACGTGAGAATATCAGCTCTATGTTAGACCATCAGGTCTATTTTAGAACATCAGGTCTACGTTAGTACATCAGGTCTCCGTTAGAACATCAGTTCTACTTGGGAACATCAGGTCTACGTTAGAATATCAGGTCTACGTGGGAACATCAGCTCTACATAGGAACATCAGGTCTATGTTAGAACATCAGGTCTACGTTAGAACATCAGGTCTACATGAGAACATCAGGTCTACATGAGAACATCAGTTCTACATGAGAACATCAGGTCTACATGGGAAGATAAAGTCTACGTCGAAACATCAGGTCTATGTTAGAACATTAGGGTCAATTCAATTCAACTTTATTTATAAAGCATCAAATCACGGCAATGGCATCTCAAGATGCTTTACAGACAGAGGGGAAAACATAATGAAGGCCAATTCATAACAGCCTATATAAGGAAACCAACAGATTGAGTTGAGTCCAACTCAATCTCCCATCCTGAGCAAGCACACTGGCGACAGTGGGAAGGAAAAAACTCCCTTTTAACAGGAAGGAAACCTCCGGCAGAACCCGGCTCAGGACAGGCAGCCATCTGCCTCTGCTGTGTGGGGGGAAGAGGACAGAAAGACAACAGACAACAGGAACTGCTACTCCCGGCCAGGGAGACCTGCTGAGACAGGAGACATACATGTTAATGATGGGGGGGGGGGGGGGGGGGTAAAAGAGAGAGATAAAGAGAAAAAGAAAGAAGCTCAGTGTATCAGGAAATGTCCCTCAGCAGTCTAAACCTATAGCAGCATAACTAAGGGATGCTAACCATCCCTAGCTATAGGACTTATCAAAAAGATAAGTCTTCAGCCTAGTCTTAAAGGTGGGGAGGGTGTCTGCTTCCCTAACACTAACTGGGAGCTTATTCCATAAGAGAGGGGCCTGATAACCAAAGGCTCTGCCTCCTGCTCGGCTCTTTGAGACTCTAGGAACCACAAGTAAGCCTGCAGTCTGCGAACGAAGTACTCTGCTTGGTATATAAGGAACAATGAGGTCTTTGATATATAGTGGTGCCTGGTTGTGGAGGGCTTTATATGTAAGGAGAAGGATTTTAAATTCTATTCTAGATTCAACAGGCAGCCAATGAAGAGAGGCTAAAACTGGAGAAATATGATCTCTCCTGCTGGTTCTGGTCAGGACTCTGGCTGCAGAATTCTGGATCAGCTGAAGGCTTTTCAGGGCATATTTAGGACAGCCCAGTAATAGAGAGTTACAGTAATCTAGTCTCGAAGTAACAAAAGCGTGAACCAGTTTTTCTGCATCACTCTGAGACAGAATGTCCCTAATTTTGGCTATATTACGTAAATGAAAGAAGGCTGTTTTAGTAACCTGCTTAATATGTGGGCCAAAGGACAGGTCAGGGTCAAATATTACTCCAAGGTTTCTCACTGTAGCACTGGAAGCTAAAGTAATGCCATCCAGGTTCATTACAAAACCGGAAAATTTAGTTTTTCAGATCCAACGAGAATTACTTCAGTCTTATCTGAGTTTAAGAGGAGAAAATTTCTAGACATCCAAGTCTTTATGTCTATGAGACAATTTTGTAGCCTATTGGGCTGATTTGTTTCATCTGGTTTAAAGGATAAGTATATTTGAGTATCATCTGCATAACAATAAAAGTTTATTCCATGCTGTCTAATAATTTTGCCTAAAGGGAGCATATATAGCGTGAAGAGTATTGGTCCAAGTACAGAACCTTGAGGAACTCCATGACTTACTGTAGTTTGTGAGGAGGACTTGTCATTTACATGAACGAACTGAAGTCTATCAGATAAATATGATTTAAACCAGCTTAACGCTGTACCTGTAATTCCAACCACCTGTTCTAGTCTTTGTAACAGAATGTTATGATCGACTGTATCAAATGCAGCACTAAGATCAAGCAAGATAAGTACGGACACAAGTCCTTTGTCTGAGGCCATAAGAAGGTCATTAGTAACTTTCACCAATGCCGTCTCAGTGCTATGATGAGCTCTAAATCCTGACTGAAACTCCTCGCATAAATTATTTCTGCTCAGGTGGGCATGTAGCTGAGCGGAAACTATTTTCTCCAGAATTTTGGACATAAACGGGAGGTTAGATATAGGTCTATAATTTGCTATCACCTCTGGATCCAGAGATTGCTTTTTAAGTAAAGGCTTGATTACAGCAGTTTTAAATGATTGTGGTACATATCCTGTCACTAAAGACATATTGATAAGATTTAGTAGTGATGTATTAATTAAAGGGAAAATGTCCTTAAAGAGGCCCGTTGGGAGAGGATCTAAGATACAGGTGGATGGTTTAGATAAAGCTATTATTTTAGTTAATTCAGAGGGTTGGACAGGACAGAAACTATTTAGACACAAGTCAGATCCTGGTTCTAAGGATGCTTCGGAGACCACAACAGGCTCAACATTATAGGTAGAAGGAAGAGTATTGTGGATTTGATCTCTAATAGTGTCAATTTTATTCCTGAAAAAATACATGAAATCATCACAGCTAAGTGAGAAAGGAATACATGGCTCCACAGCGCTCCGGCTCCTAGTAAGCCTGGCTACAGTGCTGAAAAGAAACCGAGGGTTGTTTTTGTTTTCCTCTATCAATGATGAATAATAAGCTGTTCTTGCCGTACGTAAGGCTTTTTTGTATACGATTAAACTTTCTTTCCAGGTTAAGTGAGACTCCTCTAGTCCTGATGAACGCCATCTGTTTTCCAAACGCCTTGATGCCTGTTTTAGAGCTCGAAGCTGGGAATTAAACCAGGGAGCCTTCATAATCTTACCTAATTTCTTCTTCTTTAGGGGAGCAACATTATCCAAGGTTGTACGCATTGAAGCTGTTATAGTATCAGCATGTTGATCAATCTGAGCAGGAGTAAGGCTTAAAGGGGGACTCTCAGTCATGCTAACACATGGTAGAGGGGAAAAAATTGATTCAATTGATTGTTTAAATTTTGTAATATTGTCTGATAAACATCTACTATAGTAGAATTTATTTTTGGTCAGTGAGTAATCAAATAAAGTGAGTTCAAAGGTTAATAAGAAGTGATCGGACAAGACAGGGTTTTGAGGAAAAACTTTGAGCTTATCAGTCTCAATACCAGATGTTAGAACCAGATCAAGAGTATGACCATGAGAGTGAGTGGCTCCATGGACATTTTGTGAAAACCCAATTGAGTTTAGAATAGAGCTAAAGGAAATGTTTAAACTATCATTTTCATGGTCAACATGAATATTAATATCACCTAGTACAATGACTTTATCAGTACTCAGCACTAACTCAGACAAGAGATCAGAGAATTGGGTCAGAAACTCGGAGTAAGGTCCAGGTGGGCGATACACTAATGCTAAAAGGAGCGGTTTCTCTGAATTCCATTTTGGATGAGATAAATTTAATGTCAGGAATTCAAAGGATTTATAGTTAGTTTTGTGCTTAGGATTAATTAAAAATTCTGACTTAAAAATAGCTGCAACACCTCCTCCTCTGCCTGTAGTTCTAGGAATGTGAAAGTTTAAATAGTTAGCTGGCGTAGCTTCATTAATACTAACATAATCCTCTTGCTGTAACCAGGTTTCCGTAAGACAGAATAAATCAATGTGGTGATCACCTATCAAGTCATTGACTAATAAAGACTTATTTGGGAGGGATCTGATATTCAGTAGGCCACACTTTATTGTCTTATTTTCAGATTTTATTAGATCCATTGTTTTTATTTTTATGAGGTTTTCACGATTAACCCCAGAAGTGTTTTTGTGTTGTTTAATTCTTACTGCTGGGGAGTTGTATAAGGTCAGAATGGGGTTTTGGGTGGGCGGCGGCAGGTGGGAAGCTGCAGAAAAGTGTGTAGGACTACAATTCTGCCTCCTGGTCCCAACCCTGAGTTGTCAATTTAGCTGACTAATAAAAGAGTCCATATTGCTAGATAAGAGAGCGGCTCCATCCAACGTGGGATGGATGCCATCTCTCCTAATAAGACCAGGCTTTCCCCAAAAAGTGCTCCAATCAGCTATAAAACCCACGTTGTTATCGGGACACCACCTAGACAACCAGCGGTTGAAGGATGACATGCGGCTAAACATGTCATCGCTGATTAAATTTGGCAAGGGACCAGAGAAAACTACGGAGTCCGACATGCTCTTGGCAAAGTTACACACCGAAGCAACATTAATTTTAGTGACCTCCGATTGGCGTAACCGGGTGTCGTTATCGCCGACGTGAATTACAATCTTACGGTATTTACGTTTGGCCTTAGCCAGCAGTTTCAAATACGATTCGACGTCGCCCGCTCTGGCCCCAGGAATGCATTTGACTAGGGTCCCCGGTGTCTCTAGAGCCACGTTTCTGACTATGGAACTACCTATAATCAGGGTTTCTGCCTCAGCGGGTGTGTCGCCGAGCGGGGAAAATCTGTTAGAAACGTGAACAGGTCGGTGGTGGCCAGTGGGTTTTGGTTTGGGGCTACGCTTCCGCCTGACCGTTGTCCAGCCCGCCTCGGCTCCCGGCTGCGCGGGAACTGCTGAGGTCTACACGGAAACATCATGTCTACGTGGGAACATCAGTTCTACGTGGGAACATCAGGTCCACGTTTGAACATAAGGTCTACATGGGAACATCAGGTTTACGTTAGAACATAAGCTCTACGTTAGAACATCAGGTCTACGTGGGAACATCAGATTGCGTCAGAACATAAGGTCAACGTGGGAACATCAGGTCTACGTGGGAACATCAGATTGCGTCAGAACATAAGGTCAACATGGGAACATCAGGTCTACGTTAGAACATCACGTTTACATGGGAACATCAGGTCTTTATTAGAACATCAGTTCTATATTAGAACATCGGGTCTGCGTGGGAATTTGAGGACTGCGTGGGAACATCAGGTCTACGTGGGAACATCAGTTCTACGTGAGAACATCAGGTCCACATGGGAACATCAGGTCTAAGTTAGAACATCATGTCTATGTTAGAACATCAGATGTACGTTAGAATGATGTTCTAACTTATACCTGTTGTTCCCTCGTAGACCTAATGTTCCCACGTGGACCTGATGTTCCCATGTAGACCTGATAGTCTAACCTAGACCTGATATTCTCACGTAGACCTGATGTTCTAACGTAGACCTGATATTCTAACATAGACTTGATGTTCTAACGTTGATCTGATGTTCCCACATAGACCTGATATTCCCTCTTAGATCCGTTGTTCAAATTAGACCTGATGTTCTAAGGTAGAACTGATATTCCGGCGTGGACATGATGGTCTAACGTAGACCTGATGTTCGCCCATGGACTTGATGTTCCCACGTTGACCTGATATTCCAATATAGACCTGATGGTCTAACGTAGACCTGATGTCCACATGTAGACCTGATGTTCCCACGTCGACCTAATGTTCCCACGTAGACCTGATGTTCTAACGTAGACCTGATATTCCAATATAGACATGATGGTCTAACGTTTCTTCGTTAGCAGCGTCCTAATGGCACCGTGGCATCTAACTAACAGGTAGATCAGCAGACACGTTAACTAAAAGGTAGATAAGCAGACACATTAACTAAAAGGTAGAAAAGCAGACACGTTAACTAAAAGGCAGATAAGCAGACACGTTAACTAAAAGGTAGATAAGCAGACACGTTAACTAAAAGGTAGATAAGCAGACACCTTAACTAAAAGGTAGATAAGCAGACACGTTAACTAAAAGGTAGATAAGCAGACACGTTAACTAAAAGGTAGATAAGCAGACACGTTAACTAACAGGTAGATCAGCAGACACGTTAACTAAAAGGTAGATAAGCAAACACATTAACTAAAAGGTAGATAAGCAGACACGTTAACTAACAGGTAGATAAGCAGACACGTTAACTAAAAGGTAGATAAGCAGACACGTTAACTAACAGGTAGATAAGCAGACACGTTAACTAAAAGGTAGATAAGCAGACACGTTAACTAACAGGTAGATAAGCAGACACGTTAACTAACAGGTACATCAGCAGACACGTTAACTAACAGGTAGATAAGCAGACACGTTAATTAAAAGGTAGATAAGCAGACACGTTAACTAACAGGTAGATGAGCAGACACGTTAACTAAAAGGTAGATAAGCAGACACGTTAACTAACAGGTAGATAAGCAGACACGTTAACTAACAGGTACATCAGCAGACACGTTAACTAACAGGTAGATAAGCAGACACGTTAACTAACAGGTACATCAGCAGACACGTTAACTAACAGGTAGATAAGCAGACACGTTAACTAACAGGTAGATAAGCAGACACGTTAACTAACAGGTAGATAAGCAGACACGTTAACTAAAAGGTAGATAAGCAAACACATTAACTAAAAGGTAGATAAGCAGACACGTTAACTAACAGGTAGATAAGCAGACACGTTAACTAAAAGGTAGATAAGCAGACACGTTAACTAAAAGGTAGATAAGCAAACACATTAACTAAAAGGTAGATAAGCAGATACGTTAACTAACAGGTCGATAAGCAAACACACTAACTAAAAGGTAGATAAGCAGACACGTTAACTAACAGGTAGATAAGCAGACACGTTAACTAACAGGTAGATAAGCAGACACGTTAACTAACAGGTCGATGAGCAAACACATTAACTAAAAGGTAGATAAGCAGACACGTTAACTAACAGGTAGATAAGCAGACATGTTAACTAAAAGGTAGATAAGCAGATACGTTAACTAACAGGTCGATAAGCAAACACATTAACTAAAAGGTAGATAAGCAGACACGTTAACTAACAGGCCGATAAGCAGACACGTTAACTAAAAGGTAGATAAGCAGACACGTTAACTAAAAGGTAGATAAGCAAACACATTAACTAAAAGGTAGATAAGCAAACACATTAACTAAAAGGTAGATAAGCAGACACGTTAACTAACAGGTAGATAAGCAGACACGTTAACTAAAAGGTAGATAAGCAGATACGTTAACTAACAGGTAGATAAGCAGACACGTTAACTAAAAGGTAGATAAGCAGACACGTTAACTAACAGGTAGATAAGCAGACACGTTAACTAACAGGTAGATAAGCAGACACGTTAACTAAAAGGTAGATAAGCAGACACGTTAACCAAAAGGTAGATAAGCAAACACATTAACTAAAAGGTAGATAAGCAGATACGTTAACTAACAGGTCGATAAGCAGACACGTTAACTAACAGGTAGATAAGCAGACACGTTAACTAAAAGGTAGATAAGCAAACACATTAACTAAAAGGTAGATAAGCAGATACGTTAACTAACAGGTCGATAAGCAAACACATTAACTAAAAGGTAGATAAGCAGACACGTTAACTAACAGGTAGATAAGCAGACATGTTAACTAAAAGGTAGATAAGCAGACACGTTAACTAACAGGTCGATAAGCAGACACGTTAACTAAAAGGTAGATAAGCAGACACGTTAACTAACAGGTAGATAAGCAGAAATGTTTACTAACAGGTAGATATGCAAACACATTAACTAAAAGGTAGATAAGCAAACACATTAACTAAAAGGTAGATAAGCAGACACGTTAACTAAAAAGTAGATAAGCAGACATGTTAACTAACTGGTAGATAAGCAAACACATTAACTAAAAGGTAGATAAGCAGACACGTTAACTAAAAGGTAGATAAGCAGACACGTTAACTAACAGGTCGATAAGCAAACACATTAACTAAAAAGTAGATAAGCAGACACGTTAACTAAAAGGTAGATAAGCAGACACGTTAACTAACAGGTCGATAAGCAAACACATTAACTAAAAGGTAGATAAGCAGACACGTTAACTAAAAGGTAGATAAGCAGACATGTTAACTAAAAGGTAGATAAGCAGACACGTTAACTAACAGGTCGATAAGCAAACACATTAACTAAAAGGTAGATAAGCAGACACGTTAACTAAAAGGTAGATAAGCAGACATGTTAACTAAAAGGTAGATAAGCAGACACGTTAACTAACAGGTAGATAAGCAGACATGTTAACTAAAAGGTAGATAAGCAGACACGTTAACTAAAAGGTAGATAAGCAGACACGTTAACTAACAGGTAGATAAGCAGACACGTTAACTAAAAGGTAGATAAGCAGACACGTTAACTAACAGGTCGATAAGCAAACACGTTAACTAACAGATCGATGAGCAGACACGTTAACTAACAGGTCGATAAGCAGACATGTTAACTAAAAGGTAGATAAGCAGACACGTTAACTAACAGGTCGATAAGCAGACACGTTAACTAACAGGTAGATAAGCAGACACGTTAACTAAAAGGTAGATCAGCAGACACGTTAACTAAAAGGTAGATAAGCAGACACGTTAACTAACAGGTCGATAAGCAGACACGTTAACTAAAAGGTAGATAAGCAGACACGTTAACTAAAAGGTAGATAAGCAGACACGTTAACTAAAAAGTAGATAAGCAGACACGTTAACTAAAAGGTAGATAAGCAGACACGTTAACTAACAGGTCGATAAGCAAACACATTAACTAAAAGGTAGATAAGCAGACACGTTAACTAAAAGGTAGATAAGCAGACATGTTAACTAAAAGGTAGATAAGCAGACACGTTAACTAACAGGTCGATAAGCAAACACATTAACTAAAAGGTAGATAAGCAGACACGTTAACTAAAAGGTCGATAAGCAGACACGTTAACTAACAGGTCGATAAGCAGACACGTTAACTAACAGGTAGATAAGCAGACATGTTAACTAAAAGGTAGATAAGCAGACACGTTAACTAACAGGTAGATAAGCAGACACGTTAACTAAAAGGTAGATCAGCAGACACGTTAACTAACAGGTCGATAAGCAGACACGTTAACTAAAAGGTAGATAAGCAGACACGTTAACTAACAGGTAGATAGGCAGACACGTTAACTAAAAGGTAGATAAGCAGACACGTTAACTAACAGGTCGATAAGCAGACACGTTAACTAACAGATCGATAAGCAGACACGTTAACTAACAGGTTGATAAGCAGACATGTTAACTAAAAGGTAGATAAGCAGACACGTTAACTAACAGGTCGATAAGCAGACACGTTAACTAAAAGGTAGATAAGCAGACACGTTAACTAACAGGTCGATAAGCAGACACGTTAACTAACAGGTCGATAAGCAGACACGTTAATTAAAAGGTAGATAAGCAGACACGTTAACTAACAGGTAGATAAGCAGACACGTTAACTAAAAGGTAGATAAGCAGAGACGTTAACTAACAGGTCGATAAGCAGACACGTTAACTAACAGGTCGATAAGCAGACATGTTAACTAAAAGGTAGATAAGCAGACACGTTAACTAACAGGTCGATAAGCAGACACGTTAACTAACAGGTAGATAAGCAGACACGTTAACTAACAGGTAGATAAGCAGACACGTTAACTAACAGGTCGATAAGCAGACATGTTAAC
This sequence comes from Telmatherina bonti, assembly GCF_933228915.1. Lineage (NCBI taxonomy): Eukaryota > Metazoa > Chordata > Actinopteri > Atheriniformes > Telmatherinidae > Telmatherina > Telmatherina bonti. The sequence goes on along the minus strand of NC_136612.1, from coordinate 1,151,016 downwards.
TAAAAGGTAGATAAGCAGACACGTTAACTAACAGGTCGATAAGCAGACACGTTAACTAAAAGGTAGATAAGCAGACACGTTAACTAACAGGTAGATAAGCAGACACATTAACTAACAGGTACATCAGCAGACACGTTAACTAACAGGTAGATAAGCAGACACGTTAATTAAAAGGTAGATAAGCAGACACGTTAACTAACAGGTAGATAAGCAAACACATTAACTAAAAGGTAGATAAGCAGATACGTTAACTAACAGGTCGATAAGCAAACACACTAACTAAAAGGTAGATAAGCAGACACGTTAACTAACAGGTAGATAAGCAGACACGTTAACTAACAGGTAGATAAGCAGACACGTTAACTAACTGGTAGATAAGCAAACACATTAACTAAAAGGTAGATAAGCAGACACGTTAACTAAAAGGTAGATAAGCAGACACGTTAACTAACAGGTCGATAAGCAAACACATTAACTAAAAAGTAGATAAGCAGACACGTTAACTAAAAGGTAGATAAGCAGACACGTTAACTAACAGGTCGATAAGCAAACACATTAACTAAAAGGTAGATAAGCAGACACGTTAACTAAAAGGTAGATAAGCAGACATGTTAACTAAAAGGTAGATAAGCAGACACGTTAACTAACAGGTCGATAAGCAAACACATTAACTAAAAGGTAGATAAGCAGACACGTTAACTAAAAGGTAGATAAGCAGAAATGTTAACTAAAAGGTAGATAAGCAGACACGTTAACTAACAGGTAGATAAGCAGACATGTTAACTAAAAGGTAGATAAGCAGACACGTTAACTAAAAGGTAGATAAGCAGACACGTTAACTAACAGGTAGATAAGCAGACACGTTAACTAAAAGGTAGATAAGCAGACACGTTAACTAACAGGTCGATAAGCAAACACGTTAACTAACAGATCGATGAGCAGACACGTTAACTAACAGGTCGATAAGCAGACATGTTAACTAAAAGGTAGATAAGCAGACACGTTAACTAACAGGTCGATAAGCAGACACGTTAACTAACAGGTAGATAAGCAGACACGTTAACTAAAAGGTAGATCAGCAGACACGTTAACTAAAAGGTAGATAAGCAGACACGTTAACTAACAGGTCGATAAGCAGACACGTTAACTAAAAGGTAGATAAGCAGACACGTTAACTAAAAGGTAGATAAGCAGACACGTTAACTAAAAAGTAGATAAGCAGACACGTTAACTAAAAGGTAGATAAGCAGACACGTTAACTAACAGGTCGATAAGCAAACACATTAACTAAAAGGTAGATAAGCAGACACGTTAACTAAAAGGTAGATAAGCAGACATGTTAACTAAAAGGTAGATAAGCAGACACGTTAACTAACAGGTCGATAAGCAAACACATTAACTAAAAGGTAGATAAGCAGACACGTTAACTAAAAGGTCGATAAGCAGACACGTTAACTAACAGGTCGATAAGCAGACACGTTAACTAACAGGTAGATAAGCAGACATGTTAATTAAAAGGTAGATAAGCAGACACGTTAACTAACAGGTAGATAAGCAGACACGTTAACTAAAAGGTAGATCAGCAGACACGTTAACTAACAGGTCGATAAGCAGACACGTTAACTAAAAGGTAGATAAGCAGACACGTTAACTAACAGGTAGATAGGCAGACACGTTAACTAAAAGGTAGATAAGCAGACACGTTAACTAACAGGTCGATAAGCAGACACGTTAACTAACAGATCGATAAGCAGACACGTTAACTAACAGGTTGATAAGCAGACATGTTAACTAAAAGGTAGATAAGCAGACACGTTAACTAACAGGTCGATAAGCAGACACGTTAACTAAAAGGTAGATAAGCAGACACGATAACTAACAGGTCGATAAGCAGACACGTTAACTAACAGGTCGATAAGCAGACACGTTAATTAAAAGGTAGATAAGCAGACACGTTAACTAACAGGTAGATAAGCAGACACGTTAACTAAAAGGTAGATAAGCAGAGACGTTAACTAACAGGTCGATAAGCAGACACGTTAACTAACAGGTCGATAAGCAGACATGTTAACTAAAAGGTAGATAAGCAGACACGTTAACTAACAGGTCGATAAGCAGACACGTTAACTAACAGGTAGATAAGCAGACACGTTAACTAACAGGTAGATAAGCAGACACGTTAACTAACAGGTCGATAAGCAGACATGTTAACTAAAAGGTAGATAAGCAGACACGTTAACTAACAGGTCGATAAGCAGACACGTTAACTAAAAGGTAGATAAGCAGACACGTTAACTAACAGGTAGATAAGCAGACACATTAACTAACAGGTACATCAGCAGACACGTTAACTAACAGGTAGATAAGCAGACACGTTAATTAAAAGGTAGATAAGCAGACACGTTAACTAACAGGTAGATAAGCAAACACATTAACTAAAAGGTAGATAAGCAGATACGTTAACTAACAGGTCGATAAGCAAACACACTAACTAAAAGGTAGATAAGCAGACACGTTAACTAACAGGTAGATAAGCAGACACGTTAACTAACAGGTAGATAAGCAGACACGTTAACTAACAGGTCGATGAGCAAACACATTAACTAAAAGGTAGATAAGCAGACACGTTAACTAACAGGTAGATAAGCAGACATGTTAACTAAAAGGTAGATAAGCAGATACGTTAACTAACAGGTCGATAAGCAAACACATTAACTAAAAGGTAGATAAGCAGACACGTTAACTAACAGGTCGATAAGCAGACACGTTAACTAAAAGGTAGATAAGCAGACACGTTAACTAAAAGGTAGATAAGCAAACACATTAACTAAAAGGTAGATAAGCAAACACATTAACTAAAAGGTAGATAAGCAGACACGTTAACTAACAGGTAGATAAGCAGACACGTTAACTAAAAGGGAGATAAGCAGATACGTTAACTAACAGGTAGATAAGCAGACACGTTAACTAAAAGGTAGATAAGCAGACACGTTAACTAACAGGTAGATAAGCAGACACGTTAACTAACAGGTAGATAAGCAGACACGTTAACTAAAAGGTAGATAAGCAGACACGTTAACCAAAAGGTAGATAAGCAAACACATTAACTAAAAGGTAGATAAGCAGATACGTTAACTAACAGGTCGATAAGCAGACACGTTAACTAACAGGTAGATAAGCAGACACGTTAACTAAAAGGTAGATAAGCAAACACATTAACTAAAAGGTAGATAAGCAGATACGTTAACTAACAGGTCGATAAGCAAACACATTAACTAAAAGGTAGATAAGCAGACACGTTAACTAACAGGTAGATAAGCAGACATGTTAACTAAAAGGTAGATAAGCAGACACGTTAACTAACAGGTCGATAAGCAGACAAGTTAACTAAAAGGTAGATAAGCAGACACGTTAACTAACAGGTAGATAAGCAGAAATGTTTACTAACAGGTAGATATGCAAACACATTAACTAAAAGGTAGATAAGCAAACACATTAACTAAAAGGTAGATAAGCAGACACGTTAACTAAAAAGTAGATAAGCAGACATGTTAACTAACTGGTAGATAAGCAAACACATTAACTAAAAGGTAGATAAGCAGACACGTTAACTAAAAGGTAGATAAGCAGACACGTTAACTAACAGGTCGATAAGCAAACACATTAACTAAAAAGTAGATAAGCAGACACGTTAACTAAAAGGTAGATAAGCAGACACGTTAACTAACAGGTCGATAAGCAAACACATTAACTAAAAGGTAGATAAGCAGACACGTTAACTAAAAGGTAGATAAGCAGACATGTTAACTAAAAGGTAGATAAGCAGACACGTTAACTAACAGGTCGATAAGCAAACACATTAACTAAAAGGTAGATAAGCAGACACGTTAACTAAAAGGTAGATAAGCAGACATGTTAACTAAAAGGTAGATAAGCAGACACGTTAACTAACAGGTAGATAAGCAGACATGTTAACTAAAAGGTAGATAAGCAGACACGTTAACTAAAAGGTAGATAAGCAGACACGTTAACTAACAGGTAGATAAGCAGACACGTTAACTAAAAGGTAGATAAGCAGACACGTTAACTAACAGGTCGATAAGCAAACACGTTAACTAACAGATCGATAAGCAGACACGTTAACTAACAGGTCGATAAGCAGACATGTTAACTAAAAGGTAGATAAGCAGACACGTTAACTAACAGGTAGATATGCAAACACATTAACTAAAAGGTAGATAAGCAAACACATTAACTAAAAGGTAGATAAGCAGACACGTTAACTAACAGGTCGATAAGCAGACAAGTTAACTAAAAGGTAGATAAGCAGACACGTTAACTAACAGGTAGATAAGCAGAAATGTTTACTAACAGGTAGATATGCAAACACATTAACTAAAAGGTAGATAAGCAAACACATTAACTAAAAGGTAGATAAGCAGACACGTTAACTAAAAAGTAGATAAGCAGACATGTTAACTAACTGGTAGATAAGCAAACACATTAACTAAAAGGTAGATAAGCAGACACGTTAACTAAAAGGTAGATAAGCAGACACGTTAACTAACAGGTCGATAAGCAAACACATTAACTAAAAAGTAGATAAGCAGACACGTTAACTAAAAGGTAGATAAGCAGACACGTTAACTAACAGGTCGATAAGCAAACACATTAACTAAAAGGTAGATAAGCAGACACGTTAACTAAAAGGTAGATAAGCAGACATGTTAACTAAAAGGTAGATAAGCAGACACGTTAACTAACAGGTCGATAAGCAAACACATTAACTAAAAGGTAGATAAGCAGACACGTTAACTAAAAGGTAGATAAGCAGACATGTTAACTAAAAGGTAGATAAGCAGACACGTTAACTAACAGGTAGATAAGCAGACATGTTAACTAAAAGGTAGATAAGCAGACACGTTAACTAAAAGGTAGATAAGCAGACACGTTAACTAACAGGTAGATAAGCAGACACGTTAACTAAAAGGTAGATAAGCAGACACGTTAACTAACAGGTCGATAAGCAAACACGTTAACTAACAGATCGATAAGCAGACACGTTAACTAACAGGTCGATAAGCAGACATGTTAACTAAAAGGTAGATAAGCAGACACGTTAACTAACAGGTCGATAAGCAGACACGTTAACTAACAGGTAGATAAGCAGACACGTTAACTAAAAGGTAGATCAGCAGACACGTTAACTAACAGGTCGATAAGCAGACACGTTAACTAAAAGGTAGATAAGCAGACACGTTAACTAAAAGGTAGATAAGCAGACACGTTAACTAAAAAGTAGATAAGCAGACACGTTAACTAAAAGGTAGATAAGCAGACACGTTAACTAACAGGTCGATAAGCAAACACATTAACTAAAAGGTAGATAAGCAGACACGTTAACTAAAAGGTAGATAAGCAGACATGTTAACTAAAAGGTAGATAAGCAGACACGTTAACTAACAGGTCGATAACCAAACACATTAACTAAAAGGTAGATAAGCAGACACGTTAACTAAAAGGTCGATAAGCAGACACGTTAACTAAAAGGTCGATAAGCAGACATGTTAACTAAAAGGTAGATAAGCAGACACGTTAACTAACAGGTCGATAAGCAGACACGTTAACTAACAGGTAGATAAGCAGACATGTTAACTAAAAGGTAGATAAGCAGACACGTTAACTAACAGGTAGATAAGCAGACACGTTAACTAAAAGGTAGATCAGCAGACACGTTAACTAACAGGTCGATAAGCAGACACGTTAACTAAAAGGTAGATAAGCAGACACGTTAACTAACAGGTAGATAGGCAGACACGTTAACTAAAAGGTAGATAAGCAGACACGTTAACTAACAGGTCGATAAGCAGACACGTTAACTAACAGATCGATAAGCAGACACGTTAACTAACAGGTCGATAAGCAGACATGTTAACTAAAAGGTAGATAAGCAGACACGTTAACTAACAGGTCGATAAGCAGACACGTTAACTAAAAGGTAGATAAGCAGACACGTTAACTAACAGGTCGATAAGCAGACACGTTAACTAACAGGTCGATAAGCAGACACGTTAATTAAAAGGTAGATAAGCAGACACGTTAACTAACAGGTAGATAAGCAGACACGTTAACTAAAAGGTAGATAAGCAGAGACGTTAACTAACAGGTCGATAAGCAGACACGTTAACTAACAGGTCGATAAGCAGACATGTTAACTAAAAGGTAGATAAGCAGACACGTTAACTAACAGGTAGATAAGCAGACACGTTAACTAACAGGTCGATAAGCAGACATGTTAACTAAAAGGTAGATAAGCAGACACGTTAACTAACAGGTCGATAAGCAGACACGTTAACTAACAGGTAGATAAGCAGACACGTTAACTAACAGGTAGATAAGCAGACACGTTAACTAACAGGTACATCAGCAGACACGTTAACTAACAGGTAGATAAGCAGACACGTTAATTAAAAGGTAGATAAGCAGACACGTTAACTAACAGGTAGATAAGCAGACACGTTAACTAAAAGGTAGATAAGCAGACATGTTAACTAACAGGTAGATAAGCAGACACGTTAAATAACAGGTACATCAGCAGACACGTTAACTAACAGGTAGATAAGCAGACACGTTAACTAACAGGTACATCAGCAGACACGTTAACAAACAGGTAGATAAGCAGACACGTTAACTAACAGGTAGATAAGCAGACACGTTAACTAAAAGGTAGATAAGCAAACACATTAACTAAAGGGTAGATAAGCAGACACGTTAACTAACAGGTAGATAAGCAGACACGTTAACTAAAAGGTAGATAAGCAGACACGTTAACTAAAAGGTAGATAAGCAAACACATTAACTAAAAGGTAGATAAGCAGATACGTTAACTAACAGGTCGATAAGCAAACACACTAACTAAAAGGTAGATAAGCAGACACGTTAACTAACAGGTAGATAAGCAGACACGTTAACTAACAGGTAGATAAGCAGACACGTTAACTAACAGGTCGATGAGCAAACACATTAACTAAAAGGTAGATAAGCAGACACGTTAACTAACAGGTAGATAAGCAGACATGTTAACTAAAAGGTAGATAAGCAGATACGTTAACTAACAGGTCGATAAGCAAACACATTAACTAAAAGGTAGATAAGCAGACACGTTAACTAACAGGTCGATAAGCAGACACGTTAACTAAAAGGTAGATAAGCAGACACGTTAACTAAAAGGTAGATAAGCAAACACATTAAAAGGTAGATAAGCAAACACATTAACTAAAAGGTAGATAAGCAGACACGTTAACAAACAGGTAGATAAGCAGACACGTTAACTAAAAGGTAGATAAGCAGATACGTTAACTAACAGGTAGATAAGCAGACACGTTAACTAAAAGGTAGATAAGCAGACACGTTAACTAACAGGTAGATAAGCAGACACGTTAACTAACAGGTAGATAAGCAGACACGTTAACTAAAAGGTAGATAAGCAGACACGTTAACTAAAAGGTAGATAAGCAAACACATTAACTAAAAGGTAGATAAGCAGATACGTTAACTAACAGGTCGATAAGCAGACACGTTAACTAACAGGTAGATAAGCAGACACGTTAACTAAAAGGTAGATAAGCAAACACATTAACTAAAAGGTAGATAAGCAGATACGTTAACTAACAGGTCGATAAGCAAACACATTAACTAAAAGGTAGACAAGCAGACACGTTAACTAACAGGTAGATAAGCAGACATGTTAACTAAAAGGTAGATAAGCAGACACGTTAACTAACAGGTCGATAAGCAGACACGTTAACTAAAAGGTAGATAAGCAGACACGTTAACTAACAGGTAGATAAGCAGAAATGTTTACTAACAGGTAGATATGCAAACACATTAACTAAAAGGTAGATAAGCAAACACATTAACTAAAAGGTAGATAAGCAGACACGTTAACTAAAAAGTAGATAAGCAGACATGTTAACTAACTGGTAGATAAGCAAACACATTAACTAAAAGGTAGATAAGCAGACACGTTAACTAAAAGGTAGATAAGCAGACACGTTAACTAACAGGTCGATAAGCAAACACATTAACTAAAAAGTAGATAAGCAGACACGTTAACTAAAAGGTAGATAAGCAGACACGTTAACTAACAGGTCGATGAGCAAACACATTAACTAAAAGGTAGATAAGCAGACACGTTAACTAAAAGGTAGATAAGCAGACATGTTAACTAAAAGGTAGATAAGCAGACACGTTAACTAACAGGTCGATAAGCAAACACATTAACTAAAAGGTAGATAAGCAGACACGTTAACTAAAAGGTAGATAAGCAGACATGTTAACTAAAAGGTAGATAAGCAGACACGTTAACTAACAGGTAGATAAGCAGACATGTTAACTAAAAGGTAGATAAGCAGACACGTTAACTAAAAGGTAGATAAGCAGACACGTTAACTAACAGGTAGATAAGCAGACATGTTAACTAAAAGGTAGATAAGCAGACACGTTAACTAACAGGTCGATAAGCAGACACGTTAACTAAAAGGTAGATAAGCAGACACGTTAACTAACAGGTCGATAAGCAGACACGTTAACTAACAGGTCGATAAGCAGACACGTTAATTAAAAGGTAGATAAGCAGACACGTTAACTAACAGGTAGATAAGCAGACACGTTAACTAAAAGGTAGATAAGCAGAGACGTTAACTAACAGGTCGATAAGCAGACACGTTAACTAACAGGTCGATAAGCAGACATGTTAACTAAAAGGTAGATAAGCAGACACGTTAACTAACAGGTCGATAAGCAGACACGTTAACTAACAGGTAGATAAGCAGACACGTTAACTAACAGGTAGATAAGCAGACACGTTAACTAACAGGTCGATAAGCAGACATGTTAACTAAAAGGTAGATAAGCAGACACGTTAACTAACAGGTCGATAAGCAGAAACGTTAACTAACAGGTAGATAAGCAGACACGTTAACTAACAGGTAGATAAGCAGACACGTTAACTAACAGGTACATCAGCAGACACGTTAACTAACAGGTAGATAAGCAGACACGTTAATTAAAAGGTAGATAAGCAGACACGTTAACTAACAGGTAGATAAGCAGACACGTTAACTAAAAGGTAGATAAGCAGACATGTTAACTAACAGGTAGATAAGCAGACACGTTAAATAACAGGTACATCAGCAGACACGTTAACTAACAGGTAGATAAGCAGACACGTTAACTAACAGGTACATCAGCAGACACGTTAACAAACAGGTAGATAAGCAGACACGTTAACTAACAGGTAGATAAGCAGACACGTTAACTAAAAGGTAGATAAGCAAACACATTAACTAAAGGGTAGATAAGCAGACACGTTAACTAACAGGTAGATAAGCAGACACGTTAACTAAAAGGTAGATAAGCAGACACGTTAACTAAAAGGTAGATAAGCAAACACATTAACTAAAAGGTAGATAAGCAGATACGTTAACTAACAGGTCGATAAGCAAACACACTAACTAAAAGGTAGATAAGCAGACACGTTAACTAACAGGTAGATAAGCAGACACGTTAACTAACAGGTAGATAAGCAGACACGTTAACTAACAGGTCGATGAGCAAACACATTAACTAAAAGGTAGATAAGCAGACACGTTAACTAACAGGTAGATAAGCAGACATGTTAACTAAAAGGTAGATAAGCAGATACGTTAACTAACAGGTCGATAAGCAAACACATTAACTAAAAGGTAGATAAGCAGACACGTTAACTAACAGGTCGATAAGCAGACACGTTAACTAAAAGGTAGATAAGCAGACACGTTAACTAAAAGGTAGATAAGCAAACACATTAACTAAAAGGTAGATAAGCAAACACATTAACTAAAAGGTAGATAAGCAGACACGTTAACAAACAGGTAGATAAGCAGACACGTTAACTAAAAGGTAGATAAGCAGATACGTTAACTAACAGGTAGATAAGCAGACACGTTAACTAAAAGGTAGATAAGCAGACACGTTAACTAACAGGTAGATAAGCAGACACGTTAACTAACAGGTAGATAAGCAGACACGTTAACTAAAAGGTAGATAAGCAGACACGTTAACTAAAAGGTAGATAAGCAAACACATTAACTAAAAGGTAGATAAGCAGATACGTTAACTAACAGGTCGATAAGCAGACACGTTAACTAACAGGTAGATAAGCAGACACGTTAACTAAAAGGTAGATAAGCAAACACATTAACTAAAAGGTAGATAAGCAGATACGTTAACTAACAGGTCGATAAGCAAACACATTAACTAAAAGGTAGACAAGCAGACACGTTAACTAACAGGTAGATAAGCAGACATGTTAACTAAAAGGTAGATAAGCAGACACGTTAACTAACAGGTCGATAAGCAGACACGTTAACTAAAAGGTAGATAAGCAGACACGTTAACTAACAGGTAGATAAGCAGAAATGTTTACTAACAGGTAGATATGCAAACACATTAACTAAAAGGTAGATAAGCAAACACATTAACTAAAAGGTAGATAAGCAGACACGTTAACTAAAAAGTAGATAAGCAGACATGTTAACTAACTGGTAGATAAGCAAACACATTAACTAAAAGGTAGATAAGCAGACACGTTAACTAAAAGGTAGATAAGCAGACACGTTAACTAACAGGTAGATAAGCAGACACGTTAACTAAAAGGTAGATAAGCAGAGACGTTAACTAACAGGTCGATAAGCAGACACGTTAACTAACAGGTCGATAAGCAGACATGTTAACTAAAAGGTAGATAAGCAGACACGTTAACTAACAGGTCGATAAGCAGACACGTTAACTAACAGGTAGATAAGCAGACACGTTAACTAACAGGTAGATAAGCAGACACGTTAACTAACAGGTCGATAAGCAGACATGTTAACTAAAAGGTAGATAAGCAGACACGTTAACTAACAGGTCGATAAGCAGACACGTTAACTAAAAGGTAGATAAGCAGACACGTTAACTAACAGGTAGATAAGCAGACACGTTAACTAACAGGTACATCAGCAGACACGTTAACTAACAGGTAGATAAGCAGACACGTTAATTAAAAGGTAGATAAGCAGACACGTTAACTAACAGGTAGATAAGCAGACACGTTAACTAAAAGGTAGATAAGCAGACACGTTAACTAACAGGTAGATAAGCAGACACGTTAACTAACAGGTACATCAGCAGACACGTTAACTAACAGGTAGATAAGCAGACACGTTAACTAACAGGTACATCAGCAGACACGTTAACTAACAGGTAGATAAGCAGACACGTTAACTAACAGGTAGATAAGCAGACACGTTAACTAAAAGGTAGATAAGCAAACACATTAACTATAAGGTAGATAAGCAGACACGTTAACTAACAGGTAGATAAGCAGACACGTTAACTAAAAGGTAGATAAGCAGACACGTTAACTAAAAGGTAGATAAGCAAACACATTAACTAAAAGGTAGATAAGCAGATACGTTAACTAACAGGTCGATAAGCAAACACACTAACTAAAAGGTAGATAAGCAGACACGTTAACTAACAGGTAGATAAGCAGACACGTTAACTAACAGGTAGATAAGCAGACACGTTAACTAACAGGTCGATGAGCAAACACATTAACTAAAAGGTAGATAAGCAGACACGTTAACTAACAGGTAGATAAGCAGACATGTTTACTAAAAGGTAGATAAGCAGACACGTTAACTAACAGGTCGATAAGCAAACACATTAACTAAAAGGTAGATAAGCAGACACGTTAACTTACAGGTCGATAAGCAGACACGTTAACTAAAAGGTAGATAAGCAGACACGTTAACTAAAAGGTAGATAAGCAAACACATTAACTAAAAGGTAGATAAGCAGACACGTTAACTAACAGGTAGATAAGCAGACACGTTAACTAAAAGGTAGATAAGCAGATACGTTAACTAACAGGTAGATAAGCAGACACGTTAACTAAAAGGTAGATAAGCAGACACGTTAACTAACAGGTAGATAAGCAGACACGTTAACTAAAAGGTAGATAAGCAGACACGTTAACTAAAAGGTAGATAAGCAAACACATTAACTAAAAGGTAGATAAGCAGATACGTTAACTAACAGGTCGATAAGCAGACACGTTAACTAACAGGTAGATAAGCAGACACGTTAACTAAAAGGTAGATAAGCAAACACATTAACTAAAAGGTAGATAAGCAGATACGTTAACTAACAGGTCGATAAGCAAACACATTAACTAAAAGGTAGATAAGCAGACACGTTAACTAACAGGTAGATAAGCAGACATGTTAACTAAAAGGTAGATAAGCAGACACGTTAACTAACAGGTCGATAAGCAGACACGTTAACTAAAAGGTAGATAAGCAGACACGTTAACTAACAGGTAGATAAGCAGAAATGTTTACTAACAGGTAGATATGCAAACACATTAACTAAAAGGTAGATAAGCAAACACATTAACTAAAAGGTAGATAAGCAGACACGTTAACTAAAAAGTAGATAAGCAGACATGTTAACTAACTGGTAGATAAGCAAACACATTAACTAAAAGGTAGATAAGCAGACACGTTAACTAAAAGGTAGATAAGCAGACACGTTAACTAACAGGTCGATAAGCAAACACATTAACTAAAAAGTAGATAAGCAGACACGTTAACTAAAAGGTAGATAAGCAGACACGTTAACTAACAGGTCGATGAGCAAACACATTAACTAAAAGGTAGATAAGCAGACACGTTAACTAAAAGGTAGATAAGCAGACATGTTAACTAAAAGGTAGATAAGCAGACACGTTAACTAACAGGTCGATAAGCAAACACATTAACTAAAAGGTAGATAAGCAGACACGTTAACTAAAAGGTAGATAAGCAGACATGTTAACTAAAAGGTAGATAAGCAGACACGTTAACTAACAGGTAGATAAGCAGACATGTTAACTAAAAGGTAGATAAGCAGACACGTTAACTAAAAGGTAGATAAGCAGACACGTTAACTAACAGGTAGATAAGCAGACATGTTAACTAACTGGTAGATAAGCAAACACATTAACTAAAAGGTAGATAAGCAGACACGTTAACTAAAAGGTAGATAAGCAGACACGTTAACTAACAGGTCGATAAGCAGACACGTTAACTAAAAGGTAGATAAGCAGACACGTTAACTAACAGGTAGATAGGCAGACACGTTAACTAAAAGGTAGATAAGCAGAAACGTTAACTAACAGGTCGATAAGCAGACACGTTAACTAACAGATCGATAAGCAGACACGTTAACTAACAGGTCGATAAGCAGACATGTTAACTAAAAGGTAGATAAGCAGACACGTTAACTAACAGGTCGATAAGCAGACACGTTAACTAAAAGGTAGATAAGCAGACACGTTAACTAACAGGTCGATAAGCAGACACGTTAACTAACAGGTCGATAAGCAGACACGTTAACTAAAAGGTAGATAAGCAGACACGTTAACTAACAGGTAGATAAGCAGACACGTTAACTAAAAGGTAGATAAGCAGAGACGTTAACTAACAGGTCGATAAGCAGACACGTTAACTAACAGGTCGATAAGCAGACATGTTAACTAAAAGGTAGATAAGCAGACACGTTAACTAACAGGTCGATAAGCAGACACGTTAACTAACAGGTAGATAAGCAGACACGTTAACTAACAGGTAGATAAGCAGACACGTTAACTAACAGGTCGATAAGCAGACATGTTAACTAAAAGGTAGATAAGCAGACACGTTAACTAACAGGTCGATAAGCAGACACGTTAACTAAAAGGTAGATAAGCAGACACGTTAACTAACAGGTAGATAAGCAGACACGTTAACTAACAGGTACATCAGCAGACACGTTAACTAACAGGTAGATAAGCAGACACGTTAATTAAAAGGTAGATAAGCAGACACGTTAACTAACAGGTAGATAAGCAGACACGTTAACTAAAAGGTAGATAAGCAGACACGTTAACTAACAGGTAGATAAGCAGACACGTTAACTAACAGGTACATCAGCAGACACGTTAACTAACAGGTAGATAAGCAGACACGTTAACTAACAGGTACATCAGCAGACACGTTAACTAACAGGTAGATAAGCAGACACGTTAACTAACAGGTAGATAAGCAGACACGTTAACTAAAAGGTAGATAAGCAAACACATTAACTATAAGGTAGATAAGCAGACACGTTAACTAACAGGTAGATAAGCAGACACGTTAACTAAAAGGTAGATAAGCAGACACGTTAACTAAAAGGTAGATAAGCAAACACATTAACTAAAAGGTAGATAAGCAGATACGTTAACTAACAGGTCGATAAGCAAACACACTAACTAAAAGGTAGATAAGCAGACACGTTAACTAACAGGTAGATAAGCAGACACGTTAACTAACAGGTAGATAAGCAGACACGTTAACTAACAGGTCGATGAGCAAACACATTAACTAAAAGGTAGATAAGCAGACACGTTAACTAACAGGTAGATAAGCAGACATGTTTACTAAAAGGTAGATAAGCAGATACGTTAACTAACAGGTCGATAAGAAAACACATTAACTAAAAGGTAGATAAGCAGACACGTTAACTAACAGGTCGATAAGCAGACACGTTAACTAAAAGGTAGATAAGCAGACACGTTAACTAAAAGGTAGATAAGCAAACACATTAACTAAAAGGTAGATAAGCAGACACGTTAACTAACAGGTAGATAAGCAGACACGTTAACTAAAAGGTAGATAAGCAGATACGTTAACTAACAGGTAGATAAGCAGACACGTTAACTAAAAGGTAGATAAGCAGACACGTTAACTAACAGGTAGATAAGCAGACACGTTAACTAAAAGGTAGATAAGCAGACACGTTAACTAAAAGGTAGATAAGCAAACACATTAACTAAAAGGTAGATAAGCAGATACGTTAACTAACAGGTCGATAAGCAGACACGTTAACTAACAGGTAGATAAGCAGACACGTTAACTAAAAGGTAGATAAGCAAACACATTAACTAAAAGGTAGATAAGCAGATACGTTAACTAACAGGTCGATAAGCAAACACATTAACTAAAAGGTAGATAAGCAGACACGTTAACTAACAGGTAGATAAGCAGACATGTTAACTAAAAGGTAGATAAGCAGACACGTTAACTAACAGGTCGATAAGCAGACACGTTAACTAAAAGGTAGATAAGCAGACACGTTAACTAACAGGTAGATAAGCAGAAATGTTTACTAACAGGTAGATATGCAAACACATTAACTAAAAGGTAGATAAGCAAACACATTAACTAAAAGGTAGATAAGCAGACACGTTAACTAAAAAGTAGATAAGCAGACATGTTAACTAACTGGTAGATAAGCAAACACATTAACTAAAAGGTAGATAAGCAGACACGTTAACTAAAAGGTAGATAAGCAGACACGTTAACTAACAGGTCGATAAGCAAACACATTAACTAAAAAGTAGATAAGCAGACACGTTAACTAAAAGGTAGATAAGCAGACACGTTAACTAACAGGTCGATGAGCAAACACATTAACTAAAAGGTAGATAAGCAGACACGTTAACTAAAAGGTAGATAAGCAGACATGTTAACTAAAAGGTAGATAAGCAGACACGTTAACTAACAGGTCGATAAGCAAACACATTAACTAAAAGGTAGATAAGCAGACACGTTAACTAAAAGGTAGATAAGCAGACATGTTAACTAAAAGGTAGATAAGCAGACACGTTAACTAACAGGTAGATAAGCAGACATGTTAACTAAAAGGTAGATAAGCAGACACGTTAACTAAAAGGTAGATAAGCAGACACGTTAACTAACAGGTAGATAAGCAGACACGTTAACTAAAAGGTAGATAAGCAGACACGTTAACTAACAGGTCGATAAGCAAACACGTTAACTAACAGATCGATAAGCAGACACGTTAACTAACAGGTCGATAAGCAGACATGTTAACTAAAAGGTAGATAAGCAGACACGTTAACTAACAGGTTGATAAGCAGACACGTTAACTAACAGGTAGATAAGCAGACACGTTAACTAACAGGTAGATAAGCAGACACGTTAACTAACAGGTTGATAAGCAGACATGTTAACTAAAAGGTAGATAAGCAGACACGTTAACTAACAGGTAGATAAGCAGACATGTTAACTAACAGGTCGATAAGCAGACACGTTAACTAACAGGTAGATCAGCAGACACGTTAACTAACAGGTAGATAAGCAGACACGTTAACTAAAAGGTAGATAAGCAGACATGTTAACTAAAAGGTAGATAAGCAGACACGTTAACTAACAGGTCGATAAGCAGACACGTTAACTAACAGGTAGATAAGCAGACACGTTAACTAACAGGTCGATAAGCAGACATGTTAACTAAAAGGTAGATAAGCAGACACGTTAACTAACAGGTCGACAAGCAGACACGTTAACTAACAGGTAGATAAGCAGACACGTTAACTAACAGGTCGAAAAGCAGACATGTTAACTAAAAGGTAGATAAGCAGACACGTTAACTAACAGGTCGATAAGCAGACACGTTAACCAAAAGGTAGATAAGCAGACACGTTAACTAACAGGTCGATAAGCAGACACGTTAACTAAAAGGTAGATAAGCAGACATGTTAACTAAAAGGTAGATAAGCAGACACATTAACTAACAGGTAGATAAGCAGACACGTTAACTAAAAGGTAGATAAGCAGACACGTTAACTAACAGGTCGATAAGCAGACATGTTAACTAAAAGGTAGATAAGCAGACACGTTAACTAACAGGTAGATAAGCAGACATGTTAACTAACAGGTAGATAAGCAGACACGTTAACTAAAAGGTAGATAAGCAGACATGTTAACTAACAGGTAGATAAGCAGACACGTTAACTAAAAGGTAGATAAGCAGACACGTTAACTAACAGGTCGATAAGCAGACACGTTAACTAAAAGGTAGATAAGCAGACATGTTAACTAAAAGGTAGATAAGCAGACACGTTAACTAACAGGTCGATAAGCAAACACATTAACTAAAAGGTAGATAAGCAGACACGTTAACTAAAAGGTCGATAAGCAGACATGTTAACTAACAGGTAGATAAGCAGACACGTTAACTAACAGGTAGATAAGCAGACATGTTAACTAAAAGGTAGATAAGCAGACACGTTAACTAACAGGTAGATAAGCAGACACGTTAACTAAAAGGTAGATCAGCAGACACGTTAACTAACAGGTCGATAAGCAGACACGTTAACTAACAGGTCGATAAGCAGACACGTTAACTAAAAGGTAGATAAGCAGACACGTTAACTAACAGGTAGATAAGCAGACACGTTAACTAAAAGGTAGATAAGCAGACACGTTAACTAACAGGTCGATAAGCAGACACGTTAACTAACAGATCGATAAGCAGACACGTTAACTAACAGGTCGATAAGCAGACATGTTAACTAAAAGGTAGATAAGCAGACACGTTAACTAACAGGTCGATAAGCAGACACGTTAACTAAAAGGTAGATAAGCAGACACGTTAACTAACAGGTCGATAAGCAGACACGTTAACTAACAGGTCGATAAGCAGACACGTTAACTAAAAGGTAGATAAGCAGACACGTTAACTAACAGGTAGATAAGCAGACACGTTAACTAAAAGGTAGATAAGCAGACACGTTAACTAACAGGTCGATAAGCAGACATGTTAACTAAAAGGTAGATAAGCAGACACATTAACTAACAGGTCGATAAGCAGACACGTTAACTAACAGGTAGATAAGCAGACACGTTAACTAACAGGTAGATAAGCAGACACGTTAACTAACAGGTCGATAAGCAGACATGTTAACTAAAAGGTAGATAAGCAGACACGTTAACTAACAGGTCGATAAGCAGACACGTTAACTAAAAGGTAGATAAGCAGACACGTTAACTAACAGGTCGATAAGCAGACACGTTAACTAAAAGGTAGATAAGCAGACATGTTAACTAAAAGGTAGATAAGCAGACACATTAACTAACAGGTAGATAAGCAGACACGTTAACTAAAAGGTAGATAAGCAGACACGTTAACTAACAGGTCGATAAGCAGACATGTTAACTAAAAGGTAGATAAGCAGACACATTAACTAACAGGTAGATAAGCAGACACGTTAACTAAAAGGTAGATAAGCAGACACGTTAACTAACAGGTCGATAAGCAGACATGTTAACTAAAAGGTAGATAAGCAGACACATTAACTAACAGGTAGATAAGCAGACACGTTAACTAAAAGGTAGATAAGCAGACACGTTAACTAACAGGTCGATAAGCAGACATGTTAACTAAAAGGTAGATAAGCAGACACGTTAACTAACAGGTAGATAAGCAGACATGTTAACTAACAGGTAGATAAGCAGACACGTTAACTAAAAGGTAGATAAGCAGACACGTTAACTAAAAGGTAGATAAGCAGACATGTTAACTAACAGGTAGATAAGCAGACACGTTAACTAAAAGGTAGATAAGCAGACACGTTAACTAACAGGTCGATAAGCAGACACGTTAACTAAAAGGTAGATAAGCAGACACGTTAACTAACAGGTAGATAAGCAGACATGTTAACTAACAGGTAGATAAGCAGACATGTTAACTAAAAGGTAGCTAAGCAGACACGTTAACTAACAGGTAGATAAGCAGACATGTTAACTAACAGGTCGATAAGCAGACACGTTAACTAACAGGTAGATCAGCAGACACGTTAACTAACAGGTAGATAAGCAGACACGTTAACTAAAAGGTAGATAAGCAGACATGTTAACTAAAAGGTAGATAAGCAGACACGTTAACTAACAGGTCGATAAGCAGACACGTTAACTAACAGGTCGATAAGCAGACACGTTAACTAACAGATCGATAAGCAGACATGTTAACTAACAGGTAGATAAGCAGACACGTTAACTAAAAGGTAGATAAGCAGACATGTTAACTAACAGGTAGATAAGCAGACACGTTAACTAACAGGTCGATAAGCAGACATGTTAACTAAAAGGTAGATAAGCAGACACGTTAACTAACAGGTCGATAAGCAGACACGTTAACTAACAGGTAGATAAGCAGACACGTTAACTAACAGGTCGATAAGCAGACACGTTAACTAAAAGGTAGATAAGCAGACATGTTAACTAAAAGGTAGATAAGCAGACACATTAACTAACAGGTAGATAAGCAGACACGTTAACTAAAAGGTAGATAAGCAGACATGTTAACTAACAGGTAGATAAGCAGACACGTTAACTAAAAGGTAGATAAGCAGACACGTTAACTAACAGGTAGATAAGCAGACATGTTAACTAACAGGTAGATAAGAAGACACGTTAACTAAAAGGTAGATAAGCAGACACGTTAACTAAAAGGTAGATAAGCAGACATGTTAACTAACAGGTAGATAAGCAGACACGTTAAGTAAAAGGTAGATAAGCAGACACGTTAACTACCAGGTCGATAAGCAGACACGTTAACTAAAAGGTAGATAAGCAGACATGTTAACTAAAAGGTAGATAAGCAGACACGTTAACTAAAAGGTAGATAAGCAGACACGTTAACTAACAGGTAGATAAGCAGACATGTTAACTAACAGGTAGATAAGAAGACACGTTAACTAAAAGGTAGATAAGCAGACACGTTAACTAAAAGGTAGATAAGCAGACATGTTAACTAACAGGTAGATAAGCAGACACGTTAACTAAAAGGTAGATAAGCAGACACGTTAACTAACAGGTAGATAAGCAGACATGTTAACTAACAGGTAGATAAGAAGACACGTTAACTAAAAGGTAGATAAGCAGACACGTTAACTAAAAGGTAGATAAGCAGACATGTTAACTAACAGGTAGATAAGCAGACACGTTAAGTAAAAGGTAGATAAGCAGACACGTTAACTACCAGGTCGATAAGCAGACACGTTAACTAAAAGGTAGATAAGCAGACATGTTAACTAAAAGGTAGATAAGCAGACACGTTAACTAACAGGTCGATAAGCAAACACATTAACTAAAAGGTAGATAAGCAGACACGTTAACTAAAAGGTCGATAAGCAGACATGTTAACTAAAAGGTAGATAAGCAGACACGTTAACTAACAGGTCGATAAGCAGACACGTTAACTAACAGGTAGATAAGCAGACATGTTAACTAAAAGGTAGATAAGCAGACACGTTAACTAACAGGTAGATAAGCAGACACGTTAACTAAAAGGTAGATCAGCAGACACGTTAACTAACAGGTCGATAAGCAGACACGTTAACTAAAAGGTAGATAAGCAGACACGTTAACTAAAAGGTAGATAAGCAGACACGTTAACTAAAAGGTAGATAAGCAGACACGTTAACTAACAGGTCGATAAGCAGACACGTTAACTAACAGATCGATAAGCAGACACGTTAACTAACAGGTCGATAAGCAGACATGTTAACTAAAAGGTAGATAAGCAGACACGTTAACTAAAAGGTCGATAAGCAGACACGTTAACTAAAAGGTAGATAAGCAGACACGTTAACTAACAGGTAGATAAGCAGACATGTTTACTAAAAGGTAGATAAGCAGATACGTTAACTAACAGGTCGATAAGCAAACACATTAACTAAAAGGTAGATAAGCAGACACGTTAACTAACAGGTCGATAAGCAGACACGTTAACTAAAAGGTAGATAAGCAGACACGTTAACTAAAAGGTAGATAAGCAAACACATTAACTAAAAGGTAGATAAGCAGACACGTTAACTAACAGGTAGATAAGCAGACACGTTAACTAAAAGGTAGATAAGCAGATACGTTAACTAACAGGTAGATAAGCAGACACGTTAACTAAAAGGTAGATAAGCAGACACGTTAACTAAAAGGTAGATAAGCAGACACGTTAACTAAAAGGTAGATAAGCAGACACGTTAACTAAAAGGTAGATAAGCAAACACATTAACTAAAAGGTAGATAAGCAGATACGTTAACTAACAGGTCGATAAGCAGACACGTTAACTAACAGGTAGATAAGCAGACACGTTAAGTAAAAGGTAGATAAGCAGACACGTTAACTACCAGGTCGATAAGCAGACACGTTAACTAAAAGGTAGATAAGCAGACATGTTAACTAAAAGGTAGATAAGCAGACACGTTAACTAACAGGTCGATAAGCAAACACATTAACTAAAAGGTAGATAAGCAGACACGTTAACTAAAAGGTCGATAAGCAGACATGTTAACTAAAAGGTAGATAAGCAGACACGTTAACTAACAGGTCGATAAGCAGACACGTTAACTAACAGGTAGATAAGCAGACATGTTAACTAAAAGGTAGATAAGCAGACACGTTAACTAACAGGTAGATAAGCAGACACGTTAACTAAAAGGTAGATCAGCAGACACGTTAACTAACAGGTCGATAAGCAGACACGTTAACTAACAGGTCGATAAGCAGACACGTTAACTAAAAGGTAGATAAGCAGACACGTTAACTAACAGGTAGATAAGCAGACACGTTAACTAAAAGGTAGATAAGCAGACACGTTAACTAACAGGTCGATAAGCAGACACGTTAACTAACAGATCGATAAGCAGACACGTTAACTAACAGGTCGATAAGCAGACATGTTAACTAAAAGGTAGATAAGCAGACACGTTAACTAAAAGGTCGATAAGCAGACACGTTAACTAAAAGGTAGATAAGCAGACACGTTAACTAACAGGTAGATAAGCAGACATGTTTACTAAAAGGTAGATAAGCAGATACGTTAACTAACAGGTCGATAAGCAAACACATTAACTAAAAGGTAGATAAGCAGACACGTTAACTAACAGGTCGATAAGCAGACACGTTAACTAAAAGGTAGATAAGCAGACACGTTAACTAAAAGGTAGATAAGCAAACACATTAACTAAAAGGTAGATAAGCAGACACGTTAACTAACAGGTAGATAAGCAGACACGTTAACTAAAAGGTAGATAAGCAGATACGTTAACTAACAGGTAGATAAGCAGACACGTTAACTAAAAGGTAGATAAGCAGACACGTTAACTAACAGGTAGATAAGCAGACACGTTAACTAAAAGGTAGATAAGCAGACACGTTAACTAAAAGGTAGATAAGCAAACACATTAACTAAAAGGTAGATAAGCAGATACGTTAACTAACAGGTCGATAAGCAGACACGTTAACTAACAGGTAGATAAGCAGACACGTTAACTAAAAGGTAGATAAGCAAACACATTAACTAAAAGGTAGATAAGCAGATACGTTAACTAACAGGTCGATAAGCAAACACATTAACTAAAAGGTAGATAAGCAGACACGTTAACTAACAGGTAGATAAGCAGACATGTTAACTAAAAGGTAGATAAGCAGACACGTTAACTAACAGGTCGATAAGCAGACACGTTAACTAAAAGGTAGATAAGCAGACACGTTAACTAACAGGTAGATAAGCAGAAATGTTTACTAACAGGTAGATATGCAAACACATTAACTAAAAGGTAGATAAGCAAACACATTAACTAAAAGGTAGATAAGCAGACACGTTAACTAAAAAGTAGATAAGCAGACATGTTAACTAACTGGTAGATAAGCAAACACATTAACTAAAAGGTAGATAAGCAGACACGTTAACTAAAAGGTAGATAAGCAGACACGTTAACTAACAGGTCGATAAGCAAACACATTAACTAAAAAGTAGATAAGCAGACACGTTAACTAAAAGGTAGATAAGCAGACACGTTAACTAACAGGTCGATGAGCAAACACATTAACTAAAAGGTAGATAAGCAGACACGTTAACTAAAAGGTAGATAAGCAGACATGTTAACTAAAAGGTAGATAAGCAGACACGTTAACTAACAGGTCGATAAGCAAACACATTAACTAAAAGGTAGATAAGCAGACACGTTAACTAAAAGGTAGATAAGCAGACATGTTAACTAAAAGGTAGATAAGCAGACACGTTAACTAACAGGTAGATAAGCAGACATGTTAACTAAAAGGTAGATAAGCAGACACGTTAACTAAAAGGTAGATAAGCAGACACGTTAACTAACAGGTAGATAAGCAGACACGTTAACTAAAAGGTAGATAAGCAGACACGTTAACTAACAGGTCGATAAGCAAACACGTTAACTAACAGATCGATAAGCAGACACGTTAACTAACAGGTCGATAAGCAGACATGTTAACTAAAAGGTAGATAAGCAGACACGTTAACTAACAGGTTGATAAGCAGACACGTTAACTAACAGGTAGATAAGCAGACACGTTAACTAACAGGTAGATAAGCAGACACGTTAACTAACAGGTTGATAAGCAGACATGTTAACTAAAAGGTAGATAAGCAGACACGTTAACTAACAGGTAGATAAGCAGACATGTTAACTAACAGGTCGATAAGCAGACACGTTAACTAACAGGTAGATCAGCAGACACGTTAACTAACAGGTAGATAAGCAGACACGTTAACTAAAAGGTAGATAAGCAGACATGTTAACTAAAAGGTAGATAAGCAGACACGTTAACTAACAGGTCGATAAGCAGACACGTTAACTAACAGGTAGATAAGCAGACACGTTAACTAACAGGTCGATAAGCAGACATGTTAACTAAAAGGTAGATAAGCAGACACGTTAACTAACAGGTCGATAAGCAGACACGTTAACTAACAGGTAGATAAGCAGACACGTTAACTAACAGGTCGAAAAGCAGACATGTTAACTAAAAGGTAGATAAGCAGACACGTTAACTAACAGGTCGATAAGCAGACACGTTAACCAAAAGGTAGATAAGCAGACACGTTAACTAACAGGTCGATAAGCAGACACGTTAACTAAAAGGTAGATAAGCAGACATGTTAACTAAAAGGTAGATAAGCAGACACATTAACTAACAGGTAGATAAGCAGACACGTTAACTAAAAGGTAGATAAGCAGACACGTTAACTAACAGGTCGATAAGCAGACATGTTAACTAAAAGGTAGATAAGCAGACACGTTAACTAACAGGTAGATAAGCAGACATGTTAACTAACAGGTAGATAAGCAGACACGTTAACTAAAAGGTAGATAAGCAGACATGTTAACTAACAGGTAGATAAGCAGACACGTTAACTAAAAGGTAGATAAGCAGACACGTTAACTAACAGGTCGATAAGCAGACACGTTAACTAACAGGTAGATAAGCAGACACGTTAACTAACAGGTAGATAAGCAGACACGTTAACTAAAAGGTAGATAAGCAGACACGTTAACTAAAAGGTAGATAAGCAAACACATTAACTAAAAGGTAGATAAGCAGATACGTTAACTAACAGGTCGATAAGCAGACACGTTAACTAACAGGTAGATAAGCAGACACGTTAACTAAAAGGTAGATAAGCAAACACATTAACTAAAAGGTAGATAAGCAGATACGTTAACTAACAGGTCGATAAGCAAACACATTAACTAAAAGGTAGATAAGCAGACACGTTAACTAACAGGTAGATAAGCAGACATGTTAACTAAAAGGTAGATAAGCAGACACGTTAACTAACAGGTCGATAAGCAGACACGTTAACTAAAAGGTAGATAAGCAAACACGTTAACTAAAAAGTAGATAAGCAGACATGTTAACTAACTGGTAGATAAGCAAACACATTAACTAAAAGGTAGATAAGCAGACACGTTAACTAAAAGGTAGATAAGCAGACACGTTAACTAACAGGTCGATAAGCAAACACATTAACTAAAAAGTAGATAAGCAGACACGTTAACTAAAAGGTAGATAAGCAGACACGTTAACTAACAGGTCGATGAGCAAACACATTAACTAAAAGGTAGATAAGCAGACACGTTAACTAAAAGGTAGATAAGCAGACATGTTAACTAAAAGGTAGATAAGCAGACACGTTAACTAACAGGTCGATAAGCAGACATGTTAACTAAAAGGTAGATAAGCAGACACGTTAACTAACAGGTAGATAAGCAGACATGTTAACTAACAGGTAGATAAGCAGACACGTTAACTAAAAGGTAGATAAGCAGACATGTTAACTAACAGGTAGATAAGCAGACACGTTAACTAAAAGGTAGATAAGCAGACACGTTAACTAACAGGTCGATAAGCAGACACGTTAACTAACAGGTAGATAAGCAGACACGTTAACTAAAAGGTAGATAAGCAGACACGTTAACTAACAGGTAGATAAGCAGACACGTTAACTAAAAGGTAGATAAGCAGACACGTTAACTAAAAGGTAGATAAGCAAACACATTAACTAAAAGGTAGATAAGCAGATACGTTAACTAACAGGTCGATAAGCAGACACGTTAACTAACAGGTAGATAAGCAGACACGTTAACTAAAAGGTAGATAAGCAAACACATTAACTAAAAGGTAGATAAGCAGATACGTTAACTAACAGGTCGATAAGCAAACACATTAACTAAAAGGTAGATAAGCAGACACGTTAACTAACAGGTAGATAAGCAGACATGTTAACTAAAAGGTAGATAAGCAGACACGTTAACTAACAGGTCGATAAGCAGACACGTTAACTAAAAGGTAGATAAGCAGACACGTTAACTAACAGGTAGATAAGCAGAAATGTTTACTAACAGGTAGATATGCAAACACATTAACTAAAAGGTAGATAAGCAAACACATTAACTAAAAGGTAGATAAGCAGACACGTTAACTAAAAAGTAGATAAGCAGACATGTTAACTAACTGGTAGATAAGCAAACACATTAACTAAAAGGTAGATAAGCAGACACGTTAACTAAAAGGTAGATAAGCAGACACGTTAACTAACAGGTCGATAAGCAAACACATTAACTAAAAAGTAGATAAGCAGACACGTTAACTAAAAGGTAGATAAGCAGACACGTTAACTAACAGGTCGATGAGCAAACACATTAACTAAAAGGTAGATAAGCAGACACGTTAACTAAAAGGTAGATAAGCAGACATGTTAACTAAAAGGTAGATAAGCAGACACGTTAACTAACAGGTCGAAAAGCAAACACATTAACTAAAAGGTAGATAAGCAGACACGTTAACTAAAAGGTAGATAAGCAGACATGTTAACTAAAAGGTAGATAAGCAGACACGTTAACTAACAGGTAGATAAGCAGACATGTTAACTAAAAGGTAGATAAGCAGACACGTTAACTAAAAGGTAGATAAGCAGACACGTTAACTAACAGGTAGATAAGCAGACACGTTAACTAAAAGGTAGATAAGCAGACACGTTAACTAACAGGTCGATAAGCAAACACGTTAACTAACAGATCGATAAGCAGACACGTTAACTAACAGGTCGATAAGCAGACATGTTAACTAAAAGGTAGATAAGCAGACACGTTAACTAACAGGTTGATAAGCAGACACGTTAACTAACAGGTAGATAAGCAGACACGTTAACTAACAGGTAGATAAGCAGACACGTTAACTAACAGGTTGATAAGCAGACATGTTAACTAAAAGGTAGATAAGCAGACACGTTAACTAACAGGTAGATAAGCAGACATGTTAACTAACAGGTCGATAAGCAGACACGTTAACTAACAGGTAGATCAGCAGACACGTTAACTAACAGGTAGATAAGCAGACACGTTAACTAAAAGGTAGATAAGCAGACATGTTAACTAAAAGGTAGATAAGCAGACACGTTAACTAACAGGTCGATAAGCAGACACGTTAACTAACAGGTAGATAAGCAGACACGTTAACTAACAGGTCGATAAGCAGACATGTTAACTAAAAGGTAGATAAGCAGACACGTTAACTAACAGGTCGATAAGCAGACACGTTAACTAACAGGTAGATAAGCAGACACGTTAACTAACAGGTCGAAAAGCAGACATGTTAACTAAAAGGTAGATAAGCAGACACGTTAACTAACAGGTCGATAAGCAGACACGTTAACCAAAAGGTAGATAAGCAGACACGTTAACTAACAGGTCGATAAGCAGACACGTTAACTAAAAGGTAGATAAGCAGACATGTTAACTAAAAGGTAGATAAGCAGACACATTAACTAACAGGTAGATAAGCAGACACGTTAACTAAAAGGTAGATAAGCAGACACGTTAACTAACAGGTCGATAAGCAGACATGTTAACTAAAAGGTAGATAAGCAGACACGTTAACTAACAGGTAGATAAGCAGACATGTTAACTAACAGGTAGATAAGCAGACACGTTAACTAAAAGGTAGATAAGCAGACATGTTAACTAACAGGTAGATAAGCAGACACGTTAACTAAAAGGTAGATAAGCAGACACGTTAACTAACAGGTCGATAAGCAGACACGTTAACTAAAAGGTAGATAAGCAGACATGTTAACTAAAAGGTAGATAAGCAGACACGTTAACTAACAGGTCGATAAGCAAACACATTAACTAAAAGGTAGATAAGCAGACACGTTAACTAAAAGGTCGATAAGCAGACATGTTAACTAAAAGGTAGATAAGCAGACACGTTAACTAACAGGTAGATAAGCAGACATGTTAACTAAAAGGTAGATAAGCAGACACGTTAACTAACAGGTAGATAAGCAGACACGTTAACTAAAAGGTAGATCAGCAGACACGTTAACTAACAGGTCGATAAGCAGACACGTTAACTAACAGGTCGATAAGCAGACACGTTAACTAAAAGGTAGATAAGCAGACACGTTAACTAACAGGTAGATAAGCAGACACGTTAACTAAAAGGTAGATAAGCAGACACGTTAACTAACAGGTCGATAAGCAGACACGTTAACTAACAGATCGATAAGCAGACACGTTAACTAACAGGTCGATAAGCAGACATGTTAACTAAAAGGTAGATAAGCAGACACGTTAACTAACAGGTCGATAAGCAGACACGTTAACTAAAAGGTAGATAAGCAGACACGTTAACTAACAGGTCGATAAGCAGACACGTTAACTAACAGGTCGATAAGCAGACACGTTAACTAAAAGGTAGATAAGCAGACACGTTAACTAACAGGTAGATAAGCAGACACGTTAACTAAAAGGTAGATAAGCAGACACGTTAACTAACAGGTCGATAAGCAGACATGTTAACTAAAAGGTAGATAAGCAGACACGTTAACTAACAGGTAGATAAGCAGACACGTTAACTAACAGGTAGATAAGCAGACACGTTAACTAACAGGTCGATAAGCAGACATGTTAACTAAAAGGTAGATAAGCAGACACGTTAACTAACAGGTCGATAAGCAGACACGTTAACTAAAAGGTAGATAAGCAGACACGTTAACTAACAGGTCGATAAGCAGACACGTTAACTAAAAGGTAGATAAGCAGACATGTTAACTAAAAGGTAGATAAGCAGACACATTAACTAACAGGTAGATAAGCAGACACGTTAACTAAAAGGTAGATAAGCAGACACGTTAACTAACAGGTCGATAAGCAGACATGTTAACTAAAAGGTAGATAAGCAGACACATTAACTAACAGGTAGATAAGCAGACACGTTAACTAAAAGGTAGATAAGCAGACACGTTAACTAACAGGTCGATAAGCAGACATGTTAACTAAAAGGTAGATAAGCAGACACATTAACTAACAGGTAGATAAGCAGACACGTTAACTAAAAGGTAGATAAGCAGACACGTTAACTAACAGGTCGATAAGCAGACATGTTAACTAAAAGGTAGATAAGCAGACACGTTAACTAACAGGTAGATAAGCAGACATGTTAACTAACAGGTAGATAAGCAGACACGTTAACTAAAAGGTAGATAAGCAGACACGTTAACTAAAAGGTAGATAAGCAGACATGTTAACTAACAGGTAGATAAGCAGACACGTTAACTAAAAGGTAGATAAGCAGACACGTTAACTAACAGGTCGATAAGCAGACACGTTAACTAAAAGGTAGATAAGCAGACACGTTAACTAACAGGTAGATAAGCAGACATGTTAACTAACAGGTAGATAAGCAGACATGTTAACTAAAAGGTAGATAAGCAGACACGTTAACTAACAGGTAGATAAGCAGACATGTTAACTAACAGGTCGATAAGCAGACACGTTAACTAACAGGTAGATCAGCAGACACGTTAACTAACAGGTAGATAAGCAGACACGTTAACTAAAAGGTAGATAAGCAAACATGTTAACTAAAAGGTAGATAAGCAGACACGTTAACTAACAGGTCGATAAGCAGACACGTTAACTAACAGGTCGATAAGCAGACACGTTAACTAACAGATCGATAAGCAGACACGTTAACTAACAGGTCGATAAGCAGACATGTTAACTAACAGGTAGATAAGCAGACACGTTAACTAAAAGGTAGATAAGCAGACATGTTAACTAACAGGTAGATAAGCAGACACGTTAACTAACAGGTCGATAAGCAGACATGTTAACTAAAAGGTAGATAAGCAGACACGTTAACTAACAGGTCGATAAGCAGACACGTTAACTAACAGGTAGATAAGCAGACACGTTAACTAACAGGTCGATAAGCAGACACGTTAACTAAAAGGTAGATAAGCAGACATGTTAACTAAAAGGTAGATAAGCAGACACATTAACTAACAGGTAGATAAGCAGACACGTTAACTAAAAGGTAGATAAGCAGACATGTTAACTAACAGGTAGATAAGCAGACACGTTAACTAAAAGGTAGATAAGCAGACACGTTAACTAACAGGTAGATAAGCAGACATGTTAACTAACAGGTAGATAAGAAGACACGTTAACTAAAAGGTAGATAAGCAGACACGTTAACTAAAAGGTAGATAAGCAGACATGTTAACTAACAGGTAGATAAGCAGACACGTTAAGTAAAAGGTAGATAAGCAGACACGTTAACTACCAGGTCGATAAGCAGACACGTTAACTAAAAGGTAGATAAGCAGACATGTTAACTAAAAGGTAGATAAGCAGACACGTTAACTAAAAGGTAGATAAGCAGACACGTTAACTAACAGGTAGATAAGCAGACATGTTAACTAACAGGTAGATAAGAAGACACGTTAACTAAAAGGTAGATAAGCAGACACGTTAACTAAAAGGTAGATAAGCAGACATGTTAACTAACAGGTAGATAAGCAGACACGTTAACTAAAAGGTAGATAAGCAGACACGTTAACTAACAGGTAGATAAGCAGACATGTTAACTAACAGGTAGATAAGAAGACACGTTAACTAAAAGGTAGATAAGCAGACACGTTAACTAAAAGGTAGATAAGCAGACATGTTAACTAACAGGTAGATAAGCAGACACGTTAAGTAAAAGGTAGATAAGCAGACACGTTAACTACCAGGTCGATAAGCAGACACGTTAACTAAAAGGTAGATAAGCAGACATGTTAACTAAAAGGTAGATAAGCAGACACGTTAACTAACAGGTCGATAAGCAGACACGTTAACTAACAGGTCGATAAGCAGACATGTTAACTAAAAGGTAGATAAGCAGACACGTTAACTAACAGGTCGATAAGCAGACACGTTAACTAAAAGGTAGATAAGCAGACATGTTAACTAACAGGTAGATAAGCAGACACGTTAACTAAACGGTAGATAAGCAGACACGTTAACTAACAGGTCGATAAGCAGACATGTTAACTAAAAGGTAGATAAGCAGACACATTAACTAACAGGTAGATAAGCAGACACGTTAACTAAAAGGTAGATAAGCAGACACGTTAACTAACAGGTCGATAAGCAGACATGTTAACTAAAAGGTAGATAAGCAGACACGTTAACTAACAGGTCGATAAGCAGACACGTTAACTAACAGGTCGATAAGCAGACACGTTAACTAAAAGGTAGATAAGCAGACATGTTAACTAAAAGGTAGATAAGCAGACACATTAACTAACAGGTAGATAAGCAGACACGTTAACTAAAAGGTAGATAAGCAGACACGTTAACTAACAGGTCGATAAGCAGACATGTTAACTAAAAGGTAGATAAGCAGACACATTAACTAACAGGTAGATAAGCAGACACGTTAACTAAAAGGTAGATAAGCAGACACGTTAACTAAAAGGTAGATAAGCAGACACGTTAACTAACAGGTAGATAAGCAGACATGTTAACTAACAGGTAGATAAGCAGACACGTTAACTAAAAGGTAGATAAGGAGACACGTTAACTAAAAGGTAGATAAGCAGACATGTTAACTAACAGGTAGATAAGCAGACATGTTAACTAAAAGGTAGATAAGCAGACACGTTAACTAACAGGTCGATAAGCAGACACGTTAACTAAAAGGTAGATAAGCAGACATGTTAACTAACAGGTAGATAAGCAGACATGTTAACTAACAGGTCGATAAGCAGACACGTTAACTAACAGGTAGATAAGCAGACACGTTAACTAACAGGTAGATAAGCAGACACGTTAACTAAAAGGTAGATAAGCAGACATGTTAACTAACAGGTCGATAAGCAGACACGTTAACTAACAGGTAGATCAGCAGACACGTTAACTAAAAGGTAGATAAGCAGACATGTTAACTAAAAGGTAGATAAGCAGACACGTTAACTAACAGGTCGATAAGCAGACACGTTAACTAACAGGTCGATAAGCAGACATGTTAACTAAAAGGCAGATAAGCAGACACGTTAACTAACAGGTCGATAAGCAGACACGTTAACTAACAGGTAGATAAGCAGACACGTTAACTAACAGGTCGATAAGCAGACATGTTAACTAAAAGGTAGATAAGCAGACACGTTAACTAACAGGTCGATAAGCAGACACGTTAACTAAAAGGTAGATAAGCAGACACGTTAACTAACAGGTCGATAAGCAGACACGTTAACTAAAAGGTAGATAAGCAGACACGTTAACTAACAGGTCGATAAGCAGACACGTTAACTAAAAGGTAGATAAGCAGACACGTTAACTAACAGGTCGATAAGCAGACACGTTAACTAAAAGGTAGATAAGCAGACACGTTAACTAACAGGTAGATAAGCAGACATGTTAACTAACAGGTAGATAAGCAGACATGTTAACTAAAAGGTAGATAAGCAGACACGTTAACTAACAGGTAGATAAGCAGACATGTTAACTAACAGGTCGATAAGCAGACACGTTAACTAACAGGTAGATCAGCAGACACGTTAACTAACAGGTAGATAAGCAGACACGTTAACTAAAAGGTAGATAAGCAGACATGTTAACTAAAAGGTAGATAAGCAGACACGTTAACTAACAGGTAGATAAGCAGACATGTTAACTAACAGGTAGATAAGAAGACACGTTAACTAAAAGGTAGATAAGCAGACACGTTAACTAAAAGGTAGATAAGCAGACATGTTAACTAACAGGTAGATAAGCAGACACGTTAAGTAAAAGGTAGATAAGCAGACACGTTAACTACCAGGTCGATAAGCAGACACGTTAACTAAAAGGTAGATAAGCAGACATGTTAACTAAAAGGTAGATAAGCAGACACGTTAACTAAAAGGTAGATAAGCAGACACGTTAACTAACAGGTAGATAAGCAGACATGTTAACTAACAGGTAGCTAAGAAGACACGTTAACTAAAAGGTAGATAAGCAGACACGTTAACTAAAAGGTAGATAAGCAGACATGTTAACTAACAGGTAGATAAGCAGACACGTTAACTAAAAGGTAGATAAGCAGACACGTTAACTAACAGGTAGATAAGCAGACATGTTAACTAACAGGTAGATAAGAAGACACGTTAACTAAAAGGTAGATAAGCAGACACGTTAACTAAAAGGTAGATAAGCAGACATGTTAACTAACAGGTAGATAAGCAGACACGTTAAGTAAAAGGTAGATAAGCAGACACGTTAACTACCAGGTCGATAAGCAGACACGTTAACTAAAAGGTAGATAAGCAGACATGTTAACTAAAAGGTAGATAAGCAGACACGTTAACTAACAGGTCGATAAGCAAACACATTAACTAAAAGGTAGATAAGCAGACACGTTAACTAAAAGGTCGATAAGCAGACATGTTAACTAAAAGGTAGATAAGCAGACACGTTAACTAACAGGTCGATAAGCAGACACGTTAACTAACAGGTAGATAAGCAGACATGTTAACTAAAAGGTAGATAAGCAGACACGTTAACTAACAGGTAGATAAGCAGACACGTTAACTAAAAGGTAGATCAGCAGACACGTTAACTAACAGGTCGATAAGCAGACACGTTAACTAACAGGTCGATAAGCAGACACGTTAACTAAAAGGTAGATAAGCAGACACGTTAACTAACAGGTAGATAAGCAGACACGTTAACTAAAAGGTAGATAAGCAGACACGTTAACTAACAGGTCGATAAGCAGACACGTTAACTAACAGATCGATAAGCAGACACGTTAACTAACAGGTCGATAAGCAGACATGTTAACTAAAAGGTAGATAAGCAGACACGTTAACTAAAAGGTCGATAAGCAGACACGTTAACTAAAAGGTAGATAAGCAGACACGTTAACTAACAGGTCGATAAGCAGACACGTTAACTAAAAGGTAGATAAGCAGACATGTTAACTAACAGGTAGATAAGCAGACACGTTAACTAAAAGGTAGATAAGCAGACACGTTAACTAACAGGTCGATAAGCAGACACGTTAACTAACAGGTCGATAAGCAGACACGTTAACTAACAGGTCGATAAGCAGACATGTTAACTAAAAGGTAGATAAGCAGACACGTTAACTAACAGGTCGATAAGCAGACACGTTAACTAACAGGTAGATAAGCAGACACGTTAACTAACAGGTCGATAAGCAGACATGTTAACTAAAAGGTAGATAAGCAGACACGTTAACTAACAGGTCGATAAGCAGACACGTTAACTAACAGGTCGATAAGCAGACACGTTAACTAAAAGGTAGATAAGCAGACATGTTAACTAAAAGGTAGATAAGCAGACACATTAACTAACAGGTAGATAAGCAGACACGTTAACTAAAAGGTAGATAAGCAGACACGTTAACTAACAGGTCGATAAGCAGACATGTTAACTAAAAGGTAGATAAGCAGACACATTAACTAACAGGTAGATAAGCAGACACGTTAACTAAAAGGTAGATAAGCAGACACGTTAACTAACAGGTCGATAAGCAGACATGTTAACTAAAAGGTAGATAAGCAGACACGTTAACTAACAGGTAGATAAGCAGACATGTTAACTAACAGGTAGATAAGCAGACACGTTAACTAAAAGGTAGATAAGGAGACACGTTAACTAAAAGGTAGATAAGCAGACATGTTAACTAACAGGTAGATAAGCAGACACGTTAACTAAAAGGTAGATAAGCAGACACGTTAACTAACAGGTCGATAAGCAGACACGTTAACTAAAAGGTAGATAAGCAGACACGTTAACTAACAGGTAGATAAGCAGACATGTTAACTAACAGGTAGATAAGCAGACATGTTAACTAAAAGGTAGATAAGCAGACACGTTAACTAACAGGTAGATAAGCAGACATGTTAACTAACAGGTCGATAAGCAGACACGTTAACTAACAGGTAGATCAGCAGACACGTTAACTAAAAGGTAGATAAGCAGACACGTTAACTAACAGGTAGATAAGCAGACATGTTAACTAACAGGTAGATAAGCAGACACGTTAACTAACAGGTAGATCAGCAGACATGTTAACTAAAAGGTAGATAAGCAGACACGTTAACTAACAGGTCGATAAGCAGACACGTTAACTAACAGGTAGATAAGCAGACACGTTAACTAACAGGTCGATAAGCAGACATGTTAACTAAAAGGTAGATAAGCAGACACGTTAACTAACAGGTCGATAAGCAGACACGTTAACTAAAAGGTAGATAAGCAGACACGTTAACTAACAGGTCGATAAGCAGACACGTTAACTAAAAGGTAGATAAGCAGACACGTTAACTAACAGGTCGATAAGCAGACACGTTAACTAAAAGGTAGATAAGCAGACACGTTAACTAACAGGTAGATAAGCAGACACGTTAACTAAAAGGTAGATAAGCAGACACGTTAACTAACAGGTCGATAAGCAGACACGTTAACTAACAGGTCGATAAGCAGACATGTTAACTAAAAGGTAGATAAGCAGACACGTTAACTAAAAGGTAGATAAGCAAACACATTAACTAAAAGGTAGATAAGCAGACACGTTAACTAACAGGTCGATAAGCAGACACGTTAACTAACAGGTCGATAAGCAGACACGTTAACTAAAAGGTAGATAAGCAGACACGTTAACTAACAGGTCGATAAGCAGACACGTTAACTAAAAGGTAGATAAGCAGACATGTTAACTAAAAGGTAGATAAGCAGACACATTAACTAACAGGTAGATAAGCAGACACGTTAACTAACAGGTCGATAAGCAGACACGTTAACTAACAGGTAGATAAGCAGACACGTTAACTAACAGGTAGATAAGCAGACACGTTAACTAACAGGTCGATAAGCAGACATGTTAACTAAAAGGTAGATAAGCAGACACGTTAACTAACAGGTAGATAAGCAGACACGTTAACTAACAGGTAGATAAGCAGACACGTTAACTAACAGGTCGATAAGCAGACATGTTAACTAAAAGGTAGATAAGCAGACACGTTAACTAACAGGTCGATAAGCAGACACGTTAACTAAAAGGTAGATAAGCAGACACGTTAACTGACAGGTCGATAAGCAGACACGTTAACTAAAAGGTAGATAAGCAGACATGTTAACTAAAAGGTAGATAAGCAGACACGTTAACTAACAGGTAGATAAGCAGACACGTTAACTAAAAGGTAGATAAGCAGACACGTTAACTAACAGGTAGATAAGCAGACATGTTAACTAACAGGTAGATAAGCAGACATGTTAACTAAAAGGTAGATAAGCAGACACGTTAACTAACAGGTAGATAAGCAGACATGTTAACTAACAGGTCGATAAGCAGACACGTTAACTAACAGGTAGATCAGCAGACACGTTAACTAACAGGTCGATAAGCAGACACGTTAACTAAAAGGTAGATAAGCAGACATGTTAACTAAAAGGTAGATAAGCAGACACGTTAACTAACAGGTCGATAAGCAGACACGTTAACTAACAGGTAGATAAGCAGACACGTTAACTAAAAGGTAGATAAGCAGACATGTTAACTAAAAGGTAGATAAGCAGACACGTTAACTAACAGGTAGATAAGCAGACATGTTAACTAACAGGTCGATAAGCAGACACGTTAACTAACAGGTAGATCAGCAGACACGTTAACTAACAGGTAGATAAGCAGACACGTTAACTAAAAGGTAGATAAGCAGACATGTTAACTAAAAGGTAGATAAGCAGACACGTTAACTAACAGGTCGATAAGCAGACACGTTAACTAACAGGTCGATAAGCAGACATGTTAACTAAAAGGTAGATAAGCAGACACGTTAACTAACAGGTCGATAAGCAGACACGTTAACTAACAGGTCGATAAGCAGACACGTTAATTAAAAGGTAGATAAGCAGACACGTTAACTAAAAGGTAGATAAGCAGACACGTTAACTAACAGGTCGATAAGCAGACATGTTAACTAAAAGGTAGATAAGCAGACACGTTAACTAACAGGTAGATAAGCAGACATGTTAACTAACAGGTAGATAAGCAGACACGTTAACTAACAGGTAGATAAGCAGACACGTTAACTAAAAGGTAGATAAGCAGACACGTTAACTAACAGGTCGATAAGCAGACACGTTAACTAACAGATCGATAAGCAGACACGTTAACTAACAGGTCGATAAGCAGACATGTTAACTAAAAGGTAGATAAGCAGACACGTTAACTAAAAGGTCGATAAGCAGACACGTTAACTAAAAGGTAGATAAGCAGACACGTTAACTAACAGGTCGATAAGCAGACACGTTAACTAAAAGGTAGATAAGCAGACATGTTAACTAACAGGTAGATAAGCAGACACGTTAACTAAAAGGTAGATAAGCAGACACGTTAACTAACAGGTCGATAAGCAGACACGTTAACTAACAGGTCGATAAGCAGACACGTTAACTAAAAGGTAGATAAGCAGACACGTTAACTAACAGGTCGATAAGCAGACACGTTAACTAACAGGTAGATAAGCAGACACGTTAACTAACAGGTCGATAAGCAGACATGTTAACTAAAAGGTAGATAAGCAGACACGTTAACTAACAGGTCGATAAGCAGACACGTTAACTAACAGGTCGATAAGCAGACACGTTAACTAAAAGGTAGATAAGCAGACATGTTAACTAAAAGGTAGATAAGCAGACACATTAACTAACAGGTAGATAAGCAGACACGTTAACTAAAAGGTAGATAAGCAGACACGTTAACTAACAGGTCGATAAGCAGACATGTTAACTAAAAGGTAGATAAGCAGACACATTAACTAACAGGTAGATAAGCAGACACGTTAACTAAAAGGTAGATAAGCAGACACGTTAACTAACAGGTCGATAAGCAGACATGTTAACTAAAAGGTAGATAAGCAGACACGTTAACTAACAGGTAGATAAGCAGACATGTTAACTAACAGGTAGATAAGCAGACACGTTAACTAAAAGGTAGATAAGGAGACACGTTAACTAAAAGGTAGATAAGCAGACATGTTAACTAACAGGTAGATAAGCAGACACGTTAACTAAAAGGTAGATAAGCAGACACGTTAACTAACAGGTCGATAAGCAGACACGTTAACTAAAAGGTAGATAAGCAGACACGTTAACTAACAGGTAGATAAGCAGACATGTTAACTAACAGGTAGATAAGCAGACATGTTAACTAAAAGGTAGATAAGCAGACACGTTAACTAACAGGTAGATAAGCAGACATGTTAACTAACAGGTCGATAAGCAGACACGTTAACTAACAGGTAGATCAGCAGACACGTTAACTAACAGGTAGATAAGCAGACACGTTAACTAAAAGGTAGATAAGCAGACATGTTAACTAAAAGGTAGATAAGCAGACACGTTAACTAACAGGTCGATAAGCAGACACGTTAACTAACAGGTCGATAAGCAGACACGTTAACTAACAGGTCGATAAGCAGACATGTTAACTAAAAGGTAGATAAGCAGACACGTTAACTAACAGGTCGATAAGCAGACACGTTAACTAACAGGTAGATAAGCAGACACGTTAACTAACAGGTCGATAAGCAGACATGTTAACTAAAAGGTAGATAAGCAGACACGTTAACTAACAGGTCGATAAGCAGACACGTTAACTAAAAGGTAGATAAGCAGACACGTTAACTAACAGGTCGATAAGCAGACACGTTAACTAAAAGGTAGATAAGCAGACACGTTAACTAACAGGTCGATAAGCAGACACGTTAACTAAAAGGTAGATAAGCAGACACGTTAACTAACAGGTAGATAAGCAGACACGTTAACTAAAAGGTAGATAAGCAGACACGTTAACTAACAGGTCGATAAGCAGACACGTTAACTAACAGATCGATAAGCAGACACGTTAACTAACAGGTCGATAAGCAGACATGTTAACTAAAAGGTAGATAAGCAGACACGTTAACTAAAAGGTAGATAAGCAAACACATTAACTAAAAGGTAGATAAGCAGACACGTTAACTAACAGGTCGATAAGCAGACACGTTAACTAACAGGTCGATAAGCAGACACGTTAACTAAAAGGTAGATAAGCAGACACGTTAACTAACAGGTCGATAAGCAGACACGTTAACTAAAAGGTAGATAAGCAGACATGTTAACTAAAAGGTAGATAAGCAGACACATTAACTAACAGGTAGATAAGCAGACACGTTAACTAACAGGTCGATAAGCAGACACGTTAACTAACAGGTAGATAAGCAGACACGTTAACTAACAGGTAGATAAGCAGACACGTTAACTGACAGGTCGATAAGCAGACATGTTAACTAAAAGGTAGATAAGCAGACACGTTAACTAACAGGTAGATAAGCAGACACGTTAACTAACAGGTAGATAAGCAGACACGTTAACTAACAGGTCGATAAGCAGACATGTTAACTAAAAGGTAGATAAGCAGACACGTTAACTAACAGGTCGATAAGCAGACACGTTAACTAAAAGGTAGATAAGCAGACACGTTAACTGACAGGTCGATAAGCAGACACGTTAACTAAAAGGTAGATAAGCAGACATGTTAACTAAAAGGTAGATAAGCAGACACGTTAACTAACAGGTAGATAAGCAGACACGTTAACTAAAAGGTAGATAAGCAGACACGTTAACTAACAGGTAGATAAGCAGACATGTTAACTAACAGGTAGATAAGCAGACATGTTAACTAAAAGGTAGATAAGCAGACACGTTAACTAACAGGTAGATAAGCAGACATGTTAACTAACAGGTCGATAAGCAGACACGTTAACTAACAGGTAGATCAGCAGACACGTTAACTAACAGGTCGATAAGCAGACACGTTAACTAAAAGGTAGATAAGCAGACATGTTAACTAAAAGGTAGATAAGCAGACACGTTAACTAACAGGTCGATAAGCAGACACGTTAACTAACAGGTAGATAAGCAGACACGTTAACTAAAAGGTAGATAAGCAGACATGTTAACTAAAAGGTAGATAAGCAGACACGTTAACTAACAGGTAGATAAGCAGACATGTTAACTAACAGGTCGATAAGCAGACACGTTAACTAACAGGTAGATCAGCAGACACGTTAACTAACAGGTAGATAAGCAGACACGTTAACTAAAAGGTAGATAAGCAGACATGTTAACTAAAAGGTAGATAAGCAGACACGTTAACTAACAGGTCGATAAGCAGACACGTTAACTAACAGGTCGATAAGCAGACATGTTAACTAAAAGGTAGATAAGCAGACACGTTAACTAACAGGTCGATAAGCAGACACGTTAACTAACAGGTCGATAAGCAGACACGTTAATTAAAAGGTAGATAAGCAGACACGTTAACTAAAAGGTAGATAAGCAGACACGTTAACTAACAGGTCGATAAGCAGACATGTTAACTAAAAGGTAGATAAGCAGACACGTTAACTAACAGGTAGATAAGCAGACATGTTAACTAACAGGTAGATAAGCAGACACGTTAACTAAAAGGTAGATAAGCAGACACGTTAACTAACAGGTCGATAAGCAGACACGTTAACTAAAAGGTAGATAAGCAGACACGTTAACTAACAGGTAGATAAGCAGACATGTTAACTAACAGGTAGATAAGCAGACATGTTAACTAAAAGGTAGATAAGCAGACACGTTAACTAACAGGTAGATAAGCAGACATGTTAACTAACAGGTCGATAAGCAGACACGTTAACTAACAGGTAGATCAGCAGACACGTTAACTAACAGGTCGATAAGCAGACACGTTAACTAAAAGGTAGATAAGCAGACATGTTAACTAAAAGGTAGATAAGCAGACACGTTAACTAACAGGTCGATAAGCAGACACGTTAACTAACAGGTAGATAAGCAGACACGTTAACTAAAAGGTAGATAAGCAGACATGTTAACTAAAAGGTAGATAAGCAGACACGTTAACTAACAGGTAGATAAGCAGACATGTTAACTAACAGGTCGATAAGCAGACACGTTAACTAACAGGTAGATCAGCAGACACGTTAACTAACAGGTAGATAAGCAGACACGTTAACTAAAAGGTAGATAAGCAGACATGTTAACTAAAAGGTAGATAAGCAGACACGTTAACTAACAGGTCGATAAGCAGACACGTTAACTAACAGGTCGATAAGCAGACATGTTAACTAAAAGGTAGATAAGCAGACACGTTAACTAACAGGTCGATAAGCAGACACGTTAACTAACAGGTCGATAAGCAGACACGTTAATTAAAAGGTAGATAAGCAGACACGTTAACTAACAGGTAGATAAGCAGACATGTTAACTAAAAGGTAGATAAGCAGACACGTTAACTAACAGGTAGATAAGCAGACACGTTAACTAAAAGGTAGATAAGCAGACACGTTAACTAACAGGTCGATAAGCAGACATGTTAACTAAAAGGTAGATAAGCAGACACGTTAACTAACAGGTCGATAAGCAGACACGTTAACTAACAGGTAGATCAGCAGACACGTTAACTAACAGGTAGATAAGCAGACACGTTAACTAAAAGGTAGATAAGCAGACATGTTAACTAAAAGGTAGATAAGCAGACACGTTAACTAACAGGTCGATAAGCAGACACGTTAACTAACAGGTAGATAAGCAGACATGTTAACTAAAAGGTAGATAAGCAGACACGTTAACTAACAGGTAGATAAGCAGACATGTTAACTAAAAGGTAGATAAGCAAACACATTAACTAAAAGGTAGATAAGCAGACACGTTAACTAACAGGTAGATAAGCAGACACGTTAACTAAAAGGTAGATAAGCAGACACGTTAACTAACAGGTAGATAAGCAGACATGTTAACTAAAAGGTAGATAAGCAGATACGTTAACTAAAAGGTCGATAAGCAAACACATTAACTAAAAGGTAGATAAGCAGACACGTTAACTAACAGGTCGATAAGCAGACACGTTAACTAAAAGGTAGATAAGCAGACACGTTAACTAAAAGGTAGATAAGCAAACACATTAACTAAAAGGTAGATAAGCAAACACATTAACTAAAAGGTAGATAAGCAGACACGTTAACTAACAGGTAGATAAGCAGACACGTTAACTAAAAGGTAGATAAGCAGATACGTTAACCAACAGGTAGATAAGCAGACACGTTAACTAAAAGGTAGATAAGCAGACACGTTAACTAACAGGTAGATAAGCAGACACGTTAACTAAAAGGTA
Source organism: Telmatherina bonti (assembly GCF_933228915.1). Taxonomy (NCBI): domain Eukaryota; kingdom Metazoa; phylum Chordata; class Actinopteri; order Atheriniformes; family Telmatherinidae; genus Telmatherina; species Telmatherina bonti. Next base: position 1,109,235 of record NC_136612.1, on the reverse strand, counting down.
GATAAGCAGACACGTTAACTAAAAGGTAGATAAGCAGACACGTTAACTAAAAGGTAGATAAGCAAACACATTAACTAAAAGGTAGATAAGCAGATACGTTAACTAACAGGTCGATAAGCAGACACGTTAACTAACAGGTAGATAAGCAGACACGTTAACTAAAAGGTAGATAAGCAAACACATTAACTAAAAGGTAGATAAGCAGATACGTTAACTAACAGGTCGATAAGCAAACACATTAACTAAAAGGTAGATAAGCAGACACGTTAACTAACAGGTAGATAAGCAGACATGTTAACTAAAAGGTAGATAAGCAGACACGTTAACTAACAGGTCGATAAGCAGACACGTTAACTAAAAGGTAGATAAGCAGACACGTTAACTAACAGGTCGATAAGCAGACATGTTAACTAAAAGGTAGATAAGCAGACACGTTAACTAACAGGTAGATAAGCAGACATGTTAACTAACAGGTAGATAAGCAGACACGTTAACTAAAAGGTAGATAAGCAGACACGTTAACTAACAGGTCGATAAGCAGACACGTTAACTAAAAGGTAGATAAGCAGACACGTTAACTAACAGGTAGATAAGCAGACATGTTAACTAACAGGTAGATAAGCAGACATGTTAACTAAAAGGTAGATAAGCAGACACGTTAACTAACAGGTAGATAAGCAGACATGTTAACTAACAGGTCGATAAGCAGACACGTTAACTAACAGGTAGATCAGCAGACACGTTAACTAACAGGTCGATAAGCAGACACGTTAACTAAAAGGTAGATAAGCAGACATGGTAACTAAAAGGTAGATAAGCAGACACGTTAACTAACAGGTCGATAAGCAGACACGTTAACTAACAGGTAGATAAGCAGACACGTTAACTAAAAGGTAGATAAGCAGACATGTTAACTAAAAGGTAGATAAGCAGACACGTTAACTAACAGGTAGATAAGCAGACATGTTAACTAACAGGTCGATAAGCAGACACGTTAACTAACAGGTAGATCAGCAGACACGTTAACTAACAGGTAGATAAGCAGACACGTTAACTAAAAGGTAGATAAGCAGACATGTTAACTAAAAGGTAGATAAGCAGACACGTTAACTAACAGGTCGATAAGCAGACACGTTAACTAACAGGTCGATAAGCAGACATGTTAACTAAAAGGTAGATAAGCAGACACGTTAACTAACAGGTCGATAAGCAGACACGTTAACTAACAGGTCGATAAGCAGACACGTTAATTAAAAGGTAGATAAGCAGACACGTTAACTAACAGGTAGATAAGCAGACATGTTAACTAAAAGGTAGATAAGCAGACACGTTAACTAACAGGTAGATAAGCAGACACGTTAACTAAAAGGTAGATAAGCAGACACGTTAACTAACAGGTCGATAAGCAGACATGTTAACTAAAAGGTAGATAAGCAGACACGTTAACTAACAGGTCGATAAGCAGACACGTTAACTAACAGGTAGATCAGCAGACACGTTAACTAACAGGTAGATAAGCAGACACGTTAACTAAAAGGTAGATAAGCAGACATGTTAACTAAAAGGTAGATAAGCAGACACGTTAACTAACAGGTCGATAAGCAGACACGTTAACTAACAGGTAGATAAGCCGACATGTTAACTAAAAGGTAGATAAGCAGACACGTTAACTAACAGGTAGATAAGCAGACACGTTAACTAAAAGGTAGATAAGCAGACACGTTAACTAACAGGTAGATAAGCAGACATGTTAACTAAAAGGTAGATAAGCAGATACGTTAACTAACAGGTCGATAAGCAAACACATTAACTAAAAGGTAGATAAGCAGACACGTTAACTAACAGGTCGATAAGCAGACACGTTAACTAAAAGGTAGATAAGCAGACACGTTAACTAAAAGGTAGATAAGCAAACACATTAACTAAAAGGTAGATAAGCAAACACATTAACTAAAAGGTAGATAAGCAGACACGTTAACTAACAGGTAGATAAGCAGACACGTTAACTAAAAGGTAGATAAGCAGATACGTTAACCAACAGGTAGATAAGCAGACACGTTAACTAAAAGGTAGATAAGCAGACACGTTAACTAACAGGTAGATAAGCAGACACGTTAACTAAAAGGTAGATAAGCAGACACGTTAACTAAAAGGTAGATAAGCAGACACGTTAACTAAAAGGTAGATAAGCAAACACATTAACTAAAAGGTAGATAAGCAGATACGTTAACTAACAGGTCGATAAGCAGACACGTTAACTAACAGGTAGATAAGCAGACACGTTAACTAAAAGGTAGATAAGCAAACACATTAACTAAAAGGTAGATAAGCAGATACGTTAACTAACAGGTCGATAAGCAAACACATTAACTAAAAGGTAGATAAGCAGACACGTTAACTAACAGGTAGATAAGCAGACATGTTAACTAAAAGGTAGATAAGCAGACACGTTAACTAACAGGTCGATAAGCAGACACGTTAACTAACAGGTAGATAAGCAGACACGTTAACTAAAAGGTAGATAAGCAGACACGTTAACTAACAGGTAGATAAGCAGACATGTTAACTAAAAGGTAGATAAGCAGATACGTGAACTAACAGGTCGATAAGCAAACACATTAACTAAAAGGTAGATAAGCAGACACGTTAACTAACAGGTCGATAAGCAGACACGTTAACTAAAAGGTAGATAAGCAGACACGTTAACTAAAAGGTAGATAAGCAAACACATTAACTAAAAGGTAGATAAGCAAACACATTAACTAAAAGGTAGATAAGCAGACACGTTAACTAACAGGTAGATAAGCAGACACGTTAACTAAAAGGTAGATAAGCAGATACGTTAACCAACAGGTAGATAAGCAGACACGTTAACTAAAAGGTAGATAAGCAGACACGTTAACTAACAGGTAGATAAGCAGACACGTTAACTAAAAGGTAGATAAGCAGACACGTTAACTAAAAGGTAGATAAGCAGACACGTTAACTAAAAGGTAGATAAGCAAACACATTAACTAAAAGGTAGATAAGCAGATACGTTAACTAACAGGTCGATAAGCAGACACGTTAACTAACAGGTAGATAAGCAGACACGTTAACTAAAAGGTAGATAAGCAAACACATTAACTAAAAGGTAGATAAGCAGATACGTTAACTAACAGGTCGATAAGCAAACACATTAACTAAAAGGTAGATAAGCAGACACGTTAACTAACAGGTAGATAAGCAGACATGTTAACTAAAAGGTAGATAAGCAGACACGTTAACTAACAGGTCGATAAGCAGACACGTTAACTAAAAGGTAGATAAGCAGACACGTTAACTAACAGGTAGATAAGCAGAAATGTTTACTAACAGGTAGATATGCAAACACATTAACTAAAAGGTAGATAAGCAAACACATTAACTAAAAGGTAGATAAGCAGACACGTTAACTAAAAAGTAGATAAGCAGACATGTTAACTAACTGGTAGATAAGCAAACACATTAACTAAAAGGTAGATAAGCAGACACGTTAACTAAAAGGTAGATAAGCAGACACGTTAACTAACAGGTCGATAAGCAAACACATTAACTAAAAAGTAGATAAGCAGACACGTTAACTAAAAGGTAGATAAGCAGACACGTTAACTAACAGGTCGATGAGCAAACACATTAACTAAAAGGTAGATAAGCAGACACGTTAACTAAAAGGTAGATAAGCAGACACGTTAACTAAAAGGTAGATAAGCAGACACGTTAACTAACAGGTCGATAAGCAAACACATTAACTAAAAGGTAGATAAGCAGACACGTTAACTAAAAGGTAGATAAGCAGACACGTTAACTAACAGGTAGATAAGCAGACATGTTAACTAAAAGGTAGATAAGCAGACACGTTAACTAAAAGGTAGATAAGCAGACACGTTAACTAACAGGTAGATAAGCAGACACATTAACTAAAAGGTAGATAAGCAGACACGTTAACTAACAGGTCGATAAGCAAACACGTTAACTAACAGATCGATAAGCAAACACGTTAACTAACAGATCGATAAGCAGACACGTTAACTAACAGGTCGATAAGCAGACATGTTAACTAAAAGGTAGATAAGCAGACACGTTAACTAACAGGTTGATAAGCAGACACGTTAACTAACAGGTAGATAAGCAGACACGTTAACTAACAGGTAGATAAGCAGACACGTTAACTAACAGGTCGATAAGCAGACATGTTAACTAAAAGGTAGATAAGCAGACACGTTAACTAACAGGTCGATAAGCAGACACGTTAACTAAAAGGTAGATAAGCAGACACGTTAACTAACAGGTCGATAAGCAGACACGTTAACTAAAAGGTAGATAAGCAGACACGTTAACTAACAGGTCGATAAGCAGACACGTTAACTAAAAGGTAGATAAGCAGACATGTTAACTAAAAGGTAGATAAGCAGACACGTTAACTAAAAAGTAGATAAGCAGACACGTTAACTAAAAGGTAGATAAGCAGACACGTTAACTAACAGGTCGATAAGCAAACACATTAACTAAAAGGTAGATAAGCAGACATGTTAACTAAAAGGTAGATAAGCAGACACGTTAACTAACAGGTCGATAAGCAGACACGTTAACTAAAAGGTAGATAAGCAGACACGTTAACTAACAGGTAGATAAGCAGACACGTTAACTAAAAGGTAGATAAGCAGACACGTTAACTAACAGGTCGATAAGCAGACACGTTAACTAACAGATCGATAAGCAGACACGTTAACTAACAGGTCGATAAGCAGACATGTTAACTAAAAGGTAGATAAGCAGACACGTTAACTAACAGGTCGATAAGCAGACACGTTAACTAAAAGGTAGATAAGCAGACACGTTAACTAACAGGTAGATAAGCAGACATGTTAACTAAAAGGTAGATAAGCAGACACGTTAACTAACAGGTCGATAAGCAGACACGTTAACTAAAAGGTAGATAAGCAGACACGTTAACTAACAGGTAGATAAGCAGAAATGTTTACTAACAGGTAGATATGCAAACACATTAACTAAAAGGTAGATAAGCAAACACATTAACTAAAAGGTAGATAAGCAGACACGTTAACTAAAAGGTAGATAAGCAGACACGTTAACTAACAGGTCGATAAGCAAACACATTAACTAAAAAGTAGATAAGCAGACACGTTAACTAAAAGGTAGATAAGCAGACACGTTAACTAACAGGTCGATGAGCAAACACATTAACTAAAAGGTAGATAAGCAGACACGTTAACTAAAAGGTAGATAAGCAGACACGTTAACTAAAAGGTAGATAAGCAGACACGTTAACTAACAGGTCGATAAGCAAACACATTAACTAAAAGGTAGATAAGCAGACACGTTAACTAAAAGGTAGATAAGCAGACATGTTAACTAAAAGGTAGATAAGCAGACACGTTAACTAACAGGTAGATAAGCAGACATGTTAACTAAAAGGTAGATAAGCAGACACGTTAACTAAAAGGTAGATAAGCAGACACGTTAACTAACAGGTAGATAAGCAGACACATTAACTAAAAGGTAGATAAGCAGACACGTTAACTAACAGGTCGATAAGCAAACACGTTAACTAACAGATCGATAAGCAAACACGTTAACTAACAGATCGATAAGCAGACACGTTAACTAACAGGTCGATAAGCAGACATGTTAACTAAAAGGTAGATAAGCAGACACGTTAACTAACAGGTTGATAAGCAGACACGTTAACTAACAGGTAGATAAGCAGACACGTTAACTAACAGGTAGATAAGCAGACACGTTAACTAACAGGTCGATAAGCAGACATGTTAACTAAAAGGTAGATAAGCAGACACGTTAACTAACAGGTCGATAAGCAGACACGTTAACTAAAAGGTAGATAAGCAGACACGTTAACTAACAGGTCGATAAGCAGACACGTTAACTAAAAGGTAGATAAGCAGACACGTTAACTAACAGGTCGATAAGCAGACACGTTAACTAAAAGGTAGATAAGCAGACATGTTAACTAAAAGGTAGATAAGCAGACACGTTAACTAAAAAGTAGATAAGCAGACACGTTAACTAAAAGGTAGATAAGCAGACACGTTAACTAACAGGTCGATAAGCAAACACATTAACTAAAAGGTAGATAAGCAGACACGTTAACTAAAAGGTAGATAAGCAGACATGTTAACTAAAAGGTAGATAAGCAGACACGTTAACTAACAGGTCGATAAGCAAACACATTAACTAAAAGGTAGATAAGCAGACACGTTAACTAAAAGGTCGATAAGCAGACATGTTAACTAAAAGGTAGATAAGCAGACACGTTAACTAACAGGTCGATAAGCAGACACGTTAACTAACAGGTAGATAAGCAGACATGTTAACTAAAAGGTAGATAAGCAGACACGTTAATTAACAGGTAGATAAGCAGACACGTTAACTAACAGGTCGATAAGCAGACACGTTAACTAACAGGTCGATAAGCAGACACGTTAACTAAAAGGTAGATAAGCAGACACGTTAACTAACAGGTAGATAAGCAGACACGTTAACTAAAAGGTAGATAAGCAGACACGTTAACTAACAGGTCGATAAGCAGACACGTTAACTAACAGATCGATAAGCAGACACGTTAACTAACAGGTCGATAAGCAGACATGTTAACTAAAAGGTAGATAAGCAGACACGTTAACTAACAGGTCGATAAGCAGACACGTTAACTAAAAGGTAGATAAGCAGACACGTTAACTAACAGGTCGATAAGCAGACACGTTAACTAAAAGGTAGATAAGCAGACACGTTAACTAACAGGTAGATAAGCAGACACGTTAACTAACAGGTCGATAAGCAGACACGTTAACTAACAGATCGATAAGCAGACACGTTAACTAACAGGTCGATAAGCAGACATGTTAACTAAAAGGTAGATAAGCAGACACGTTAACTAAAAGGTAGATAAGCAGACACGTTAACTAACAGGTCGATAAGCAGACACGTTAACTAAAAGGTAGATAAGCAGACACGTTAACTAACAGGTAGATAAGCAGAAATGTTTACTAACAGGTAGATATGCAAACACATTAACTAAAAGGTAGATAAGCAAACACATTAACTAAAAGGTAGATAAGCAGACACGTTAACTAAAAGGTAGATAAGCAGACACGTTAACTAACAGGTCGATAAGCAAACACATTAACTAAAAAGTAGATAAGCAGACACGTTAACTAAAAGGTAGATAAGCAGACACGTTAACTAACAGGTCGATGAGCAAACACATTAACTAAAAGGTAGATAAGCAGACACGTTAACTAAAAGGTAGATAAGCAGACACGTTAACTAAAAGGTAGATAAGCAGACACGTTAACTAACAGGTCGATAAGCAAACACATTAACTAAAAGGTAGATAAGCAGACACGTTAACTAAAAGGTAGATAAGCAGACATGTTAACTAAAAGGTAGATAAGCAGACACGTTAACTAACAGGTAGATAAGCAGACATGTTAACTAAAAGGTAGATAAGCAGACACGTTAACTAAAAGGTAGATAAGCAGACACGTTAACTAACAGGTAGATAAGCAGACACATTAACTAAAAGGTAGATAAGCAGACACGTTAACTAACAGGTCGATAAGCAAACACGTTAACTAACAGATCGATAAGCAAACACGTTAACTAACAGATCGATAAGCAGACACGTTAACTAACAGGTCGATAAGCAGACATGTTAACTAAAAGGTAGATAAGCAGACACGTTAACTAACAGGTTGATAAGCAGACACGTTAACTAACAGGTAGATAAGCAGACACGTTAACTAACAGGTAGATAAGCAGACACGTTAACTAACAGGTCGATAAGCAGACATGTTAACTAAAAGGTAGATAAGCAGACACGTTAACTAACAGGTCGATAAGCAGACACGTTAACTAAAAGGTAGATAAGCAGACACGTTAACTAACAGGTCGATAAGCAGACACGTTAACTAAAAGGTAGATAAGCAGACACGTTAACTAACAGGTCGATAAGCAGACACGTTAACTAAAAGGTAGATAAGCAGACATGTTAACTAAAAGGTAGATAAGCAGACACGTTAACTAAAAAGTAGATAAGCAGACACGTTAACTAAAAGGTAGATAAGCAGACACGTTAACTAACAGGTCGATAAGCAAACACATTAACTAAAAGGTAGATAAGCAGACACGTTAACTAAAAGGTAGATAAGCAGACATGTTAACTAAAAGGTAGATAAGCAGACACGTTAACTAACAGGTCGATAAGCAAACACATTAACTAAAAGGTAGATAAGCAGACACGTTAACTAAAAGGTCGATAAGCAGACATGTTAACTAAAAGGTAGATAAGCAGACACGTTAACTAACAGGTCGATAAGCAGACACGTTAACTAACAGGTAGATAAGCAGACATGTTAACTAAAAGGTAGATAAGCAGACACGTTAATTAACAGGTAGATAAGCAGACACGTTAACTAACAGGTCGATAAGCAGACACGTTAACTAACAGGTCGATAAGCAGACACGTTAACTAAAAGGTAGATAAGCAGACACGTTAACTAACAGGTAGATAAGCAGACACGTTAACTAAAAGGTAGATAAGCAGACACGTTAACTAACAGGTCGATAAGCAGACACGTTAACTAACAGATCGATAAGCAGACACGTTAACTAACAGGTCGATAAGCAGACATGTTAACTAAAAGGTAGATAAGCAGACACGTTAACTAACAGGTCGATAAGCAGACACGTTAACTAAAAGGTAGATAAGCAGACACGTTAACTAACAGGTCGATAAGCAGACACGTTAACTAAAAGGTAGATAAGCAGACACGTTAACTAACAGGTAGATAAGCAGACACGTTAACTAACAGGTCGATAAGCAGACACGTTAACTAACAGATCGATAAGCAGACACGTTAACTAACAGGTCGATAAGCAGACATGTTAACTAAAAGGTAGATAAGCAGACACGTTAACTAAAAGGTAGATAAGCAGACACGTTAACTAACAGGTCGATAAGCAGACACGTTAACTAACAGGTCGATTAGCAGACACGTTAACTAAAAGGTAGATAAGCAGACACGTTAACTAACAGGTCGATAAGCAGACACGTTAACTAACAGGTCGATAAGCAGACACGTTAACTAAAAGGTAGATAAGCAGACACGTTAACTAACAGGTAGATAAGCAGACACGTTAACTAAAAGGTAGATAAGCAGACACGTTAACTAACAGGTCGATAAGCAGACACGTTAACTAACAGATCGATAAGCAGACACGTTAACTAACAGGTCGATAAGCAGACATGTTAACTAAAAGGTAGATAAGCAGACACGTTAACTAACAGGTCGATAAGCAGACACGTTAACTAACAGGTAGATAAGCAGACACGTTAACTAACAGGTAGATAAGCAGACACGTTAACTAACAGGTCGATAAGCAGACACATTAACTAACAGGTAGATAAGCAGACACGTTAACTAAAAGGTAGATAAGCAGACACGTTAACTAACAGGTCGATAAGCAGACATGTTAACTAAAAGGTAGATAAGCAGACACATTAACTAACAGGTAGATAAGCAGACACGTTAACTAAAAGGTAGATAAGCAGACACGTTAACTAACAGGTCGATAAGCAGACATGTTAACTAAAAGGTAGATAAGCAGACACGTTAACTAACAGGTAGATCAGCAGACATGTTAACTAACAGGTAGATAAGCAGACACGTTAACTAAAAGGTAGATAAGCAGACACGTTAACTAAAAGGTAGATAAGCAGACATGTTAACTAACAGGTAGATAAGCAGACACGTTAACTAAAAGGTAGATCAGCAGACACGTTAACTAACAGGTCGATAAGCAGACACGTTAACTAAAAGGTAGATAAGCAGACACGTTAACTAACAGGTAGATAAGCAGACATGTTAACTAACAGGTAGATAAGCAGACATGTTAACTAAAAGGTAGATAAGCAGAGACGTTAACTAACAGGTAGATAAGCAGACATGTTAACTAACAGGTAGATCAGCAGACACGTTAACTAACAGGTAGATAAGCAGACACGTTAACTAAAAGGTAGATAAGCAGACATGTTAACTAAAAGGTAGATAAGCAGACACGTTAACTAACAGGTCGATAAGCAGACACGTTAACTAACAGGTCGATAAGCAGACATGTTAACTAAAAGGTAGATAAGCAGACACGTTAACTAACAGGTCGATAAGCAGACACGTTAACTAACAGGTAGATAAGCAGACACGTTAACTAACAGGTCGATAAGCAGACATGTTAACTAAAAGGTAGATAAGCAGACACGTTAACTAACAGGTCGATAAGCAGACACGTTAACTAAAAGGTAGATAAGCAGACACGTTAACTAACAGGTCGATAAGCAGACACGTTAACTAAAAGGTAGATAAGCAGACATGTTAACTAAAAGGTAGATAAGCAGACACATTAACTAACAGGTAGATAAGCAGACACGTTAACTAAAAGGTAGATAAGCAGACACGTTAACTAACAGGTCGATAAGCAGACACGTTAACTAAAAGGTAGATAAGCAGACACGTTAACTAACAGGTAGATAAGCAGACATGTTAACTAACAGGTAGATAAGCAGACACGTTAACTAAAAGGTAGATAAGCAGACACGTTAACTAAAAGGTAGATAAGCAGACACGTTAACTAACAGGTAGATAAGCAGACACGTTAACTAAAAGGTAGATAAGCAGACACGTTAACTAACAGGTCGATAAGCAGACACGTTAACTAAAAGGTAGATAAGCAGACACGTTAACTAACAGGTAGATAAGCAGACATGTTAACTAACAGGTAGATAAGCAGACATGTTAACTAAAAGGTAGATAAGCAGACACGTTAACTAACAGGTAGATAAGCAGACATGTTAACTAACAGGTCGATAAGCAGACACGTTAACTAACAGGTAGATCAGCAGACACGTTAACTAACAGGTAGATAAGCAGACACGTTAACTAAAAGGTAGATAAGCAGACATGTTAACTAAAAGGTAGATAAGCAGACACGTTAACTAACAGGTCGATAAGCAGACATGTTAACTAACAGGTCGATAAGCAGACACGTTAACTAACAGGTAGATCAGCAGACACGTTAACTAACAGGTAGATAAGCAGACACGTTAACTAAAAGGTAGATAAGCAGACATGTTAACTAAAAGGTAGATAAGCAGACACGTTAACTAACAGGTCGATAAGCAGACACGTTAACTAACAGGTCAATAAGCAGACATGTTAACTAAAAGGTAGATAAGCAGACACGTTAACTAACAGGTCGATAAGCAGACACGTTAACTAACAGGTCGATAAGCAGACACGTTAATTAAAAGGTAGATAAGCAGACACGTTAACTAACAGGTAGATAAGCAGACATGTTAACTAAAAGGTAGATAAGCAGACACGTTAACTAACAGGTAGATAAGCAGACACGTTAACTAAAAGGTAGATAAGCAGACACGTTAACTAACAGGTCGATAAGCAGACATGTTAACTAAAAGGTAGATAAGCAGACACGTTAACTAACAGGTCGATAAGCAGACACGTTAACTAACAGGTAGATCAGCAGACACGTTAACTAACAGGTAGATAAGCAGACACGTTAACTAAAAGGTAGATAAGCAGACATGTTAACTAAAAGGTAGATAAGCAGACACGTTAACTAACAGGTCGATAAGCAGACACGTTAACTAACAGGTAGATAAGCAGACATGTTAACTAAAAGGTAGATAAGCAGACACGTTAACTAACAGGTAGATAAGCAGACATGTTAACTAAAAGGTAGATAAGCAGACACGTTAACTAAAAGGTAGATAAGCAGACACGTTAACTAACAGGTCGATAAGCAGACATGTTAACTAAAAGGTAGATAAGCAGACACGTTAACTAACAGGTCGATAAGCAGACATGTTAACTAACAGGTAGATAAGCAGACACGTTAACTAAAAGGTAGATAAGCAGACACGTTAACTAACAGGTAGATAAGGAGACACGTTAACTAAAAGGTAGATACTGTAACTAAGTTATTTCCTTCATCATGACGTCTTCAGAAAGCCCACAAAGCCATAATCAGAAATTAATATACGCTAAAGATTATGAAATAAATGAAAAAGTTCGAACATAAAATTTTCACAACACAGGTGTTTCTACCGAACAGTATTTCCAGCAAAACCTTTCCTCAGATGTTGTGTGGCCATTGATTTTCCTACTCCGGAACATTTGCAACGGCTTTCTGAAGCCCTTCCTTCCTGATTCGCTGTATAACTCTGGGTTTCGCTGTTGGCTCCACACTGTGCCATCTTCATCGGGAATAACCTTCCCACGCCATGTTGGGGGCTGTGGAAATGTGGAAAGTTTTTCCTGAAATATACTTCTACATTGGAACCCCATGAGAGCGCAAAAAACTTTCCACTGGTGATTTTGTCTGGCGATATTTAGGTTTTGTGCCACTCTGGGGTTTTGGAAATGTTGGAAGACTGACATTAGGCTATAAAACCAGACATATCACATGGTAATAAAGGCCAAATATTTTTAAAAATGTTTTACATTTTACATTTTGCACGTTGTTAGAAGGATAAATGATACTGTGATCCATTTTCATGGGTTCAGGCTAAATCTACTTTTCGCCGGTTCGTCCAACAGGAGGTTTCGGCTTCCTGTGTCCCGCATGTCCACATTTGGGATAAAAGTGAAGATTCTTTGGTCTTACCGGTCTTACAGATGGGACAGCAGTGGTTGGGCTCGTAGGTGGGATTCACGCAGTGGGGGGCCGGGCAGTCGGAGATGCTGCAATACACCTCCCTGTTGGCCTCGCACCGACACCGCTCACACCTCGACAGCTGAAACGCAACAGAAGGGTTTTCATGTGGGACTTTGGAACCAACATGAAGATAACAAGCTAAGGTTGGTTCTGGTTCTGGTTCTTCTCTTCGCTCAGTTCCAACCGGACCAGGTGGGAAAAACACAACTGTCCCTGAAGGGAGCGAAAACAAGTCGGACAAGCAAATTTTCCAGTTTAAAGACAGAAGAGATGCTGGGAAGAACAACTGGCACACACACACACACAGAAAACACACACACACACACACACACACACAAAGAAAACACACACACACACACACACACACACAGAAAACACACACACACACACACACACACACAGAAAACACACACACAGAAAACACACGGCCGGGTGGGATGGATGGAAGCAGGGGAACAGGGAAGACCAGAAGCAGGTCCAGAAAGATGAACCCAGTTTCAGTTCAGACTGAAACACACCAACAGGCTGCTGTGTGTTCATGGCATCATCTCCTGACAGACTCTTTTCTCTGCTGAAAACCCGCGGAGAGCCCCAAACGGCACGCGGCCACACACACTCATAAACAGTTCTGGATCTGGACTAGGCTTGGATCTGGACTAGGCTTGGATCTGGACTAAGCTCTGGATCTGGACTAAGCTTGGATCTGGACTAGGTTCTGGATCTGGACTAGGCTCTGGATCTGTAAAAGGTTCTGGATCTGGACTAGGCTCTGGATCTGGACTAGGCTCTGGATCTGGACTAAGCTCTGGATCTGGACTACGTTCTGGATCTGGACTAGGCTCTGGATCTGGACTAGGCTTGGATCTGGACTAGGCTCTGGATCTGGACTAGGCTCTGGATCTGTAAAAGGTTCTGGATCTGGACTAGGCTCTGGATCTGGACTAGGCTCTGGATCTGGACTAAGCTCGGATCTGGACTAGGTTCTGGATCTGGACTAGGCTCTGGATCTGGACTAGGTTCTGGATCTGGACTAGGTTCTGGATCTGGACTAAGCTCTGGATCTGGACTACGTTCTGGATCTGGACTAGGCTCTGGATCTGTAAAAGGTTCTGGATCTGGACTAGGCTCTGGATCTGGACTAGGCTCGGATCTGGACTAGGTTCTGGATCTGGACTAGGCTCTGGATCTGGACTAGGTTCTGGATCTGGACTAGGTTCTGGATCTGGACTAAGCTCTGGATCTGGACTACGTTCTGGATCTGGACTAGGCTCTGGATCTGTAAAAGGTTCTGGATCTGGACTAGGCTCTGGATCTGGACTAGGCTCTGGATCTGGACTAAGCTCAGGATCTGGACTACGTTCTGGATCTGGACTAGGCTCTGGATCTGTAAAAGGTTCTGGATCTGGACTAGGCTCTGGATCTGGACTAGGCTCTGGATCTGGACTAAGCTCGGATCTGGACTAGGCTCTGGATCTGGACTAAGCTCGGATCTGGACTAGGTTCTGGATCTGGACTAGGCTCTGGATCTGGAAAAGGCTCTGGATCTGGACTAGGCTCTGGATCTGAACTAGGTTCTGGATCTGGACTAGGTTCTGGATCTGGACTAGGCTCTGGATCTGGATTAGGTTCTGGATCTGGACTACGTTCTGGATCTGGACTAGGCTCTGGATCTGGACTACGTTCTGGATCTGGACAAGGCTCTGGATCTGGACAAGGTTCTGGATCTGGACTAGGCTCTGGATCTGGACTAGGCTTGGATCTGGACTAGGCTCTGGATCTGGACTAGGTTCTGGATCTGGACTAAGCTCGGATCTGGACTAGGTTCTGGATCTGGACTAGGCTCTGGATCTGGAAAAAGTTCTGGATCTGGACTAGGCTCTGGATCTGAACTAGGTTCTGGATCTGGACTAAGCTCTGGATCTGGACTAGGCTCTGGATCTGGACTAGGTTCTGGATCTGGACTAGGTTCTGGATCTGGACTAGGCTCTGGATCTGGACTAGGTTCTGGATCTGGACTAGGCTCTGGATCTGGACTAGGTTCTGGATCTGGACTAGGTTCTGGATCTGTACTAGGCTTGGATCTGGACTAGGCTTGGATCTGGACTAGGTTCTGGATCTGGACTAGGCTTGGATCTGGACTAGGCTCTGGATCTGGACTAGGCTCTGGATCTGGACTAAGCTCTGGATCTGGACTACGTTCTGGATCTGGACTAGGCTCTGGATCTGTAAAAGGTTCTGGATCTGGACTAGGCTCTGGATCTGGAATAGGCTCTGGATCTGGACTAAGCTCGGATCTGGACTAGGTTCAGGATCTGGACTAGGCTCTGGATCTGGACTAGGTTCTGGATCTGGACAAGGTTCTGGATCTGGACTAAGCTCTGGATCTGGACTAGGTTCTGGATCTGGACTAGGCTCTGGATCTGTAAAAGGTTCTGGATCTGGACTAGGCTCTGGATCTGGACTAGGCTCTGGATCTGGACTAAGCTCGGATCTGGACTAGGCTCTGGATCTGGACTAAGCTCGGATCTGGACTACGTTCTGGATCTGGACTAGGCTCTGGATCTGTAAAAGGTTCTGGATCTGGACTAGGCTCTGGATCTGGACTAGGCTCTGGATCTGGACAAGGTTCTGGATCTGGACTAGGCTCTGGATCTGGACTAGGCTCTGGATCTGGACTAAGCTCGGATCTGGACTAGGCTCTGGATCTGGACTAAGCTCGGATCTGGACTAGGCTCTGGATCTGGACTAAGCTCGGATCTGGACTAGGTTCTGGATCTGGACTAGGCTCTGGATCTGGAAAAGGCTCTGGATCTGGACTAGGTTCTGGATCTGGACTAGGTTCTGGATCTGGACTAGGCTCTGGATCTGGACTAGGTTCTGGATCTGGACTACGTTCTGGATCTGGACTAGGCTCTGGATCTGGACTAGGTTCTGGATCTGGACTAGGCTCTGGATCTGGACTAGGTTCTGGATCTGGACTAGGCTCTGGATCTGGACTAGGCTCTGGATCTGGACTAGGCTTGGATCTGGACTAGGCTCTGGATCTGGACTAGGCTCTAGATCTGGACTAGGTTCTGGATCTGGACTAAGCTCGGATCTGGACTAGGTTCTGGATCTGGACTAGGCTCTGGATCTGGACTAGGTTCTGGATCTGGACTAGGCTCTGGATCTGGACTAGGCTTGGATCTGGACTAGGCTTGGATCTGGACTAGGTTCTGGATCTGGACTAGGTTCTGGATCTGGACTAGGTTCTGGATCTGGACTAGGCTCTGGATCTGGACTAGGTTCTGGATCTGGACTAGGCTTGGATCTGGACTAGGCTTGGATCTGGACTAAGCTCTGGATCTGGACTAAGCTTGGATCTGGACTAGGTTCTGGATCTGGACTAGGCTCTGGATCTGTAAAAGGTTCTGGATCTGGACTAGGCTCTGGATCTGGACTAGGCTCTGGATCTGGACTAAGCTCTGGATCTGGACTACGTTCTGGATCTGGACTAGGCTCTGGATCTGGACTAGGCTTGGATCTGGACTAGGCTCTGGATCTGGACTAGGCTCTGGATCTGGACTAGGCTCTGGATCTGTAAAAGGTTCTGGATCTGGACTAGGCTCTGGATCTGGACTAGGCTCTGGATCTGGACTAAGCTCGGATCTGGACTAGGTTCTGGATCTGGACTAGGCTCTGGATCTGGACTAGGTTCTGGATCTGGACTAGGTTCTGGATCTGGACTAAGCTCTGGATCTGGACTACGTTCTGGATCTGGACTAGGCTCTGGATCTGTAAAAGGTTCTGGATCTGGACTAGGCTCTGGATCTGGACTAGGCTCGGATCTGGACTAGGTTCTGGATCTGGACTAGGCTCTGGATCTGGACTAGGTTCTGGATCTGGACTAGGTTCTGGATCTGGACTAAGCTCTGGATCTGGACTACGTTCTGGATCTGGACTAGGCTCTGGATCTGTAAAAGGTTCTGGATCTGGACTAGGCTCTGGATCTGGACTAGGCTCTGGATCTGGACTAAGCTCAGGATCTGGACTACGTTCTGGATCTGGACTAGGCTCTGGATCTGTAAAAGGTTCTGGATCTGGACTAGGCTCTGGATCTGGACTAGGCTCTGGATCTGGACTAAGCTCGGATCTGGACTAGGCTCTGGATCTGGACTAAGCTCGGATCTGGACTAGGTTCTGGATCTGGACTAGGCTCTGGATCTGGAAAAGGCTCTGGATCTGGACTAGGCTCTGGATCTGAACTAGGTTCTGGATCTGGACTAGGTTCTGGATCTGGACTAGGCTCTGGATCTGGATTAGGTTCTGGATCTGGACTACGTTCTGGATCTGGACTAGGCTCTGGATCTGGACTACGTTCTGGATCTGGACAAGGCTCTGGATCTGGACAAGGTTCTGGATCTGGACTAGGCTCTGGATCTGGACTAGGCTTGGATCTGGACTAGGCTCTGGATCTGGACTAGGTTCTGGATCTGGACTAAGCTCGGATCTGGACTAGGTTCTGGATCTGGACTAGGCTCTGGATCTGGAAAAAGTTCTGGATCTGGACTAGGCTCTGGATCTGAACTAGGTTCTGGATCTGGACTAAGCTCTGGATCTGGACTAGGCTCTGGATCTGGACTAGGTTCTGGATCTGGACTAGGTTCTGGATCTGGACTAGGCTCTGGATCTGGACTAGGTTCTGGATCTGGACTAGGCTCTGGATCTGGACTAGGTTCTGGATCTGGACTAGGTTCTGGATCTGTACTAGGCTTGGATCTGGACTAGGCTTGGATCTGGACTAGGTTCTGGATCTGGACTAGGCTTGGATCTGGACTAGGCTCTGGATCTGGACTAGGCTCTGGATCTGGACTAAGCTCTGGATCTGGACTACGTTCTGGATCTGGACTAGGCTCTGGATCTGTAAAAGGTTCTGGATCTGGACTAGGCTCTGGATCTGGAATAGGCTCTGGATCTGGACTAAGCTCGGATCTGGACTAGGTTCAGGATCTGGACTAGGCTCTGGATCTGGACTAGGTTCTGGATCTGGACAAGGTTCTGGATCTGGACTAAGCTCTGGATCTGGACTAGGTTCTGGATCTGGACTAGGCTCTGGATCTGTAAAAGGTTCTGGATCTGGACTAGGCTCTGGATCTGGACTAGGCTCTGGATCTGGACTAAGCTCGGATCTGGACTAGGCTCTGGATCTGGACTAAGCTCGGATCTGGACTACGTTCTGGATCTGGACTAGGCTCTGGATCTGTAAAAGGTTCTGGATCTGGACTAGGCTCTGGATCTGGACTAGGCTCTGGATCTGGACAAGGTTCTGGATCTGGACTAGGCTCTGGATCTGGACTAGGCTCTGGATCTGGACTAAGCTCGGATCTGGACTAGGCTCTGGATCTGGACTAAGCTCGGATCTGGACTAGGCTCTGGATCTGGACTAAGCTCGGATCTGGACTAGGTTCTGGATCTGGACTAGGCTCTGGATCTGGAAAAGGCTCTGGATCTGGACTAGGTTCTGGATCTGGACTAGGTTCTGGATCTGGACTAGGCTCTGGATCTGGACTAGGTTCTGGATCTGGACTACGTTCTGGATCTGGACTAGGCTCTGGATCTGGACTAGGTTCTGGATCTGGACTAGGCTCTGGATCTGGACTAGGTTCTGGATCTGGACTAGGCTCTGGATCTGGACTAGGCTCTGGATCTGGACTAGGCTTGGATCTGGACTAGGCTCTGGATCTGGACTAGGCTCTAGATCTGGACTAAGCTCGGATCTGGACTAGGTTCTGGATCTGGACTAGGCTCTGGATCTGGACTAGGTTCTGGATCTGGACTAGGCTCTGGATCTGGACTAGGCTTGGATCTGGACTAGGCTTGGATCTGGACTAGGTTCTGGATCTGGACTAGGTTCTGGATCTGGACTAGGTTCTGGATCTGGACTAGGCTCTGGATCTGGACTAGGCTCTGGATCTGGACTAGGTTCTGGATCTGGACTAGGCTTGGATCTGGACTAGGTTCTGGATCTGGACTAGGCTTGGATCTGGACTAGGCTCTGGATCTGGACTAGGCTCTGGATCTGGACTAGGTTCTGGATCTGGACTAGGCTCTAGTTCTGGACTAGGTTCTGGATCTGGACTAGGTTCTGGATCTGGACTAGGCTCTTGATCTGGACTAGGTTCTGGATCTGGACTAGGCTCTACATCTGGACTAGGTTCTGGATCTGGACTAGGCTCTGGATCTGGACTAGGCTCTGGATCTGGACTAGGTTCTGGATCTGGACTAGGCTTGGATCTGGACTAGGCTCTGGATCTGGACTAGGCTTGGATCTGGACTAGGCTCTGGATCTGGACTAGGTTCTGGATCTGGACTAAGCTTGGATCTGGACTAGGCTCTGGATCTGGACTAGGCTCTGGATCTGGACTAGGTTCTGGATCTGGACTAGGCTTGGATCTGGACTAGGCTCTGGATCTGGACTAGGCTCTGGATCTGGACTAGGTTTTGGATCTGGACTAGGCTCTAGATCTGGACTAGGTTCTGGATCTGGACTAGGTTCTGGATCTGGAATAGGCTTGGATCTGGACTAGGTTCTGGATCTGGACTAGGCTTGGATCTGGACTAGGCTCTGGATCTGGACTAGGCTCTGGATCTGGACTAAGTTCTGGATCTGGACTAGGCTTGGATCTGGACTAGGCTCTGGATCTGGAATAGGCTCTGGATCTGGACTAGGCTCTGGATCTGGACTAGGTTCTGGATCTGGACTAGGCTTGGATCTGGACTAGGCTCTGGATCTGGACTAGGCTTGGATCTGGACTAGGCTCTGGATCTGGACTAGGTTCTGGATCTGGACTAGGCTTGGATCTGGACTAGGCTCTGGATCTGGACTAGGTTTGGATCTGAACTAGGCTCTGGAACTGGACTAGGCTTGGATCTGGACAAGGCTCTGGATCTGGACTAGGCTTGGATCTGGAATAGGCTCTGGATCTGGACTAGGCTCTGGATCTGGACTAAGCTTAGATCTGGAATAGGTTTTGGATCTGGACTAGGCTCTGGAACTGGACTAAGCTCTGGATCTGGACTAGGCTCGGATCTGGACTAGGTTCTGGATCTGGACTAGGCTCTGGATCTGGACTAGGCTTGGATCTGGACTAGGCTCTGGATCTGGACTAAGCTCTGGATCTGGACTAAGCTCGGATCTGGACTAGGTTCTGGATCTGGACTAGGCTCTGGATCTGTAAAAGGTTCTGGATCTGGACTAGGCTCTGGATCTGGACTAGGCTCTGGATCTGGACTAAGCTCGGATCTGGACTAGGTTCTGGATCTGGACTAGGCTCTGGATCTGAACTAGGTTCTGGATCTGGACTAGGCTCTGGATCTCGACTAGGCTCTGGATCTGGACTACGTTCTGGATCTGGACTACGTTCTGGATCTGGACTAGGCTCTGGATCTGGACTACGTTCTGGATCTGGACTAGGCTCTGGATCTGAACTAGGCTTGGATCTGGACTAGGCTCTGGATCTGGACTAGGTTCTGGATCTGGACTAGGCTTGGATCTGGACTGGGCTCTGGATCTGGACTAGGCTTGTATCTGGACTAGGCTCTGGATCTGGAAAAGGTTCTGGATCTGGACTAGGCTTGGATCTGGACTGGGCTCTGGATCTGGACTAGGCTTGGATCTGGACTAGGCTCTGGATCTGGACTAGGTTCTGGATCTGGACTAGGCTTGGATCTGGACTAGGTTCTGGATCTGGACTAGGCTCTGGATCTGGACTAGGCTTGGATCTGGACTAGGCTCTGGATCTGGACTAGGCTTGGATCTGGACTAGGTTTGGATCTGGACTAGGCTTGGATCTGGACTAGGTTCTGGATCTGGACTAGGCTTGGATCTGGACTAGGCTTGGATCTGGACTAGGTTCTGGATCTGGACTAGGTTCTGGATCTGGACTAGGCTTGGATCTGGACTAGGTTCTGGATCTGGACTAGGCTCTGGATCTGGACTAGGCTCTGGATCTGGACTAGGCTTGGATCTGGACTAGGCTCTGGATCTGGACTAGGTTCTGGATCTGGACTAGGCTTGGATCTGGACTAGGCTCTGGGTCTGGAATAGGCTCTGGATCTGAACATGGCTCTAGATCTGGACTAGGCTCTGGATCTGGACTAGGCTTGGATCTGGACTAGGTTCTGGATCTGGACTAGGTTCTGGATCTGGACTAGGCTTGGATCTGGACTAGGCTCTGGATCTGGACTAGGCTTGGATCTGGAATAGGCTCTGGATCTGGACTAGGCTCTGGATCTGGACTAAGCTTGGATCTGGACTAGGCTCTGGAACTGGACTAGGCTTGGATCTGGACTAGGCTCTGGATCTGGACTAAGCTCTGGATCTGGACTAAGCTCGGATCTGGACTAGGTTCTGGATCTGGACTAGGCTCTGGATCTGGACTAGGCTTGGATCTGGACTAGGTTCTGGATCTGGACTAGGTTCTGGATCTGGACTAGGCTTGGATCTGGACTAGGCTCTGGATCTGGACTAGGCTCTGGATCTGGACTAGGTTCTGGATCTGGACTAGGCTCTAGTTCTGGACTAGGTTCTGGATCTGGACTAGGTTCTGGATCTGGACTAGGCTCTTGATCTGGACTAGGTTCTGGATCTGGACTAGGCTCTACATCTGGACTAGGTTCTGGATCTGGACTAGGCTCTGGATCTGGACTAGGCTCTGGATCTGGACTAGGTTCTGGATCTGGACTAGGCTTGGATCTGGACTAGGCTCTGGATCTGGACTAGGCTTGGATCTGGACTAGGCTCTGGATCTGGACTAGGTTCTGGATCTGGACTAAGCTTGGATCTGGACTAGGCTCTGGATCTGGACTAGGCTCTGGATCTGGACTAGGTTCTGGATCTGGACTAGGCTTGGATCTGGACTAGGCTCTGGATCTGGACTAGGCTCTGGATCTGGACTAGGTTTTGGATCTGGACTAGGCTCTAGATCTGGACTAGGTTCTGGATCTGGACTAGGTTCTGGATCTGGAATAGGCTTGGATCTGGACTAGGTTCTGGATCTGGACTAGGCTTGGATCTGGACTAGGCTCTGGATCTGGACTAGGCTCTGGATCTGGACTAAGTTCTGGATCTGGACTAGGCTTGGATCTGGACTAGGCTCTGGATCTGGAATAGGCTCTGGATCTGGACTAGGCTCTGGATCTGGACTAGGTTCTGGATCTGGACTAGGCTTGGATCTGGACTAGGCTCTGGATCTGGACTAGGCTTGGATCTGGACTAGGCTCTGGATCTGGACTAGGTTCTGGATCTGGACTAGGCTTGGATCTGGACTAGGCTCTGGATCTGGACTAGGTTTGGATCTGAACTAGGCTCTGGAACTGGACTAGGCTTGGATCTGGACAAGGCTCTGGATCTGGACTAGGCTTGGATCTGGAATAGGCTCTGGATCTGGACTAGGCTCTGGATCTGGACTAAGCTTAGATCTGGAATAGGTTTTGGATCTGGACTAGGCTCTGGAACTGGACTAAGCTCTGGATCTGGACTAGGCTCGGATCTGGACTAGGTTCTGGATCTGGACTAGGCTCTGGATCTGGACTAGGCTTGGATCTGGACTAGGCTCTGGATCTGGACTAAGCTCTGGATCTGGACTAAGCTCGGATCTGGACTAGGTTCTGGATCTGGACTAGGCTCTGGATCTGTAAAAGGTTCTGGATCTGGACTAGGCTCTGGATCTGGACTAGGCTCTGGATCTGGACTAAGCTCGGATCTGGACTAGGTTCTGGATCTGGACTAGGCTCTGGATCTGAACTAGGTTCTGGATCTGGACTAGGCTCTGGATCTCGACTAGGCTCTGGATCTGGACTACGTTCTGGATCTGGACTACGTTCTGGATCTGGACTAGGCTCTGGATCTGGACTACGTTCTGGATCTGGACTAGGCTCTGGATCTGAACTAGGCTTGGATCTGGACTAGGCTCTGGATCTGGACTAGGTTCTGGATCTGGACTAGGCTTGGATCTGGACTGGGCTCTGGATCTGGACTAGGCTTGGATCTGGACTAGGCTCTGGATCTGGAAAAGGTTCTGGATCTGGACTAGGCTTGGATCTGGACTGGGCTCTGGATCTGGACTAGGCTTGGATCTGGACTAGGCTCTGGATCTGGACTAGGTTCTGGATCTGGACTAGGCTTGGATCTGGACTAGGTTCTGGATCTGGACTAGGCTCTGGATCTGGACTAGGCTTGGATCTGGACTAGGCTCTGGATCTGGACTAGGCTTGGATCTGGACTAGGTTTGGATCTGGACTAGGCTTGGATCTGGACTAGGTTCTGGATCTGGACTAGGCTTGGATCTGGACTAGGCTTGGATCTGGACTAGGTTCTGGATCTGGACTAGGTTCTGGATCTGGACTAGGCTTGGATCTGGACTAGGTTCTGGATCTGGACTAGGCTCTGGATCTGGACTAGGCTCTGGATCTGGACTAGGCTTGGATCTGGACTAGGCTCTGGATCTGGACTAGGTTCTGGATCTGGACTAGGCTTGGATCTGGACTAGGCTCTGGGTCTGGAATAGGCTCTGGATCTGAACTAGGCTCTAGATCTGGACTAGGCTCTGGATCTGGACTAGGCTTGGATCTGGACTAGGTTCTGGATCTGGACTAGGTTCTGGATCTGGACTAGGCTTGGATCTGGACTAGGCTCTGGATCTGGACTAGGCTTGGATCTGGAATAGGCTCTGGATCTGGACTAGGCTCTGGATCTGGACTAAGCTTGGATCTGGACTAGGCTCTGGAACTGGACTAGGCTTGGATCTGGACTAGGCTCTGGATCTGGACTAAGCTCTGGATCTGGACTAAGCTCGGATCTGGACTAGGTTCTGGATCTGGACTAGGCTCTGGATCTGGACTAGGCTTGGATCTGGACTAGGCTCTGGATCTGGACTAAGCTCGGATCTGGACTAGGTTCTGGATCTGGACTAGGCTCTGGATCTGTAAAAGGTTCTGGATCTGGACTAGGCTCTGGATCTGGACTAGGCTCTGGATCTGGACTAAGCTCGGATCTGGACTACGTTCTGGATCTGGACTACGTTCTGGATCTGGACTAGGCTCTGGATCTGGACTACGTTCTGGATCTGGACTACGTTCTGGATCTGGACTAGGCTCTGGATCTGGACTAGGTTCTGGATCTGGACTAGGCTCTGGATCTGGACTAGGCTTGGATCTGGACTAGGCTCTGGATCTGGACTAGGCTCTAGATCTGGACTAGGTTCTGGATCTGGACTAAGCTCGGATCTGGACTAGGCTCTGGATCTGGACTAGGCTCTGGATCTGGAAAAGGTTCTGGATCTGGACTAGGCTTGGATCTGGACTGGGCTCTGGATCTGGACTAGGCTTGGATCTGGACTAGGCTCTGGATCTAGACTAAGGTTCTGGATCTGGACTAGGCTTGGATCTGGAGTAGGTTCTGGATCTGGACTAGGCTTGGATCTGGACTAGGCTTGGATCTGGACTAGGCTCTGGATCTGGACTAGGCTCTGGATCTGGACTAGGCTTGGATCTGGACTAGGTTTGGATCTGGACTAGGCTTGGATCTGGACTAGGTTCTGGATCTGGACTAGGTTCTGGATCTGGACTAGTCTTGGATCTGGACTAGGTTCTGGATCTGGACTAGGCTCTGGATCATAATTAGGCTCTGGATCTGGACTAGGCTTGGATCTGGACTAGGCTCTGGATCTGGACTAGGTTCTGGATCTGGACTAGGCTTGGATCTGGATTAGGCTCTGGGTCTGGAATAGGCTCTGGATCTGGACTAGGCTCTGGATCTGGACTAGGCTCTGGAACTGGACTAGGCTTGGATCTGGACTAGGTTCTGGATCTGGACTAGGTTCTGGATCTGGACTAGGCTTGGATCTGGACTAGGTTCTGGATCTGGACTAGGCTTGGATCTGGACTAGGCTCTGGATCTGGACTAGGCTCTGGATCTGGACTAGGTTTGGATCTGGACTAGGTTCTGGATCTGGACTAGGTTTGGATCTGGACTAGGTTCTGGATCTGGACTAGGTTCTGGATCTGGACTAGGCTTGGATCTGGACTAGGCTTGGATCTGGACTAGGCTCTGGATCTGGACTAGGCTCTGGATCTAGACAAGGTTTGGATCTGGACTAGGCTTGGATCTGGACTAGGTTCTGGATCTGGACTAGGCTTGGATCTGGACTAGGCTCTGGATCTGGACTAGGTTTGGATCTGGACTAGGCTCTGGATCTGGACTAGGCTTGGATCTGGACTAGGTTCTGGATCTGGACTAGGCTCTGGATCTGGAATAGGGTCTGGATCTGGACTAGGCTTGGATCTGGACTAGGTTTGGATCTGGACTAGGCTCTGGAACTGGACTAGGCTCTGGATCTGGACTAGGCTTGGATCTGGACTAGGCTCTGGATCTGGACTAGGCTCTGGGTCTGGAATAGGTTCTGGATCTGGACTAGGCTCTGGAACTGGACTAGGCTTGGATCTGGACTAGGCTTGGATCTGGACTAGGCTCTGGATCTGGACTAAGCTCGGATCTGGACTAGGTTCTGGATCTGGACTAGGCTCTGGATCTGTAAAAGGTTCTGGATCTGGACTAGGCTCTGGATCTGGACTAGGCTCTGGATCTGGACTAGGCTTGGATCTGGAATAGGCTCTGGATCTGGACTAGGCTCTGGATCTGGACTAGGCTCTGGGTGTGGAATAGGCTCTGGATCTGGACTAGGCTCTGGATCTGGACTAGGCTTGGATCTGGAATAGGCTCTGGATCTGGAATAGGCTCTGGATCTGGACTAGGCTCTGGATCTGGACTAGGCTTGGATCTGGACTAGGCTCTGGGTCTGGAATAGGCTCTGGGTCTGGACTAGGCTCTGGATCTGGACTAGGCTTGGATCTGGACTAGGCTCTGGGTCTGGAATAGGCTCTGGGTCTGGAATAGGCTCTGGGTCTGGACTAGGCTCTGGATCTGGACTAGGCTTGGATCTGGACTAGGCTCTGGATCTGGAATAGGCTCTGGGTCTGGAATAGGCTCTGGGTCTGGACTAGGCTCTGAATCTGGACTAGGCTTGGATCTGGACTAGGCTCTGGATCTGGAATAGGCTCTGGGTCTGGAATAGGCTCTGGATCTGGACTAGGCTTGGATCTGGAATAGGTTCTGGATCTGGACTAGGCTCTGGGTCTGGACTAGGCTTGGATCTGGAATAGGCTCTGGATCTGGACTAGGCTCTGGGTCTGAAATAGGCTCTGGATCTGGACTAGGCTCTGGATCTGGACTAGGTTTGGATCTGGACCAGGTCCGGAGGACATCTGGTTCTTGCTCACCCGGAACTCCTCCAGGAGTCGGTACGTCCTCCCTCCGTGGACACACACCCGGGCCATGGCCTCACACACCGGGCAGCACGACTTGTACCTGATGCGCGTGCACCGGGGGTGGATGCGCGGACACTTGGGTCGGACGCACACGGGACCGTCGACGGTGCACGTGCACGGACAGGCCGTGGAGCTCGGGTAGTACACCTCTCCGATGCCGTACACGAAGCCGTGGTCGTCGATGCACCACTTTCCGCGGTAGTCCCCGAACTCGTAGTCCAGCTCGGTTCTGGTGGAGTACTCCGCCCCAGCACGCGCTGCGCACGCGGGTCCGCGCCGCACCGGGAATGGAAGCAGCGCGACGGACAGCAGGATGAGCGCGCGGGTCAGCATGGTGGACGGGTTACTCTGAACTGACCGCGTGCGTCTGCCGCGCCGCCGCGCTCCGCTCCGCGTCCCCTCCCACTGTCACGCGCGTCAGTCCATCTCAGCCTCCAACATGTTCTGCTGACGTCTGAACACAGTGATGCTGGACTTGTTGGTTGTTGTTTGGTTTTTTTACCAGTCAAACGATTGTGTCACCAGTTGGTCCAGTTCAGAAGCCAAGTTTATCCCACTTGGTTACTGGTTGAAATCCTGAGCCAGTCCTTTAGGGGCACCATGTGCAGCCTGCAGCGCGTCCACTGGTCCGCAAACAGCTGGTTGCACCTGGCAGGTTGTCCTCTTCAGAGACACCTGGGAACAGAACACCTGTCCTCTTCAGAGACACCTGGGAACAGAACACCTGTCGTCTTCAGAGACACCTGGGAACAGAACACCTGTCCTCTTCAGAGACACCTGGGAACAGAACACCTGTCCTCTTCAGAGACACCTGGGAACAGAACACCTGTCGTCTTCAGAGACACCTGGGAACAGAACACCTGTCCTCTTCAGAGACACCTGAGAACAGAACACCTGTCCTCTTCAGAGACACCTGGGAACAGAACACCTGTCGTCTTCAGAGACACCTGGGAACAGAACACCTGTCCTCTTCAGAGACACCTGGGAACAGAACACCTGTCCTATTCAGAGACACCTGGGAACAGAACACCTGTCCTCTTCAGAGACACCTGGGAACAGAACACCTGTCCTCTTCAGAGACACCTGGGAACAGAACACCTGTCCTCTTCAGAGACACCTGGGAACAGAACACCTGTCGTCTTCAGAGACACCTGGGAACAGAACACCTGTCCTCTTCAGAGATACCTGGGAACAGAACACCTGTCCTCTTCAGAGACACCTGGGAACAGAACACCTGTCGTCTTCAGAGACACCTGGGAACAGAACACCTGTCCTCTTCAGAGACACCTGGGAACAGAACACCTGTCGTCTTCAGAGACACCTGGGAACAGAACACCTGTCCTCTTCAGAGACACCTGGGAACAGAACACCTGTCGTCTTCAGAGACACCTGGGAACAGAACACCTGTCGTCTTCAGAGACACCTGGGAACAGAACACCTGTCCTCTTCAGAGACACCTGGGAACAGAACACCTGTCCTCTTCAGAGACACCTGGGAACAGAACACCTGTCCTCTTCAGAGACACCTGGGAACAGAACACCTGTCGTCTTCAGAGACACCTGGGAACAGAACACCTGTCCTCTTCAGAGACACCTGGGAACAGAACACCTGTCCTCTTCAGAGACACCTGGGAACAGAACACCTGTCCTCTTCAGAGACACCTGGGAACAGAACACCTGTCCTCTTCAGAGACACCTGGGAACAGAACACCTGTCGTCTTCAGAGACACCTGGGAACAGAACACCTGTCCTCTTCAGAGACACCTGGGAACAGAACACCTGTCCTCTTCAGAGACACCTGGGAACAGAACGTAGGTGGAAGCAGGTGCTTGTAGAACCTGTGATGTGATCCTGGTCCAGAATAACGCCACGCTCCCTGTCTGCAGGTCTGGAAGCCAAGTCGAGGTACAACAACCTCCATCTGTAGGAGAAACCTGCCAGAGTTTTCCGGCTCCTTGTGTCTTCAAAACAATTTTGCAATCACACTGTCAGACGTAGCTGTAATTTTTACTGTAATTTACCAAATATCTGACAGTACAAAGCTGTAAAAGCAGTTTTTCAGTAATTAACTAGGATATATGTTGCATCGTGGGAGTTTTGGTCACATGAGACATTAATTCCTGTTCACTGCTGTAGTCTTTAAATTGACAGTAAGTTACTTTATACCACAAGTGTCGTGTAAAAGGTGATCCGACTTGAGTTAAAAAGAAGTTCTGTCAAATTCCCAGTAGTTCTAAATCATCGCGGCGGCTCAAACGCTAGTTGGTAACCATGGTGACAGAAATGTCGCAGAACGGGTAGAACAGAGATCAGGCAGACGACTTGGTGGCGGCTTACCCAGCACAGCTTGTCTTGCTTTGTAGCGGACAGGATTTTAAGACTTTTGGACAGGACACGGTATTTTCCCATCTTATTGTTGACTGAAAAGACTTAGAAGATTCAGGCTTTCAGACGGAGAGTGGAACCAATGTGAAAACACTGATTGCCATATGTGGGGATAACCTTGGTCCCCACTCTTGGTGGATTCACTGACAATCTCAGCAGTAACAAAAACTTTTGTAGGTTCTGTTTCATTGAGAGCCAGATCACCAGCAGCGTTAGCCTTTACAAAGAACAGCTGGAAACTGTAAAAACAGTGTTCCCCAACTGTCTTCTGGCTTCTGGCTGACATCACTTCAGGTCTTCCTCCATGACCTGGGCATGACCTTTGTGAGGGAATAGTGTCCAGGGATTTAGCTCTTTATGCGTCTGATGAAACATTTCACTTCTGGTGGTAGAGAGGAGGCGGTAGAGAGGAGGCGGTAGAGAGGAGGCGGTAGAGAGGAGGCGGTAGAGAGGAGGCGGTAGAGAGGAGGCGGTAGAGAGGAGGCGGTAGAGAGGAAGTGGTAGAGAGGAGGCGGTAGAGAGGAGGCGGTAGAGAGGAGGCGGTAGAGAGGAGGCGGTAGAGAGGAGGTGGTAGAGAGGAAGTGGTAGAGAGGAGGTGGTAGAGAGGAAGTGGTAGAGAGGAGGTGGTAGAGAGGAAGTGGTAGAGAGGAAGCGGTAGAGAGGAAGCGGTAGAGAGGAGGCGGTAGAGAGGAAGTGGTAGAGAGGAAGTGGTAGAGAGGAGGTGGTAGAGAGGAAGTGGTAGAGAGGAAGTGGTAGAGAGGAGGCGGTAGAGAGGAGGTGGTAGAGTGGTAGAGAGGATGTGGTAGAGAGGTAAAGAGGAGGTGGTAGAGTGGTAGAGAGGATGTGGTAGAGAGGTAAAGAGGAGGTGGTAGAGAGGAGGTGATAGAGAGGAGGTGGTAGAGTGGTAGAGAGGATGTGGTAGAGAGGTAAAGAGGAGGTGGTAGAGTGGTAGAGAGGATGTGGTAGAGAGGTAAAGAGGAGGTGGTAGAGAGGAGGTGATAGAGAGGATGTGGTAGAGAGGTAAAGAGGAGGTGGTAGAGAGGAGGCGGTAGAGAGGAGGTGGTAGAGAGGAAGTGGTAGAGAGGAAGTGGTAGAGAGGAAGTGGTAGAGAGGAGGTGGTAGAGAGGAGGCGGTAGAGAGGAGGTGGTAGAGTGGTAGAGAGGAGGTGATAGAGAGGAGGTGGTAGAGAGGAGGTGGTAGAGAGGAGGTGATAGAGAGGAGGTGATAGAGAGGAGGTGGTAGAGAGGAGGTGATAGAGAGGAGGTGGTAGAGTGGTAGAGAGGAGGTGGTAGAGCGGTAAAGAGGAGGTGGTAGAGAGGAGGTGATAGAGAGGAGGTGGTAGAGTGGTAGAGAGGAGGTGATAGAGAGGAGGTGATAGAGAGGAGGTGATAGAGAGGAGGTGATAGAGAGGAGGTGGTAGAGTGGTAGAGAGGAGGTGGTAGAGCGGTAAAGAGGAGGTGGTAGAGAGGAGGTGATAGAGAGGTAAAGAGGAGGTGGTAGAGAGGAGGTGATAGAGTGGTAGAGAGGATGTGGTAGAGAGGTAAAGAGGAGGTGGTAGAGAGGAGGTGATAGAGAGGAGGTGGTAGAGTGGTAGAGAGGATGTGGTAGAGAGGTAAAGAGGAGGTGGTAGAGTGGTAGAGAGGATGTGGTAGAGAGGTAAAGAGGAGGTGGTAGAGAGGAGGTGATAGAGAGGAGGTGGTAGAGTGGTAGAGAGGATGTGGTAGAGAGGTAAAGAGGAGGTGGTAGAGAGGAGGCGGTAGAGAGGAGGTGGTAGAGAGGAAGTGGTAGAGAGGAAGTGGTAGAGAGGAAGTGGTAGAGAGGAGGCGGTAGAGAGGAGGTGGTAGAGTGGTAGAGAGGAGGTGATAGAGAGGAGGTGGTAGAGAGGAGGTGGTAGAGAGGAGGTGATAGAGAGGAGGTGATAGAGAGGAGGTGGTAGAGAGGAGGTGATAGAGAGGAGGTGGTAGAGTGGTAGAGAGGAGGTGGTAGAGCGGTAAAGAGGAGGTGGTAGAGAGGAGGTGGTAGAGTGGTAGAGAGGAGGTGGTAGAGAGGAGGTGATAGAGAGGAGGTGATAGAGAGGAGGTGGTAGAGTGGTAGAGAGGAGGTGGTAGAGCGGTAAAGAGGAGGTGGTAGAGAGGAGGTGATAGAGAGGAGGTGATAGAGAGGAGGTGGTAGAGTGGTAGAGAGGAGGTGGTAGAGAGGAGGTGATAGAGAGGAGGTGGTAGAGAGGAGGTGGTAGAGTGGTAGAGAGGAGGCGGTAGAGAGGAGGTGGTAGAGAGGAGGTGATAGAGAGGAGGTGATAGAGAGGAGGTGGTAGAGAGGAGGGGGTAGAGTGGTAGAGAGGAGGCAGAAGAGAGGAGGGGGTAGGGAAGAGCTGGGAGAGAGGAGGTGGTAGAGTGGAAGACACAAGGCAGTAGAGAGGAGGCGGAAGAGAGATAAAGAGAGAGAAAAGGGACCTGTCTCTAACCAGCTACAGACCAGTCTCTAACCAGCTATAGACCTGTCTCTAAACAGCTATAGACCTGTCTCTAAACAGCTATAGACCTGTCTCTAACCAGCTGTAGACCTGTCTCTAACCAGCTATAGACCAGTCTCTAACCAGCTATAGACCTGTCTCTAACCAGCTTTAGACCTGTCTCTAACCAGCTATAGACCAGTCTCTAACCAGCTGTAGACCTGTGTCTAACCAGCTGTAGACCTGTCTCTAACCAGCTATAGACCAGTCTCTAACCAGCTATAGACCTGTCTCTAACCAGCTGTAGACCAGTCTCTAACCAGCTATAGACCTGTCTCTAACCAGCTATAGACCTGTCTCTAACCAGCTGTAGACCAGTCTCTAACCAGCTATAGACCTGTCTCTAACCAGCTATAGACCTGTCTCTAACCAGCTGTAGACCTGTCTCTAACCAGCTGTAGACCTGTCTCTAACCAGCTATAGACCAGTCTCTAACCAGCTATAGACCAGTCTCTAACCAGCTATAGACCTGTCTCTAACCAGCTGTAGACCTGTCTCTAACCAGCTATAGACCTGTCTCTAACCAGCTACAGACCTGTTTCTAACCAGCTATAGACCAGTCTCTAACCAGCTATAGACCAGTCTCTAACCAGCTACAGACCTGTCTCTAACCAGCTATAGACCTGTCTCTAACCAGCTATAGACCTGTCTCTAACCAGCTACAGACCAGTCTCTAACCAGCTATAGACCAGTCTCTAACCAGCTACAGACCTGTCTCTAACCAGCTATAGACCTGTCTCTAACCAGCTGTAGACCAGTCTCTAACCAGCTATAGACCTGTGTCTAACCAGCTATAGACCTGTCTCTAACCAGCTATAGACCTGTCTCTAACCAGCTACAGACCAGTCTCTAACCAGCTAAAGACCTGTCTCTAACCAGCTACAGACCAGTCTCTAACCAGCTATAGACCTGTCTCTAACCAGCTACAGACCAGTCTCTAACCAGCTACAGACCTGTCTCTAACCAGCTATAGACCTGTCTCTAACCAGCTATAGACCTGTCTCTAACCAGCTATAGACCAGTCTCTAACCAGCTACAGACCTGTCTCTAACCAGCTACAGACCTGTCTCTAACCAGCTATAGACCTGTCTCTAACCAGCTGTAGACCAGTCTCTAACCAGCTATAGACCTGTGTCTAACCAGCTATAGACCTGTCTCTAACCAGCTACAGACCAGTCTCTAACCAGCTATAGACCTGTCTCTAACCAGCTATAGACCAGTCTCTAAACAGCTATAGACCTGTCTCTAACCAGCTGTAGACCTGTCTCTAACCAGCTATAGACCAGTCTCTAACCAGCTATAGACCTGTCTCTAACCAGCTGTAGACCTGTCTCTAACCAGCTATAGACCAGTCTCTAACCAGCTATAGACTTGTGTCTAACCAGCTGTAGACCTGTCTCTAACCAGCTATAGACCAGTCTCTAACCAGCTATAGACCTGTCTCTAACCAGCTGTAGACCAGTCTCTAACCAGCTATAGACCTGTCTCTAACCAGCTATAGACCTGTCTCTAACCAGCTGTAGACCTGTCTCTAAACAGCTATAGACCTGTCTCTAACCAGCTGTAGACCTGTCTCTAACCAGCTATAGACCAGTCTCTAACCAGCTGTAGACCTGTCTCTAACCAGCTATAGACCAGTCTCTAACCAGCTATAGACCTGTGTCTAACCAGCTGTAGACCTGTCTCTAACCAGCTATAGACCAGTCTCTAACCAGCTGTAGACCTGTCTCTAACCAGCTATAGACCAGTCTCTAACCAGCTGTAGACCTGTCTCTAACCAGCTATAGACCAGTCTCTAACCAGCTGTAGACCTGTCTCTAACCAGCTATAGACCAGTCTCTAACCAGCTATAGACCTGTGTCTAACCAGCTGTAGACCTGTCTCTAACCAGCTATAGACCAGTCTCTAACCAGCTATAGACCTGTCTCTAACCAGCTATAGACCAGTCTCTAACCAGCTGTAGACCTGTCTCTAACCAGCTATAGACCAGTCTCTAACCAGCTATAGACCAGTCTCTAACCAGCTGTAGACCTGTCTCTAACCAGCTATAGACCAGTCTCTAACCAGCTATAGACCTGTGTCTAACCAGCTGTAGACCTGTCTCTAACCAGCTGTAGACCAGTCTCTAACCAGCTATAGACCTGTCTCTAACCAGCTATAGACCTGTCTCTAACCAGCTATAGACCTGTCTCTAACCAGCTACAGACCTGTCTCTAACCAGCTACAGACCAGTCTCTAACCAGCTATAGACCTGTCTCTAACCAGCTACAGACCAGTCTCTAACCAGCTACAGACCTGTCTCTAACCAGCTATAGACCTGTCTCTAACCAGCTATAGACCTGTCTCTAACCAGCTATAGACCAGTCTCTAACCAGCTACAGACCTGTCTCTAACCAGCTACAGACCTGTCTCTAACCAGCTATAGACCTGTCTCTAACCAGCTGTAGACCAGTCTCTAACCAGCTATAGACCTGTGTCTAACCAGCTATAGACCTGTCTCTAACCAGCTATAGACCTGTCTCTAACCAGCTACAGACCAGTCTCTAACCAGCTACAGACCTGTCTCTAACCAGCTACAGACCTGTCTCTAACCAGCTATAGACCTGTCTCTAACCAGCTACAGACCAGTCTCTAACCAGCTACAGACCTGTCTCTAACCAGCTACAGACCTGTCTCTAACCAGCTACAGACCTGTCTCTAACCAGCTATAGACCAGTCTCTAACCAGCTATAGACCTGTCTCTAACCAGCTATAGACCAGTCTCTAACCAGCTACAGACCTGTCTCTAACCAGCTACAGACCAGTCTCTAACCAGCTACAGACCTGTCTCTAACCAGCTACAGACCTGTCTCTAACCAGCTATAGACCTGTCTCTAACCAGCTATAGACCTGTCTCTAACCAGCTACAGACCTGTCTCTGACCAGCTATAGACCTGTCTCTAACCAGCTATAGACCTGTCTCTAACCAGCTATAGACCTGTCTCTAACCAGCTACAGACCAGTCTCTAACCAGCTATAGACCTGTCTCTAACCAGCTATAGACCTGTCTCTAAACAGCTATAGACCTGTCTCTAACCAGCTGTAGACCTGTCTCTAACCAGCTATAGACCAGTCTCTAACCAGCTGTAGACCTGTCTCTAACCAGCTATAGACCAGTCTCTAACCAGCTATAGACCTGTGTCTAACCAGCTGTAGACCTGTCTCTAACCAGCTATAGACCAGTCTCTAACCAGCTATAGACCTGTCTCTAACCAGCTGTAGACCAGTCTCTAACCAGCTATAGACCTGTGTCTAACCAGCTATAGACCTGTCTCTAACCAGCTATAGACCTGTCTCTAACCAGCTACAGACCAGTCTCTAACCAGCTACAGACCTGTCTCTAACCAGCTACAGACCAGTCTCTAACCAGCTATAGACCTGTCTCAAACCAGCTACAGACCAGTCTCTAACCAGCTACAGACCTGTCTCTAACCAGCTATAGACCTGTCTCTAACCAGCTATAGACCTGTCTCTAACCAGCTATAGACCAGTCTCTAACCAGCTACAGACCTGTCTCTAACCAGCTACAGACCTGTCTCTAACCAGCTATAGACCTGTCTCTAACCAGCTGTAGACCAGTCTCTAACCAGCTATAGACCTGTGTCTAACCAGCTATAGACCTGTCTCTAACCAGCTATAGACCTGTCTCTAACCAGCTACAGACCAGTCTCTAACCAGCTACAGACCTGTCTCTAACCAGCTACAGACCTGTCTCTAACCAGCTACAGACCAGTCTCTAACCAGCTACAGACCTGTCTCTAACCAGCTACAGACCTGTCTCTAACCAGCTACAGACCTGTCTCTAACCAGCTATAGACCAGTCTCTAACCAGCTATAGACCTGTCTCTAACCAGCTATAGACCAGTCTCTAACCAGCTACAGACCTGTCTCTAACCAGCTACAGACCAGTCTCTAACCAGCTACAGACCTGTCTCTAACCAGCTACAGACCTGTCTCTAACCAGCTATAGACCTGTCTCTAATCAGCTATAGACCTGTCTCTAACCAGCTACAGACCTGTCTCTAACCAGCTATAGACCAGTCTCTAACCAGCTATAGACCTGTCTCTAACCAGCTATAGACCAGTCTCTAACCAGCTATAGACCTGTCTCTAACCAGCTATAGACCAGTCTCTAACCAGCTACAGACCTGTCTCTAACCAGCTACAGACCAGTCTCTAACCAGCTACAGACCTGTCTCTAACCAGCTATAGACCTGTCTCTAACCAGCTATAGACCTGTCTCTAACAAGCTACAGACCTGTCTCTAACCAGCTATAGACCTGTCTCTAACCAGCTATAGACCAGTCTCTAACCAGCTGTAGACCTGTCTCTAACCAGCTATAGACCAGTCTCTAACCAGCTAC
Source organism: Telmatherina bonti (assembly GCF_933228915.1). Lineage (NCBI taxonomy): Eukaryota > Metazoa > Chordata > Actinopteri > Atheriniformes > Telmatherinidae > Telmatherina > Telmatherina bonti. Next base: position 1,073,779 of record NC_136612.1, on the reverse strand, counting down.
AGACCTGTCTCTAACCAGCTATAGACCAGTCTCTAACCAGCTACAGACCTGTCTCTAACCAGCTACAGACCTGTCTCTAACCAGCTATAGACCTGTCTCTAACCAGCTACAGACCTGTCTCTAACCAGCTATAGACCTGTCTCTAACCAGCTACAGACCTGTCTCTAACCAGCTACAGACCTGTCTCTAACCAGCTATAGACCTTTCTCTAATCAGCTATAGACCAGTCTCTAACCAGCTACAGACCTGTCTCTAACCAGCTACAGACCTGTCTCTAACCAGTTACAGACCTGTCTCTAACCAGCTATAGACCTGTCTCTAACCAGCTACAGACCTGTCTCTAACCAGCTACAGACCTGTCTCTAACCAGCTTTAGACCTGTCTCTAACCAGCTACAGACCTGTCTCTAACCAGCTATAGACCTGTCTCTAACCAGCTATAGACCTGTCTCTAACCAGCTGTAGACCAGTCTCTAACCAGCTACAGACCTGTCTCTAACCAGCTATAGACCAGTCTCTAACCAGCTATAGACCTGTCTCTAACCAGCTATAGACCAGTCTCTAACCAGCTATAGACCTGTCTCTAACCAGCTATAGACCAGTCTCTAACCAGCTACAGACCTGTCTCTAACCAGCTACAGACCAGTCTCTAACCAGCTACAGACCTGTCTCTAACCAGCTATAGACCTGTCTCTAACCAGCTACAGACCTGTCTCTAACCAGCTATAGACCAGTCTCTAACCAGCTACAGACCTGTCTCTAACCAGCTACAGACCTGTCTCTAACCAGCTATAGACCTGTCTCTAACCAGCTACAGACCTGTCTTTGACCAGCTATAAACGGTCTCTAACCAGCTAAAGACCTGTCTCTAACCAGCTACAGACCTGTCTCTAACCAGTTACAGACCTGTCTCTGACCAGCTACAGACCTGTCTCTAACCAGTTACAGACCTGTCTCTAACCAGCTACAGACCTGTCTCTAACCAGCTACAGACCTGTCTCTAACCAGCTATAGACCTGTCTCTAACCTGTTACAGACCTGTCTCTAACCAGCTATAGACCTGTCTCTGACCAGCTACAGACCTGTCTAACAGCTACAGACCTGTCTCTAACCAGTTACAGACCTGTCTCTAACCAGCTACAGACCTGTCTCTAACCAGCTACAGACCTGTCTCTAACCAGCTATAGACCTGTCTCTAACCAGTTACAGACCTGTCTCTAACCAGCTATAGACCTGTCTCTAACCAGCTACAGACCTGTCTCTAACCAGCTATAGACCTGTCTCTAACCAGTTACAGACCTGTCTCTAACCAGCTACAGACCTTTCTCTAACCAGCTACAGACCTGTCTCTAACCAGCTATAGACCTGTCTCTAACCAGCTACAGACCTGTCTTTGACCAGCTATAAACGGTCTCTAACCAGCTAAAGACCTGTCTCTAACCAGCTACAGACCTGTCTCTAACCAGTTACAGACCTGTCTCTGACCAGCTACAGACCTGTCTCTAACCAGTTACAGACCTGTCTCTAACCAGCTACAGACCTGTCTCTAACCAGCTACAGACCTGTCTCTAACCAGCTATAGACCTGTCTCTAACCAGTTACAGACCTGTCTCTAACCAGCTATAGACCTGTCTCTAACCAGCTATAGACCTGTCTCTAACCAGCTATAGACCTGTCTCTAACCAGTTACAGACCTGTCTCTAACCAGCTATAGACCTGTCTCTAACCAGCTACAGACCTGTCTCTAACCAGTTACAGACCTGTCTCTAACCAGCTATAGACCTGTCTCTAACCAGCTATAGACCTGTCTCTAACCAGCTACAGACCTGTCTTTGACCAGCTATAAACGGTCTCTAACCAGTTACAGACCTGTCTCTAACCAGCTATAGACCTGTCTCTAACCAGCTATAGACCTGTCTCTAACCAGCTATAGACCTGTCTCTAACCAGTTACAGACCTGTCTCTAACCAGCTATAGACCTGTCTCTAACCAGCTACAGACCTGTCTCTAACCAGTTACAGACCTGTCTCTAACCAGCTATAGACCTGTCTCTAACCAGCTATAGACCTGTCTCTAACCAGCTACAGACCTGTCTTTGACCAGCTATAAACGGTCTCTAACCAGCTAAAGACCTGTCTCTAACCAGCTACAGACCTGTCTCTAACCAGTTACAGACCTGTCTCTGACCAGCTACAGACCTGTCTCTAACCAGTTACAGACCTGTCTCTAACCAGCTACAGACCTGTCTCTAACCAGCTACAGACCTGTCTCTAACCAGCTATAGACCTGTCTCTAACCAGTTACAGACCTGTCTCTAACCAGCTATAGACCTGTCTCTAACCAGCTATAGACCTGTCTCTAACCAGCTATAGACCTGTCTCTAACCAGTTACAGACCTGTCTCTAACCAGCTATAGACCTGTCTCTAACCAGCTACAGACCTGTCTCTAGCCAGCTATAGACCTGTTTCTAACCAGTTACAGACCTGTCTCTAACCAGCTATAGACCAGTCTCTAACCAGCTACAGACCTGTCTAACAGCTACAGACCTGTCTCTAACCAGTTACAGACCTGTCTCTAACCAGCTACAGACCTGTCTCTAACCAGTTACAGACCTGTCTCTAACCAGCTACAGACCTGTCTAACAGCTACAGACCTGTCTCTAACCAGTTACAGACCTGTCTCTAACCAGCTACAGACCTGTCTCTAACCAGCTACAGACCTGTCTCTAACCAGCTATAGACCTGTCTCTAACCAGTTACAGACCTGTCTCTAACCAGCTATAGACCTGTCTCTAACCAGCTACAGACCTGTCTCTAACCAGCTATAGACCTGTCTCTAACCAGTTACAGACCTGTCTCTAACCAGCTATAGACCTGTCTCTAACCAGCTACAGACCTGTCTCTAGCCAGCTATAGACCTGTCTCTAACCAGTTACAGACCTGTCTCTAACCAGCTATAGACCTGTCTCTAACCAGCTACAGACCTGTCTAACAGCTACAGACCTGTCTCTAACCAGTTACAGACCTGTCTCTAACCAGCTACAGACCTGTCTCTAACCAGCTACAGACCTGTCTCTAACCAGCTACAGACCTGTCTAACAGCTACAGACCTGTCTCTAACCAGTTACAGACCTGTCTCTAACCAGCTACAGACCTGTCTCTAACCAGCTACAGACCAGTCTCTAACCAGCTACAGACCTGTCTCTAACCAGCTATAGACCTGTCTCTAACCAGCTATAGACCAGTCTCTAACCAGCTATAGACCTGTCTCTAACCAGCTATAGACCAGTCTCTAACCAGCTATAGACCTGTCTCTAACCAGCTATAGACCAGTCTCTAACCAGCTACAGACCTGTCTCTAACCAGCTATAGACCAGTCTCTAACCAGCTACAGACCTGTCTCTAACCAGCTACAGACCTGTCTCTAACCAGCTATAGACCTGTCTCTAACCAGCTATAGACCTGTCTCTAATCAGCTATAGACCAGTCTCTAACCAGCTACAGACCTGTCTCTAACCAGCTACAGACCTGTCTCTAACCAGTTACAGACCTGTCTCTAACCAGCTATAGACCTGTCTCTAACCAGCTACAGACCTGTCTCTAACCAGCTACAGACCTGTCTCTAACCAGCTTTAGACCTGTCTCTAACCAGCTACAGACCTGTCTCTAACCCCCCATAGACCTGTCTCTAACCAGCTATAGACCTGTCTCTAACCAGCTATAGACCTGTCTCTAACCAGTTACAGACCTGTCTCTAACCAGCTATAGACCTGTCTCTAACCAGCTATAGACCAGTCTCTAACCAGCTACAGACCTGTCTCTAACCAGCTACAGACCTGTCTCTAACCAGCTATAGACCTGTCTCTAACCAGCTACAGACCTGTCTCTAACCAGCTATAGACCTGTCTCTAACCAGCTACAGACCTGTCTTTGACCAGCTATAAACGGTCTCTAACCAGCTACAGACCTGTCTCTAACCAGCTACAGACCTGTCTCTAACCAGCTATAGACCAGTCTCTAACCAGCTATAGACCTGTCTCTAACCAGCTATAGACCAGTCTCTAACCAGCTATAGACCTGTCTCTAACCAGCTATAGACCAGTCTCTAACCAGCTACAGACCTGTCTCTAACCAGCTACAGACCAGTCTCTAACCAGCTACAGACCTGTCTCTAACCAGCTATAGACCTGTCTCTAACCAGCTACAGACCTGTCTCTAACCAGCTATAGACCAGTCTCTAACCAGCTACAGACCTGTCTCTAACCAGCTACAGACCTGTCTCTAACCAGCTATAGACCTGTCTCTAACCAGCTACAGACCTGTCTTTGACCAGCTATAAACGGTCTCTAACCAGCTATAGACCAGTCTCTAACCAGCTACAGACCTGTCTCTAACCAGTTACAGACCTGTCTCTGACCAGCTACAGACCTGTCTCTAACCAGTTACAGACCTGTCTCTAACCAGCTACAGACCTGTCTCTAACCAGCTACAGACCTGTCTCTAACCAGCTATAGACCTGTCTCTAACCTGTTACAGACCTGTCTCTAACCAGCTATAGACCTGTCTCTAACCAGCTACAGACCTGTCTCTAACCAGCTATAGACCTGTCTCTAACCAGCTACAGACCTGTCTCTAGCCAGCTATAGACCTGTCTCTAACCAGTTACAGACCTGTCTCTAACCAGCTATAGACCTGTCTCTGACCAGCTACAGACCTGTCTAACAGCTACAGACCTGTCTCTAACCAGTTACAGACCTGTCTCTAACCAGCTAAAGACCTGTCTCTAACCAGTTACAGACCTGTCTCTAACCAGCTATAGACCTGTCTCTAACCAGTTACAGACCTGTCTCTAACCAGCTATAGACCTGTCTCTAACCAGCTACAGACCTGTCTCTAACCAGTTACAGACCTGTCTCTAACCAGCTACAGACCTGTCTCTAACCAGCTACAGACCTGTCTCTAACCAGCTATAGACCTGTCTCTAACCAGCTACAGACCTGTCTTTGACCAGCTATAAACGGTCTCTAACCAGCTAAAGACCTGTCTCTAACCAGCTACAGACCTGTCTCTAACCAGTTACAGACCTGTCTCTGACCAGCTACAGACCTGTCTCTAACCAGTTACAGACCTGTCTCTAACCAGCTACAGACCTGTCTCTAACCAGCTACAGACCTGTCTCTAACCAGCTATAGACCTGTCTCTAACCAGTTACAGACCTGTCTCTAACCAGCTATAGACCTGTCTCTAACCAGCTATAGACCTGTCTCTAACCAGCTATAGACCTGTCTCTAACCAGTTACAGACCTGTCTCTAACCAGCTATAGACCTGTCTCTAACCAGCTACAGACCTGTCTCTAGCCAGCTATAGACCTGTTTCTAACCAGTTACAGACCTGTCTCTAACCAGCTATAGACCTGTCTCTAACCAGCTACAGACCTGTCTAACAGCTACAGACCTGTCTCTAACCAGTTACAGACCTGTCTCTAACCAGCTATAGACCTGTCTCTAACCAGCTACAGACCTGTCTCTAACCAGCTACAGACCTGTCTAACAGCTACAGACCTGTCTCTAACCAGTTACAGACCTGTCTCTAACCAGCTACAGACCTGTCTCTAACCAGCTACAGACCTGTCTCTAACCAGCTATAGACCTGTCTCTAACCAGTTACAGACCTGTCTCTAACCAGCTATAGACCTGTCTCTAACCAGCTACAGACCTGTCTCTAAACAGCTATAGACCTGTCTCTAACCAGTTACAGACCTGTCTCTAACCAGCTATAGACCTGTCTCTAACCAGCTACAGACCTGTCTCTAGCCAGCTATAGACCTGTCTCTAACCAGTTACAGACCTGTCTCTAACCAGCTATAGACCTGTCTCTAACCAGCTACAGACCTGTCTAACAGCTACAGACCTGTCTCTAACCAGCTACAGACCTGTCTCTAACCAGCTACAGACCTGTCTCTAACCAGCTACAGACCTGTCTAACAGCTACAGACCTGTCTCTAACCAGTTACAGACCTGTCTCTAACCAGCTACAGACCTGTCTCTAACCAGCTACAGACCAGTCTCTAACCAGCTACAGACCTGTCTCTAACCAGCTATAGACCAGTCTCTAACCAGCTATAGACCTGTCTCTAACCAGCTATAGACCAGTCTCTAACCAGCTATAGACCTGTCTCTAACCAGCTATAGACCAGTCTCTAACCAGCTACAGACCTGTCTCTAACCAGCTATAGACCAGTCTCTAACCAGCTACAGACCTGTCTCTAACCAGCTACAGACCTGTCTCTAACCAGCTATAGACCTGTCTCTAACCAGCTATAGACCTGTCTCTAGTCAGCTATAGACCAGTCTCTAACCAGCTACAGACCTGTCTCTAACCAGCTACAGACCTGTCTCTAACCAGTTACAGACCTGTCTCTAACCAGCTATAGACCTGTCTCTAACCAGCTACAGACCTGTCTCTAACCAGCTACAGACCTGTCTCTAACCAGCTTTAGACCTGTCTCTAACCAGCTACAGACCTGTCTCTAACCAGCTATAGACCTGTCTCTAACCAGCTATAGACCTGTCTCTAACCAGCTATAGACCTGTCTCTAACCAGTTACAGACCTGTCTCTAACCAGCTATAGACCTGTCTCTAACCAGCTATAGACCAGTCTCTAACCAGCTATAGACCTGTCTCTAACCAGCTACAGACCTGTCTTTGACCAGCTATAAACGGTCTCTAACCAGCTACAGACCTGTCTCTAACCAGCTACAGACCTGTCTCTAACCAGTTACAGACCTGTCTCTGACCAGCTACAGACCTGTCTCTAACCAGTTACAGACCTGTCTCTAACCAGCTACAGACCAGTCTCTAACCAGCTACAGACCAGTCTCTAACCAGCTATAGACCTGTCTCTAACCAGTTACTGACCTGTCTCTAACCAGCTATAGACCTGTCTCTAACCAGCTACAGACCTGTCTCTAACCAGCTATAGACCTGTCTCTAACCAGTTACAGACCTGTCTCTAACCAGCTATAGACCTGTCTCTAACCAGCTACAGACCTGTCTCTAACCAGCTATAGACCTGTCTCTAACCAGTTACAGACCTGTCTCTAACCAGCTATAGACCTGTCTCTAACCAGCTACAGACCTGTCTAACAGCTACAGACCTGTCTCTAACCAGTTACAGACCTGTCTCTAACCAGCTACAGACCTGTCTCTAACCAGCTACAGACCTGTCTATAACCAGCTATAAACGGTCTCTAACCAGCTAAAGACCTGTCTCTAACCAGCTACAGACCTGTCTCTAACCAGCTACAGACCTGTCTCTGACCAGCTACAGACCTGTCTCTAACCAGCTACAGACCTGTCTATAACCAGCTATAAACGGTCTCTAACCAGCTAAAGACCTGTCTCTAACCAGCTACAGACCTGTCTCTAACCAGCTACAGACCTGTCCCTGACCAGCTACAGACCTGTCTTTAACCAGCTATAAACGGTCTCTAACCAGCTACAGACAGGTCTCTAACCAGCTGCAGACCTGTCTCTAACCAGCTGCAGACCTGTCTCTAACCAGCTACAGACCTGTCTCTAACCAGCTATAGACCTGTCTCTAACCAGCTACAGACCTGTCTCTAACCAGCTACAGACCTGTCTCTAACCAGCTGCAGACCTGTCTCTAACCAGCTACACACCTGTCTCTAACCAGCTATAGACCTGTCTCTAACCAGCTACAGACCTGTCTCTAACCAGCTGCAGACCTGTCTCTAACCAGCTACAGACCTGTCTCTAACCAGCTACAGACCAGTCTCTAACCAGCTACAGACCTGTCTCTCCCCAGCTATAGACCTGTCTCTAACCAGCTACAGACCTGTCTCTAACCAGCTACAGACCAGTCTCTAACCAGCTTCAGACCTGTCTCTCCCCAGCTATAGAACTGTCTCTCCCCAGCTACAGACCTGTCTTTAACCAGCTATAAACGGTCTCTAACCAGCTATAGACCTGTCTCTAACCAGCTACAGACCTGTCTTTTACCAGCTATAAACGGTCTCTAACCAGCTACAGACCTGTCTCTAACCAGCTACAGACCTGTCTCTAACCAGCTACAGACCTGTCTCTAACCAGCTATAGACCTGTCTCTAACCAGCTACAGACCTGTCTCTAACCAGCTACAGACCTGTCTCTCCCCAGCTACAGACCTGTCTCTAACCAGCTACAGACCTGTCTCTAACCTGCTGTAGACCTGTCTCTAACCAGCTACAGACCTGTCTATAACCAGCTACAGACCTGTCTCTAACCAGCTACAGACCAGTCTCTAACCAGCTATAGACCTGTCTCTAACCAGCTACAGACCTGTCTCTAACCAGCTACAGACCTGTCTCTAACCAGCTACAGACCTGTCTCTAACCAGCTGTAGACCTGTCTCTAACCAGCTACAGACCTGTCTCTAACCAGCTGTAGACCTGTCTCTAACCAGCTACAGACCTGTCTCTAACCAGCTACAGACCTGTCTCTAACCAGCTATAGTCCTGTCTCTAACCAGCTACAGACCTGTCTCTAACCAGCTACAGACCTGTCTCTAACCAACTATAGACCTGTCTCTAACCAGCTATAAACGGTCTCTAACCAGCTATAGACCTGTCTCTAACCAGCTATAAACTGTCTCTAACCAGCTATAGACCTGTCTCTAACCAGCTACAGACCTGTCTTTAACCAGCTATAAACGGTCTCTAACCAGCTACAGACGTGTCTCTAACCAGCTATAGATCTGTCTCTAACCAGCTACACACCTGTCTCTAACAAGCTACAGACCTGTCTCTAACCAGCTACAGACCTGTCTTTAACCAGCTATAAACGGTCTCTAACCAGCTATAGACCTGTCTCTAACCAGCTACAGACCTGTCTTTAACCAGCTATAGACCTGTCTCTAACCAGCTACAGACCTGTCTCTAACCAGCTACAGACCTGTCTTTAACCAGCTATAAACGGTCTCTAACCAGCTACAGACCTGTCTCTAACCAGCTACAGACCTGTCTTTAACCAGCTATAAACGGTCTCTAACCAGCTACAGACCTGTCTCTAACCAGCTATAGACCTGTCTCTAACCAGCTACAGACCTGTCTTTAACCAGCTATAAACGGTCTCTAACCAGCTACAGACCTGTCTCTAACCAGCTACAGACCTGTCTTTAACCAGCTATAAACGGTCTCTAACCAGCTACCGACCTGTCTCTAACCAGCTATAGACCTGTCTCTAACCAGCTAAAGACCAGTCTCTAACCAGCTACAGACCTGTCTCTAACCAGCTACAGACCAGTCTCTAACCAGCTACAGACGTGTCTCTAACCAGCTACAGACCAGTCTCTAACCAGCTATAGACCTGTCTCTAACCAGCTACAGACCAGTCTCTAACCAGCTACAGACCTGTCTCTAACCAGCTAAAGACCTGTCTCTAACCAGCTACAGACCAGTCTCTAACCAGCTATAGACCTGTCTCTAACCAGCTAAAGACCTGTCTCTAACCAGCTACAGACCAGTCTCTAACCAGCTACAGACCTGTCTCTAACCAGCTAAAGACTTGTCTCTAACCAGCTACAGACCTGTCTCTCCCCAGCTACAGACCTGTCTTTAACCAGCTATAAACGGTCTCTAACCAGCTACAGACCTGTCTCTAACCAGCTACAGACCTGTCTCTAACCAGCTATAGACCTGTCTCTAACCAGCTACAGACCTGTCTCTAACCAGCTACAGACCTGTCTATAACCAGCTATAAACGGTCTCTAACCAGCTAAAGACCTGTCTCTAACCAGCTACAGACCTGTCTCTAACCAGCTACAGACCTGTCTCTGACCAGCTACAGACCTGTCTCTAACCAGCTACAGACCTGTCTATAACCAGCTATAAACGGTCTCTAACCAGCTAAAGACCTGTCTCTAACCAGCTACAGACCTGTCTCTAACCAGCTACAGACCTGTCCCTGACCAGCTACAGACCTGTCTTTAACCAGCTATAAACGGTCTCTAACCAGCTACAGACAGGTCTCTAACCAGCTGCAGACCTGTCTCTAACCAGCTGCAGACCTGTCTCTAACCAGCTACAGACCTGTCTCTAACCAGCTATAGACCTGTCTCTAACCAGCTACAGACCTGTCTCTAACCAGCTACAGACCTGTCTCTAACCAGCTGCAGACCTGTCTCTAACCAGCTACACACCTGTCTCTAACCAGCTATAGACCTGTCTCTAACCAGCTACAGACCTGTCTCTAACCAGCTGCAGACCTGTCTCTAACCAGCTACAGACCTGTCTCTAACCAGCTACAGACCAGTCTCTAACCAGCTACAGACCTGTCTCTCCCCAGCTATAGACCTGTCTCTAACCAGCTACAGACCTGTCTCTAACCAGCTACAGACCAGTCTCTAACCAGCTTCAGACCTGTCTCTCCCCAGCTATAGAACTGTCTCTCCCCAGCTACAGACCTGTCTTTAACCAGCTATAAACGGTCTCTAACCAGCTATAGACCTGTCTCTAACCAGCTACAGACCTGTCTTTTACCAGCTATAAACGGTCTCTAACCAGCTACAGACCTGTCTCTAACCAGCTACAGACCTGTCTCTAACCAGCTACAGACCTGTCTCTAACCAGCTATAGACCTGTCTCTAACCAGCTACAGACCTGTCTCTAACCAGCTACAGACCTGTCTCTCCCCAGCTACAGACCTGTCTCTAACCAGCTACAGACCTGTCTCTAACCTGCTGTAGACCTGTCTCTAACCAGCTACAGACCTGTCTATAACCAGCTACAGACCTGTCTCTAACCAGCTACAGACCAGTCTCTAACCAGCTATAGACCTGTCTCTAACCAGCTACAGACCTGTCTCTAACCAGCTACAGACCTGTCTCTAACCAGCTGTAGACCTGTCTCTAACCAGCTACAGACCTGTCTCTAACCAGCTGTAGACCTGTCTCTAACCAGCTACAGACCTGTCTCTAACCAGCTACAGACCTGTCTCTAACCAGCTATAGTCCTGTCTCTAACCAGCTACAGACCTGTCTCTAACCAGCTACAGACCTGTCTCTAACCAACTATAGACCTGTCTCTAACCAGCTATAAACGGTCTCTAACCAGCTATAGACCTGTCTCTAACCAGCTATAAACTGTCTCTAACCAGCTATAGACCTGTCTCTAACCAGCTACAGACCTGTCTTTAACCAGCTATAAACGGTCTCTAACCAGCTACAGACGTGTCTCTAACCAGCTATAGATCTGTCTCTAACCAGCTACAGACCTGTCTCTAACAAGCTACAGACCTGTCTCTAACCAGCTACAGACCTGTCTTTAACCAGCTATAAACGGTCTCTAACCAGCTATAGACCTGTCTCTAACCAGCTACAGACCTGTCTTTAACCAGCTATAGACCTGTCTCTAACCAGCTACAGACCTGTCTCTAACCAGCTACAGACCTGTCTTTAACCAGCTATAAACGGTCTCTAACCAGCTACAGCCCTATCTCTAACCAGCTACAGACCTGTCTTTAACCAGCTATAAACGGTCTCTAACCAGCTACAGACCTGTCTCTAACCAGCTATAGACCTGTCTCTAACCAGCTACAGACCTGTCTTTAACCAGCTATAAACGGTCTCTAACCAGCTACAGACCTGTCTCTAACCAGCTACAGACCTGTCTTTAACCAGCTATAAACGGTCTCTAACCAGCTACAGACCTGTCTCTAACCAGCTATAGACCTGTCTCTAACCAGCTAAAGACCAGTCTCTAACCAGCTACAGACCTGTCTCTAACCAGCTACAGACCAGTCTCTAACCAGCTACAGACGTGTCTCTAACCAGCTACAGACCAGTCTCTAACCAGCTATAGACCTGTCTCTAACCAGCTACAGACCAGTCTCTAACCAGCTACAGACCTGTCTCTAACCAGCTAAAGACCTGTCTCTAACCAGCTACAGACCAGTCTCTAACCAGCTATAGAACTGTCTCTAACCAGCTAAAGACCTGTCTCTAACCAGCTACAGACCAGTCTCTAACCAGCTACAGACCTGTCTCTAACCAGCTAAAGACTTGTCTCTAACCAGCTACAGACCTGTCTCTCCCCAGCTACAGACCTGTCTTTAACCAGCTATAAACGGTCTCTAACCAGCTACAGACCTGTCTCTAACCAGCTACAGACCTGTCTCTAACCAGCTACAGACCTGTCTCTAACCAGCTACCGACCAGTCTCTAACAAGCTACAGACCTGTCTCTAACCAGCTAAAGACCTGTCTCTAACAAGCTACAGACCTGTCTCTAACCAGCTACAGACCTGTCTTTAACCAGCTATAAACGGTCTCTAACCAGCTACAGACCTGTCTTTAACCAGCTATAGACCTGTCTCTAACCAGTTACAGACCTGTCTCTAACCAGCTATAGACCTGTCTCTAACCAGCTACAGACCTGTCTCTAACCAGCTATAGACCTGTCTCTAACCAGTTACAGACCTGTCTCTAACCAGCTATAGACCTGTCTCTAACCAGCTACAGACCTGTCTAACAGCTACAGACCTGTCTCTAACCAGTTACAGACCTGTGTCTAACCAGCTACAGACCTGTCTCTAACCAGTTACAGACCTGTCTCTAACCAGCTACAGACCTGTCTCTAACCAGCTATAGACCTGTCTCTAACCAGCTAAAGACCTGTCTCTAACCAGCTACAGACCAGTCTCTAACCAGCTACAGACCTGTCTCTAACCAGCTAAAGACCTGTCTCTAACCAGCTACAGACCTGTCTCTAACCAGCTACAGACCTGTCTCTGACCAGCTACAGACCTGTCTTTAACCAGCTACAGACCTGTCTCTGACCAGCTACAGACCTGTCTCTAACCAGCTATAGACCTGTCTCTAACCAGCTAAAGACCTGTCTCTAACCAGCTAAAGACCTGTCTCTAACCAGCTACAGACCTGTCTCTAACCAGCTACAGACCTGTCTCTGACCAGCTACAGACCTGTCTCTAACCAGCTATAGACCTGTCTCTAACCAGCTAAAGACCTGTCTCTAACCAGCTACAGACCAGTCTCTAACCAGCTACAGACCTGTCTCTAACCAGCTAAAGACCTGTCTCTAACCAGCTACAGACCTGTCTCTAACCAGCTACAGACCGGTCTCTAACCAGCTGCAGACCTGTCTCTAACCAGCTGCAGACCTGTCTCTAACCAGCTACAGACCTGTCTCTAACCAGCTATAGACCTGTCTCTAACCAGCTACAGACCTGTCTCTAACCAGCTACAGACCTGTCTCTAACCAGCTGCAAACCTGTCTCTAACCAGCTACACACCTGTCTCTAACCAGCTATAGACCTGTCTCTAACCAGCTACAGACCTGTCTCTAACCAGCTGCAGACCTGTCTCTAACCAGCTAAAGACCTGTCTCTAACCAGCTACAGACCAGTCTCTAACCAGCTACAGACCTGTCTCTCCCCAGCTATAGACCTGTCTCTAACCAGCTACAGACCTGTCTCTAACCAGCTACAGACCAGTCTCTAACCAGCTTCAGACCTGTCTCTCCCCAGCTATAGAACTGTCTCTCCCCAGCTACAGACCTGTCTTTAACCAGCTATAGACCTGTCTCTAACCAGCTATAGACCTGTCTCTAACCAGCTACAGACCTGTCTTTTACCAGCTATAAACGGTCTCTAACCAGCTACAGACCTGTCTCTAACCAGCTACAGACCTGTCTCTAACCAGCTATAGACCTGTCTCTAACCAGCTACAGACCTGTCTCTAACCAGCTACAGACCTGTCTCTCCCCAGCTACAGACCTGTCTCTAACCAGCTACAGACCTGTCTCTAACCAGCTACAGACCTGTCTCTAACCAGCTACAGACCTGTCTCTAACCAGCTATAGACCTGTCTCTAACCAGCTACAGACCTGTCTCTAACCAGCTACAGACCTGTCTCTAACCAGCTGTAGACCTGTCTCTAACCAGCTACAGACCTGTCTCTCCCCAGCTACAGACCTGTCTCTAACCAGCTACAGACCTGTCTATAACCAGCTACAGACCTGTCTCTAACCAGCTACAGACCTGTCTCTAACCAGCTACAGACCTGTCTCTAACCAGCTATAGACCTGTCTCTAACCAGCTACAGACCTGTCTCTAACCAGCTATAGACCTGTCTCTAACCAGCTATAGACCTGTCTCTAACCAGTTACAGACCTGTCTCTAACCAGCTATAGACCTGTCTCTAACCAGCTACAGACCTGTCTCTAGCCAGCTATAGACCTGTTTCTAACCAGTTACAGACCTGTCTCTAACCAGCTATAGACCTGTCTCTAACCAGCTACAGACCTGTCTAACAGCTACAGACCTGTCTCTAACCAGTTACAGACCTGTCTCTAACCAGCTATAGACCTGTCTCTAACCAGCTACAGACCTGTCTCTAACCAGCTACAGACCTGTCTAACAGCTACAGACCTGTCTCTAACCAGTTACAGACCTGTCTCTAACCAGCTACAGACCTGTCTCTAACCAGCTACAGACCTGTCTCTAACCAGCTATAGACCTGTCTCTAACCAGTTACAGACCTGTCTCTAACCAGCTATAGACCTGTCTCTAACCAGCTACAGACCTGTCTCTAAACAGCTATAGACCTGTCTCTAACCAGTTACAGACCTGTCTCTAACCAGCTATAGACCTGTCTCTAACCAGCTACAGACCTGTCTCTAGCCAGCTATAGACCTGTCTCTAACCAGTTACAGACCTGTCTCTAACCAGCTATAGACCTGTCTCTAACCAGCTACAGACCTGTCTAACAGCTACAGACCTGTCTCTAACCAGCTACAGACCTGTCTCTAACCAGCTACAGACCTGTCTCTAACCAGCTACAGACCTGTCTAACAGCTACAGACCTGTCTCTAACCAGTTACAGACCTGTCTCTAACCAGCTACAGACCTGTCTCTAACCAGCTACAGACCAGTCTCTAACCAGCTACAGACCTGTCTCTAACCAGCTATAGACCAGTCTCTAACCAGCTATAGACCTGTCTCTAACCAGCTATAGACCAGTCTCTAACCAGCTATAGACCTGTCTCTAACCAGCTATAGACCAGTCTCTAACCAGCTACAGACCTGTCTCTAACCAGCTATAGACCAGTCTCTAACCAGCTACAGACCTGTCTCTAACCAGCTATAGACCTGTCTCTAACCAGCTATAGACCTGTCTCTAGTCAGCTATAGACCAGTCTCTAACCAGCTACAGACCTGTCTCTAACCAGCTACAGACCTGTCTCTAACCAGTTACAGACCTGTCTCTAACCAGCTATAGACCTGTCTCTAACCAGCTACAGACCTGTCTCTAACCAGCTACAGACCTGTCTCTAACCAGCTTTAGACCTGTCTCTAACCAGCTACAGACCTGTCTCTAACCAGCTATAGACCTGTCTCTAACCAGCTATAGACCTGTCTCTAACCAGCTATAGACCTGTCTCTAACCAGTTACAGACCTGTCTCTAACCAGCTACAGACCTGTCTCTAACCAGCTATAGACCAGTCTCTAACCAGCTATAGACCTGTCTCTAACCAGCTACAGACCTGTCTTTGACCAGCTATAAACGGTCTCTAACCAGCTACAGACCTGTCTCTAACCAGCTACAGACCTGTCTCTAACCAGTTACAGACCTGTCTCTGACCAGCTACAGACCTGTCTCTAACCAGTTACAGACCTGTCTCTAACCAGCTACAGACCAGTCTCTAACCAGCTACAGACCAGTCTCTAACCAGCTATAGACCTGTCTCTAACCAGTTACTGACCTGTCTCTAACCAGCTATAGACCTGTCTCTAACCAGCTACAGACCTGTCTCTAACCAGCTATAGACCTGTCTCTAACCAGTTACAGACCTGTCTCTAACCAGCTATAGACCTGTCTCTAACCAGCTACAGACCTGTCTCTAACCAGCTATAGACCTGTCTCTAACCAGTTACAGACCTGTCTCTAACCAGCTATAGACCTGTCTCTAACCAGCTACAGACCTGTCTAACAGCTACAGACCTGTCTCTAACCAGTTACAGACCTGTCTCTAACCAGCTACAGACCTGTCTCTAACCAGCTACAGACCTGTCTATAACCAGCTATAAACGGTCTCTAACCAGCTAAAGACCTGTCTCTAACCAGCTACAGACCTGTCTCTAACCAGCTACAGACCTGTCTCTGACCAGCTACAGACCTGTCTCTAACCAGCTACAGACCTGTCTATAACCAGCTATAAACGGTCTCTAACCAGCTAAAGACCTGTCTCTAACCAGCTACAGACCTGTCTCTAACCAGCTACAGACCTGTCCCTGACCAGCTACAGACCTGTCTTTAACCAGCTATAAACGGTCTCTAACCAGCTATAGACCTGTCTCTAACCAGCTACAGACCTGTCTTTTACCAGCTATAAACGGTCTCTAACCAGCTACAGACCTGTCTCTAACCAGCTACAGACCTGTCTCTAACCAGCTACAGACCTGTCTCTAACCAGCTATAGACCTGTCTCTAACCAGCTACAGACCTGTCTCTAACCAGCTACAGACCTGTCTCTCCCCAGCTACAGACCTGTCTCTAACCAGCTACAGACCTGTCTCTAACCTGCTGTAGACCTGTCTCTAACCAGCTACAGACCTGTCTATAACCAGCTACAGACCTGTCTCTAACCAGCTACAGACCAGTCTCTAACCAGCTATAGACCTGTCTCTAACCAGCTACAGACCAGTCTCTAACCAGCTACAGACCTGTCTCTAACCAGCTACAGACCTGTCTCTAACCAGCTGTAGACCTGTCTCTAACCAGCTACAGACCTGTCTCTAACCAGCTGTAGACCTGTCTCTAACCAGCTACAGACCTGTCTCTAACCAGCTACAGACCTGTCTCTAACCAGCTATAGTCCTGTCTCTAACCAGCTACAGACCTGTCTCTAACCAGCTACAGACCTGTCTCTAACCAACTATAGACCTGTCTCTAACCAGCTATAAACGGTCTCTAACCAGCTATAGACCTGTCTCTAACCAGCTATAAACTGTCTCTAACCAGCTATAGACCTGTCTCTAACCAGCTACAGACCTGTCTTTAACCAGCTATAAACGGTCTCTAACCAGCTACAGACGTGTCTCTAACCAGCTATAGATCTGTCTCTAACCAGCTACACACCTGTCTCTAACAAGCTACAGACCTGTCTCTAACCAGCTACAGACCTGTCTTTAACCAGCTATAAACGGTCTCTAACCAGCTATAGACCTGTCTCTAACCAGCTACAGACCTGTCTCTAACCAGCTATAGACCTGTCTCTAACCAGCTACAGACCTGTCTCTAACCAGCTACAGACCTGTCTTTAACCAGCTATAAACGGTCTCTAACCAGCTACAGACCTGTCTCTAACCAGCTACAGACCTGTCTTTAACCAGCTATAAACGGTCTCTAACCAGCTACAGACCTGTCTCTAACCAGCTATAGACCTGTCTCTAACCAGCTACAGACCTGTCTTTAACCAGCTATAAACGGTCTCTAACCAGCTACAGACCTGTCTCTAACCAGCTACAGACCTGTCTTTAACCAGCTATAAACGGTCTCTAACCAGCTACAGACCTGTCTCTAACCAGCTATAGACCTGTCTCTAACCAGCTAAAGACCAGTCTCTAACCAGCTACAGACCTGTCTCTAACCAGCTACAGACCAGTCTCTAACCAGCTACAGACGTGTCTCTAACCAGCTACAGACCAGTCTCTAACCAGCTATAGACCTGTCTCTAACCAGCTACAGACCAGTCTCTAACCAGCTACAGACCTGTCTCTAACCAGCTAAAGACCTGTCTCTAACCAGCTACAGACCAGTCTCTAACCAGCTATAGACCTGTCTCTAACCAGCTAAAGACCTGTCTCTAACCAGCTACAGACCAGTCTCTAACCAGCTACAGACCTGTCTCTAACCAGCTAAAGACTTGTCTCTAACCAGCTACAGACCTGTCTCTCCCCAGCTACAGACCTGTCTTTAACCAGCTATAAACGGTCTCTAACCAGCTACAGACCTGTCTCTAACCAGCTACAGACCTGTCTCTAACCAGCTATAGACCTGTCTCTAACCAGCTACAGACCTGTCTCTAACCAGCTACAGACCTGTCTATAACCAGCTATAAACGGTCTCTAACCAGCTAAAGACCTGTCTCTAACCAGCTACAGACCTGTCTCTAACCAGCTACAGACCTGTCTCTGACCAGCTACAGACCTGTCTCTAACCAGCTACAGACCTGTCTATAACCAGCTATAAACGGTCTCTAACCAGCTAAAGACCTGTCTCTAACCAGCTACAGACCTGTCTCTAACCAGCTACAGACCTGTCCCTGACCAGCTACAGACCTGTCTTTAACCAGCTATAAACGGTCTCTAACCAGCTACAGACAGGTCTCTAACCAGCTGCAGACCTGTCTCTAACCAGCTGCAGACCTGTCTCTAACCAGCTACAGACCTGTCTCTAACCAGCTATAGACCTGTCTCTAACCAGCTACAGACCTGTCTCTAACCAGCTACAGACCTGTCTCTAACCAGCTGCAGACCTGTCTCTAACCAGCTACACACCTGTCTCTAACCAGCTATAGACCTGTCTCTAACCAGCTACAGACCTGTCTCTAACCAGCTGCAGACCTGTCTCTAACCAGCTACAGACCTGTCTCTAACCAGCTACAGACCTGTCTCTCCCCAGCTATAGACCTGTCTCTAACCAGCTACAGACCTGTCTCTAACCAGCTACAGACCAGTCTCTAACCAGCTTCAGACCTGTCTCTCCCCAGCTATAGAACTGTCTCTCCCCAGCTACAGACCTGTCTTTAACCAGCTATAAACGGTCTCTAACCAGCTATAGACCTGTCTCTAACCAGCTACAGACCTGTCTTTTACCAGCTATAAACGGTCTCTAACCAGCTACAGACCTGTCTCTAACCAGCTACAGACCTGTCTCTAACCAGCTACAGACCTGTCTCTAACCAGCTACAGACCTGTCTCTAACCAGCTACAGACCTGTCTCTAACCAGCTACAGACCTGTCTCTCCCCAGCTACAGACCTGTCTCTAACCAGCTACAGACCTGTCTCTAACCTGCTGTAGACCTGTCTCTAACCAGCTACAGACCTGTCTATAACCAGCTACAGACCTGTCTCTAACCAGCTACAGACCAGTCTCTAACCAGCTATAGACCTGTCTCTAACCAGCTACAGACCTGTCTCTAACCAGCTACAGACCTGTCTCTAACCAGCTGTAGACCTGTCTCTAACCAGCTACAGACCTGTCTCTAACCAGCTGTAGACCTGTCTCTAACCAGCTACAGACCTGTCTCTAACCAGCTATAGTCCTGTCTCTAACCAGCTACAGACCTGTCTCTAACCAGCTACAGACCTGTCTCTAACCAACTATAGACCTGTCTCTAACCAGCTATAAACGGTCTCTAACCAGCTATAGACCTGTCTCTAACCAGCTATAAACTGTCTCTAACCAGCTATAGACCTGTCTCTAACCAGCTACAGACCTGTCTTTAACCAGCTATAAACGGTCTCTAACCAGCTACAGACGTGTCTCTAACCAGCTATAGATCTGTCTCTTACCAGCTACAGACCTGTCTCTAACAAGCTACAGACCTGTCTCTAACCAGCTACAGACCTGTCTTTAACCAGCTATAAACGGTCTCTAACCAGCTATAGACCTGTCTCTAACCAGCTACAGACCTGTCTTTAACCAGCTATAGACCTGTCTCTAACCAGCTACAGACCTGTCTCTAACCAGCTACAGACCTGTCTTTAACCAGCTATAAACGGTCTCTAACCAGCTACAGCCCTATCTCTAACCAGCTACAGACCTGTCTTTAACCAGCTATAAACGGTCTCTAACCAGCTACAGACCTGTCTCTAACCAGCTATAGACCTGTCTCTAACCAGCTACAGACCTGTCTTTAACCAGCTATAAACGGTCTCTAACCAGCTACAGACCTGTCTCTAACCAGCTACAGACCTGTCTTTAACCAGCTATAAACGGTCTCTAACCAGCTACAGACCTGTCTCTAACCAGCTATAGACCTGTCTCTAACCAGCTAAAGACCAGTCTCTAACCAGCTACAGACCTGTCTCTAACCAGCTACAGACCAGTCTCTAACCAGCTACAGACGTGTCTCTAACCAGCTACAGACCAGTCTCTAACCAGCTATAGACCTGTCTCTAACCAGCTACAGACCAGTCTCTAACCAGCTACAGACCTGTCTCTAACCAGCTAAAGACCTGTCTCTAACCAGCTACAGACCAGTCTCTAACCAGCTATAGAACTGTCTCTAACCAGCTAAAGACCTGTCTCTAACCAGCTACAGACCAGTCTCTAACCAGCTACAGACCTGTCTCTAACCAGCTAAAGACTTGTCTCTAACCAGCTACAGACCTGTCTCTCCCCAGCTACAGACCTGTCTTTAACCAGCTATAAACGGTCTCTAACCAGCTACAGACCTGTCTCTAACCAGCTACAGACCTGTCTCTAACCAGCTACCGACCAGTCTCTAACAAGCTACAGACCTGTCTCTAACCAGCTAAAGACCTGTCTCTAACAAGCTACAGACCTGTCTCTAACCAGCTACAGACCTGTCTTTAACCAGCTATAAACGGTCTCTAACCAGCTACAGACCTGTCTTTAACCAGCTATAGACCTGTCTCTAACCAGTTACAGACCTGTCTCTAACCAGCTATAGACCTGTCTCTAACCAGCTACAGACCTGTCTCTAACCAGCTATAGACCTGTCTCTAAGCAGTTACAGACCTGTCTCTAACCAGCTATAGACCTGTCTCTAACCAGCTACAGACCTGTCTAACAGCTACAGACCTGTCTCTAACCAGTTACAGACCTGTGTCTAACCAGCTACAGACCTGTCTCTAACCAGTTACAGACCTGTCTCTAACCAGCTACAGACCTGTCTCTAACCAGCTATAGACCTGTCTCTAACCAGCTAAAGACCTGTCTCTAACCAGCTACAGACCAGTCTCTAACCAGCTACAGACCTGTCTCTAACCAGCTAAAGACCTGTCTCTAACCAGCTACAGACCTGTCTCTAACCAGCTACAGACCTGTCTCTGACCAGCTACAGACCTGTCTTTAACCAGCTATAAACGGTCTCTAACCAGCTAAAGACCTGTCTCTAACCAGCTACAGACCTGTCTCTAACCAGCTACAGACCTGTCTCTAACCAGCTACAGACCGGTCTCTAACCAGCTGCAGACCTGTCTCTAACCAGCTGCAGACCTGTCTCTAACCAGCTACAGACCTGTCTCTAACCAGCTATAGACCTGTCTCTAACCAGCTACAGACCTGTCTCTAACCAGCTACAGACCTGTCTCTAACCAGCTGCAAACCTGTCTCTAACCAGCTACACACCTGTCTCTAACCAGCTATAGACCTGTCTCTAACCAGCTACAGACCTGTCTCTAACCAGCTGCAGACCTGTCTCTAACCAGCTAAAGACCTGTCTCTAACCAGCTACAGACCAGTCTCTAACCAGCTACAGACCTGTCTCTCCCCAGCTATAGACCTGTCTCTAACCAGCTACAGACCTGTCTCTAACCAGCTACAGACCAGTCTCTAACCAGCTTCAGACCTGTCTCTCCCCAGCTATAGAACTGTCTCTCCCCAGCTACAGACCTGTCTTTAACCAGCTATAGACCTGTCTCTAACCAGCTATAGACCTGTCTCTAACCAGCTACAGACCTGTCTTTTACCAGCTATAAACGGTCTCTAACCAGCTACAGACCTGTCTCTAACCAGCTACAGACCTGTCTCTAACCAGCTATAGACCTGTCTCTAACCAGCTACAGACCTGTCTCTAACCAGCTACAGACCTGTCTCTCCCCAGCTACAGACCTGTCTCTAACCAGCTACAGACCTGTCTATAACCAGCTACAGACCTGTCTCTAACCAGCTACAGACCTGTCTCTAACCAGCTACAGACCTGTCTCTAACCAGCTATAGACCTGTCTCTAACCAGCTACAGACCTGTCTCTAACCAGCTACAGACCTGTCTCTAACCAGCTGTAGACCTGTCTCT
This sequence comes from Telmatherina bonti, assembly GCF_933228915.1. Classification (NCBI taxonomy): domain Eukaryota; kingdom Metazoa; phylum Chordata; class Actinopteri; order Atheriniformes; family Telmatherinidae; genus Telmatherina; species Telmatherina bonti. Next base: position 1,051,714 of record NC_136612.1, on the reverse strand, counting down.
AACCAGCTACAGACCTGTCTCTAACCAGCTACAGACCTGTCTCTAACCAGCTATAGACCTGTCTCTAACCAGCTACAGACCTGTCTCTAACCAGCTACAGACCTGTCTTTAACCAGCTATAAACGGTCTCTAACCAGCTACAGACCTGTCTCTAACCAGCTATAGACCTGTCTCTAACCAGCTACAGACCTGTCTTTAACCAGCTATAAACGGTCTCTAACCAGCTACAGACGTGTCTCTAACCAGCTATAGATCTGTCTCTAACCAGCTACAGACCTGTCTCTAACAAGCTACAGACCTGTCTCTAACCAGCTACAGACCTGTCTTTAACCAGCTATAAACGGTCTCTAACCAGCTATAGACCTGTCTCTAACCAGCTACAGACCTGTCTTTAACCAGCTATAGACCTGTCTCTAACCAGCTACAGACCTGTCTCTAACCAGCTACAGACCTGTCTTTAACCAGCTATAAACGGTCTCTAACCAGCTACAGACCTGTCTTTAACCAGCTATAAACGGTCTCTAACCAGCTACAGACCTGTCTCTAACCAGCTATAGACCTGTCTCTAACCAGCTACAGACCTGTCTTTAACCAGCTATAAACGGTCTCTAACCAGCTACAGACCTGTCTCTAACCAGCTAAGGACCTGTCTTTAACCAGCTATAAACGGTCTCTAACCAGCTACAGACCTGTCTCTAACCAGCTATAGACCTGTCTCTAACCAGCTAAAGACCAGTCTCTAACCAGCTACAGACCTGTCTCTAACCAGCTATAAACGGTCTCTAACCAGCTACAGACCTGTCTCTAACCAGCTATAGACCTGTCTCTAACCAGCTAAAGACCAGTCTCTAACCAGCTACAGACCTGTCTCTAACCAGCTACAGACGTGTCTCTAACCAGCTACAGACCAGTCTCTAACCAGCTATAGACCTGTCTCTAACCAGCTACAGACCAGTCTCTAACCAGCTACAGACCTGTCTCTAACCAGCTAAAGACCTGTCTCTAACCAGCTACAGACCAGTCTCTAACCAGCTATAGACCTGTCTCTAACCAGCTAAAGACCTGTCTCTAACCAGCTACAGACCAGTCTCTAACCAGCTACAGACCTGTCTCTAACCAGCTAAAGACTTGTCTCTAACCAGCTACAGACCTGTCTCTCCCCAGCTACAGACCTGTCTTTAACCAGCTATAAACGGTCTCTAACCAGCTACAGACCTGTCTCTAACCAGCTACAGACCTGTCTTTAACCAGCTATAGACCTGTCTCTAACCAGCTACCGACCTGTCTCTAACCAGCTATAGACCTGTCTCTAACCAGCTACAGACCTGTCTCTAACCAGCTATAGACCTGTCTCTAACCAGTTACAGACCTGTCTCTAACCAGCTATAGACCTGTCTCTAACCAGCTACAGACCTGTCTAACAGCTACAGACCTGTCTCTAACCAGTTACAGACCTGTCTCTAACCAGCTATAGACCTGTCTCTAACCAGCTAAAGACCAGTCTCTAACCAGCTACAGACCTGTCTCTAACCAGCTACAGACCAGTCTCTAACCAGCTACAGACGTGTCTCTAACCAGCTACAGACCAGTCTCTAACCAGCTATAGACCTGTCTCTAACCAGCTACAGACCAGTCTCTAACCAGCTACAGACCTGTCTCTAACCAGCTAAAGACCTGTCTCTAACCAGCTACAGACCAGTCTCTAACCAGCTATAGACCTGTCTCTAACCAGCTAAAGACCTGTCTCTAACCAGCTACAGACCAGTCTCTAACCAGCTACAGACCTGTCTCTAACCAGCTAAAGACTTGTCTCTAACCAGCTACAGACCTGTCTCTCCCCAGCTACAGACCTGTCTCTAACCAGCTAACCAGCTACAGACCTGTCTCTAACCAGCTACAGACCTGTCTTTAACCAGCTATAGACCTGTCTCTAACCAGTTACAGACCAGTCTCTAGCCAGCTATAGACCTGTCTCTAACCAGCTACAGACCTGTCTCTAACCAGCTATAGACCTGTCTCTAACCAGTTACAGACCTGTCTCTAACCAGCTATAGACCTGTCTCTAACCAGCTACAGACCTGTCTAACAGCTACAGACCTGTCTCTAACCAGTTACAGACCTGTGTCTAACCAGCTACAGACCTGTCTCTAACCAGTTACAGACCTGTCTCTAACCAGCTACAGACCTGTCTCTAACCAGCTATAGACCTGTCTCTAACCAGCTGCAGACCTGTCTCTAACCAGCTACAGACCTGTCTCTAACCAGCTATAGACCTGTCTCTAACCAGCTACAGACCTGTCTCTAACCAGCTACAGACCTGTCTCTAACCAGTTGCAAACCTGTCTCTAACCAGCTACACACCTGTCTCTAACCAGCTATAGACCTGTCTCTAACCAGCTACAGACCTGTCTCTAACCAGCTATAGACCTGTCTCTAACCAGCTACAGACCTGTCTCTAACCAGCTACAGACCAGTCTCTAACCAGCTACAGACCTGTCTCTCCCCAGCTATAGACCTGTCTCTAACCAGCTACAGACCTGTCTCTAACCAGCTACAGACCACTCTCTAACCAGCTTCAGACCTGTCTCTCCCCAGCTATAGAACTGTCTCTCCCCAGCTACAGACCTGTCTTTAACCAGCTATAAACGGTCTCTAACCAGCTATAGACCTGTCTCTAACCAGCTACAGACCTGTCTTTTACCAGCTATAAACGGTCTCTAACCAGCTACAGACCTGTCTCTAACCAGCTACAGACCTGTCTCTAACCAGCTACAGACCTGTCTCTCCCCAGCTACAGACCTGTCTCTAACCAGCTACAGACCTGTCTATAACCAGCTACAGACCTGTCTCTAACCAGCTACAGACCTGTCTCTAACCAGCTACAGACCTGTCTCTAACCAGCTATAGACCTGTCTCTAACCAGCTACAGACCTGTCTCTAACCAGCTACAGACCTGTCTCTAACCAGCTGTAGACCTGTCTCTAACCAGCTACAGACCTGTCTCTAACCAGCTACAGACCTGTCTCTAACCAGCTATAGACCTGTCTCTAACCAGCTACAGACCTGTCTCTAACCAGCTACAGACCTGTCTTTAACCAGCTATAAACGGTCTCTAACCAGCTACAGACCTGTCTCTAACCAGCTATAGACCTGTCTCTAACCAGCTACAGACCTGTCTCTAACCAGCTACAGACCTGTCTTTAACCAGCTATAAACGGTCTCTAACCAGCTACAGACCTGTCTCTAACCAGCTATAGACCTGTCTCTAACCAGCTACAGACCAGTCTCTAACCAGCTACAGACCTGTCTCTAACCAGCTACAGACCTGTCTTTAACCAGCTATAGACCTGTCTCTAACCAGCTACCGACCTGTCTCTAACCAGCTATAGACCTGTCTCTAACCAGCTACAGACCTGTCTCTAACCAGCTATAGACCTGTCTCTAACCAGTTACAGACCTGTCTCTAACCAGCTATAGACCTGTCTCTAACCAGCTACAGACCTGTCTAACAGCTACAGACCTGTCTCTAACCAGTTACAGACCTGTCTCTAACCAGCTATAGACCTGTCTCTAACCAGCTAAAGACCAGTCTCTAACCAGCTACAGACCTGTCTCTAACCAGCTACAGACCAGTCTCTAACCAGCTACAGACGTGTCTCTAACCAGCTACAGACCAGTCTCTAACCAGCTATAGACCTGTCTCTAACCAGCTACAGACCAGTCTCTAACCAGCTACAGACCTGTCTCTAACCAGCTAAAGACCTGTCTCTAACCAGCTACAGACCAGTCTCTAACCAGCTATAGACCTGTCTCTAACCAGCTAAAGACCTGTCTCTAACCAGCTACAGACCAGTCTCTAACCAGCTACAGACCTGTCTCTAACCAGCTAAAGACTTGTCTCTAACCAGCTACAGACCTGTCTCTCCCCAGCTACAGACCTGTCTCTAACCAGCTAACCAGCTACAGACCTGTCTCTAACCAGCTACAGACCTGTCTTTAACCAGCTATAGACCTGTCTCTAACCAGTTACAGACCAGTCTCTAGCCAGCTATAGACCTGTCTCTAACCAGCTACAGACCTGTCTCTAACCAGCTATAGACCTGTCTCTAACCAGTTACAGACCTGTCTCTAACCAGCTATAGACCTGTCTCTAACCAGCTACAGACCTGTCTAACAGCTACAGACCTGTCTCTAACCAGTTACAGACCTGTGTCTAACCAGCTACAGACCTGTCTCTAACCAGTTACAGACCTGTCTCTAACCAGCTACAGACCTGTCTCTAACCAGCTATAGACCTGTCTCTAACCAGCTAAAGACCTGTCTCTAACCAGCTACAGACCTGTCTCTAACCAGCTAAAGACCTGTCTCTAACCAGCTACAGACCAGTCTCTAACCAGCTACAGACCTGTCTCTAACCAGCTAAAGACCTGTCTCTAACCAGCTACAGACCTGTCTCTAACCAGCTACAGACCTGTCTCTGACCAGCTACAGACCTGTCTTTAACCAGCTATAAACGGTCTCTAACCAGCTAAAGACCTGTCTCTAACCAGCTACAGACCTGTCTCTAACCAGCTACAGACCTGTCTCTAACCAGCTACAGACCGGTCTCTAACCAGCTGCAGACCTGTCTCTAACCAGCTGCAGACCTGTCTCTAACCAGCTACAGACCTGTCTCTAACCAGCTATAGACCTGTCTCTAACCAGCTACAGACCTGTCTCTAACCAGCTACAGACCTGTCTCTAACCAGCTGCAAACCTGTCTCTAACCAGCTACACACCTGTCTCTAACCAGCTATAGACCTGTCTCTAACCAGCTACAGACCTGTCTCTAACCAGCTGCAGACCTGTCTCTAACCAGCTAAAGACCTGTCTCTAACCAGCTACAGACCAGTCTCTAACCAGCTACAGACCTGTCTCTCCCCAGCTATAGACCTGTCTCTAACCAGCTACAGACCTGTCTCTAACCAGCTACAGACCAGTCTCTAACCAGCTTCAGACCTGTCTCTCCCCAGCTATAGAACTGTCTCTCCCCAGCTACAGACCTGTCTTTAACCAGCTATAAACGGTCTCTAACCAGCTATAGACCTGTCTCTAACCAGCTACAGACCTGTCTTTTACCAGCTATAAACGGTCTCTAACCAGCTTCAGACCTGTCTCTAACCAGCTATAGACCTGTCTCTAACCAGCTACAGACCTGTCTCTAACCAGCTACAGACCTGTCTCTCCCCAGCTACAGACCTGTCTCTAACCAGCTACAGACCTGTCTATAACCAGCTACAGACCTGTCTTTAACCAGCTATAAACGGTCTCTAACCAGCTACAGACCTGTCTCTAACCAGCTATAGACCTGTCTCTAACCAGCTACAGACCAGTCTCTAACCAGCTACAGACCTGTCTCTAACCAGCTAAAGACCTGTCTATAACCAGCTACAGACCAGTCTCTAACCAGCTACAGACCTGTCTCTAACCAGCTACAGACCAGTTTCTAACCAGCTATAGACCTGTCTCTAACCAGCTACAGACCAGTCTCTAACCAGCTACAGACCTGTCTCTAACCAGCTAAAGACCTGTCTCTAACCAGCTACAGACCAGTCTCTAACCAGCTATAGACCTGTCTCTAACCAGCTAAAGACCTGTCTCTAACCAGCTACACACCTGTCTCTCCCCAGCTATAGACCTGTCTCTAACCAGCTACAGACCAGTCTCTAACCAGCTACAGACCTGTCTCTAACCAGCTGCAGACCTGTCTCTAACCAGCTACACACCTGTCTCTAACCAGCTATAGACCTGTCTCTAACCAGCTACAGACCTGTCTCTAACCAGCTACAGACCTGTCTCTAACCAGCTACAGACCTGTCTCTCCCCAGCTATAGACCTGTCTCTAACCAGCTACAGACCAGTCTCTAACCAGCTACAGACCTGTCTCTAACCAGCTAAAGACCTGTCTCTAACCAGCTACAGACCAGTCTCTAACCAGCTATAGACCTGTCTCTAACCAACTACAGACCAGTCTTTAACCAGCTATAAACGGTCTCTAACCAGCTACAGACCTGTCTCTAACCAGCTACAGACCAGTCTTTAACCAGCTATAAACGGTCTCTAACCAGCTACAGACCTGTCTCTAACCAGCTACAGACCTGTCTCTAACCAGCTATAAACGGTCTCTAACCAACTACAGACCTGTCTCTAACCAGCTATAGACCTGTCTCTAACCAGCTATAGACCTGTCTCTAACCAGCTACAGACCTGTCTCTAACCAGCTACAGACCTGTCTCTAACCAGCTATAGACCTGTCTCTAACCAGCTATAGACCTGTCTCTAACCAGCTACAGACCTGTCTTTAACCAGCTATAGACCTGTCTCTAACCAGCTACAGACCTGTCTCTAACCAGCTACAGACCTGTCTCTAACCAGCTATAAACGGTCTCTAACCAGCTACAGACCTGTCTCTAACCAGCTATAGACCTGTCTCTAACCAGCTACAGACCTGTCTCTCCCCAGCTACAGACCTGTCTTTAACCAGCTATAAACGGTCTCTAACCAGCTATAGACCTGTCTCTAACCAGCTACAGACCTGTCTTTAACCAGCTATAAACGGTCTCTAACCAGCTACAGACGTGTCTCTAACCAGCTATAGATCTGTCTCTAACCAGCTACAGACCTGTCTCTAACCAGCTACAGACCTGTCTCTCCCCAGCTACAGACCTGTCTTTAACCAGCTATAAACGGTCTCTAACCAGCTAAAGACCTGTCTCTAACCAGCTACAGACCTGTCTTTAACCAGCTATAGACCTGTCTCTAACCAGCTACAGACCTGTCTCTAACCAGCTACAGACCTGTCTCTAACCAGCTACAGACCTGTCTCTAACAAGCTACAGACCTGTCTCTAACCAGCTACAGACCTGTCTTTAACCAGCTATAAACGGTCTCTAACCAGCTATAGACCTGTCTCTAACCAGCTACAGACCTGTCTTTAACCAGCTATAGACCTGTCTCTAACCAGCTACAGACCTGTCTCTAACCAGCTACAGACCTGTCTTTAACCAGCTAAAGACCTGTCTCTAACCAGCTACAGACCAGTCTCTAACCAGCTATAGAACTGTCTCTAACCAGCTAAAGACCTGTCTCTAACCAGCTACAGACCAGTCTCTAACCAGCTACAGACCTGTCTCTAACCAGCTAAAGACTTGTCTCTAACCAGCTACAGACCTGTCTCTCCCCAGCTACAGACCTGTCTTTAACCAGCTATAAACGGTCTCTAACCAGCTACAGACCTGTCTCTAACCAGCTACAGACCTGTCTCTAACCAGCTACCGACCAGTCTCTAACAAGCTACAGACCTGTCTCTAACCAGCTAAAGACCTGTCTCTAACAAGCTACAGACCTGTCTCTAACCAGCTACAGACCTGTCTTTAACCAGCTATAAACGGTCTCTAACCAGCTACAGACCTGTCTTTAACCAGCTATAGACCTGTCTCTAACCAGTTACAGACCTGTCTCTAACCAGCTATAGACCTGTCTCTAACCAGCTACAGACCTGTCTCTAACCAGCTATAGACCTGTCTCTAAGCAGTTACAGACCTGTCTCTAACCAGCTATAGACCTGTCTCTAACCAGCTACAGACCTGTCTAACAGCTACAGACCTGTCTCTAACCAGTTACAGACCTGTGTCTAACCAGCTACAGACCTGTCTCTAACCAGTTACAGACCTGTCTCTAACCAGCTACAGACCTGTCTCTAACCAGCTATAGACCTGTCTCTAACCAGCTAAAGACCTGTCTCTAACCAGCTACAGACCAGTCTCTAACCAGCTACAGACCTGTCTCTAACCAGCTAAAGACCTGTCTCTAACCAGCTACAGACCTGTCTCTAACCAGCTACAGACCTGTCTCTGACCAGCTACAGACCTGTCTTTAACCAGCTATAAACGGTCTCTAACCAGCTAAAGACCTGTCTCTAACCAGCTACAGACCTGTCTCTAACCAGCTACAGACCTGTCTCTAACCAGCTACAGACCGGTCTCTAACCAGCTGCAGACCTGTCTCTAACCAGCTGCAGACCTGTCTCTAACCAGCTACAGACCTGTCTCTAACCAGCTATAGACCTGTCTCTAACCAGCTACAGACCTGTCTCTAACCAGCTACAGACCTGTCTCTAACCAGCTGCAAACCTGTCTCTAACCAGCTACACACCTGTCTCTAACCAGCTATAGACCTGTCTCTAACCAGCTACAGACCTGTCTCTAACCAGCTGCAGACCTGTCTCTAACCAGCTAAAGACCTGTCTCTAACCAGCTACAGACCAGTCTCTAACCAGCTACAGACCTGTCTCTCCCCAGCTATAGACCTGTCTCTAACCAGCTACAGACCTGTCTCTAACCAGCTACAGACCAGTCTCTAACCAGCTTCAGACCTGTCTCTCCCCAGCTATAGAACTGTCTCTCCCCAGCTACAGACCTGTCTTTAACCAGCTATAGACCTGTCTCTAACCAGCTATAGACCTGTCTCTAACCAGCTACAGACCTGTCTTTTACCAGCTATAAACGGTCTCTAACCAGCTACAGACCTGTCTCTAACCAGCTACAGACCTGTCTCTAACCAGCTATAGACCTGTCTCTAACCAGCTACAGACCTGTCTCTAACCAGCTACAGACCTGTCTCTCCCCAGCTACAGACCTGTCTCTAACCAGCTACAGACCTGTCTATAACCAGCTACAGACCTGTCTCTAACCAGCTACAGACCTGTCTCTAACCAGCTACAGACCTGTCTCTAACCAGCTATAGACCTGTCTCTAACCAGCTACAGACCTGTCTCTAACCAGCTACAGACCTGTCTCTAACCAGCTGTAGACCTGTCTCTAACCAGCTACAGACCTGTCTCTAACCAGCTACAGACCTGTCTCTAACCAGCTATAGACCTGTCTCTAACCAGCTACAGACCTGTCTCTAACCAGCTACAGACCTGTCTTTAACCAGCTATAAACGGTCTCTAACCAGCTACAGACCTGTCTCTAACCAGCTATAGACCTGTCTCTAACCAGCTACAGACCTGTCTTTAACCAGCTATAAACGGTCTCTAACCAGCTACAGACGTGTCTCTAACCAGCTATAGATCTGTCTCTAACCAGCTACAGACCTGTCTCTAACAAGCTACAGACCTGTCTCTAACCAGCTACAGACCTGTCTTTAACCAGCTATAAACGGTCTCTAACCAGCTATAGACCTGTCTCTAACCAGCTACAGACCTGTCTTTAACCAGCTATAGACCTGTCTCTAACCAGCTACAGACCTGTCTCTAACCAGCTACAGACCTGTCTTTAACCAGCTATAAACGGTCTCTAACCAGCTACAGACCTGTCTTTAACCAGCTATAAACGGTCTCTAACCAGCTACAGACCTGTCTCTAACCAGCTATAGACCTGTCTCTAACCAGCTACAGACCTGTCTTTAACCAGCTATAAACGGTCTCTAACCAGCTACAGACCTGTCTCTAACCAGCTAAGGACCTGTCTTTAACCAGCTATAAACGGTCTCTAACCAGCTACAGACCTGTCTCTAACCAGCTATAGACCTGTCTCTAACCAGCTAAAGACCAGTCTCTAACCAGCTACAGACCTGTCTCTAACCAGCTATAAACGGTCTCTAACCAGCTACAGACCTGTCTCTAACCAGCTATAGACCTGTCTCTAACCAGCTAAAGACCAGTCTCTAACCAGCTACAGACCTGTCTCTAACCAGCTACAGACCAGTCTCTAACCAGCTACAGACGTGTCTCTAACCAGCTACAGACCAGTCTCTAACCAGCTATAGACCTGTCTCTAACCAGCTACAGACCAGTCTCTAACCAGCTACAGACCTGTCTCTAACCAGCTAAAGACCTGTCTCTAACCAGCTACAGACCAGTCTCTAACCAGCTATAGACCTGTCTCTAACCAGCTAAAGACCTGTCTCTAACCAGCTACAGACCAGTCTCTAACCAGCTACAGACCTGTCTCTAACCAGCTAAAGACTTGTCTCTAACCAGCTACAGACCTGTCTCTCCCCAGCTACAGACCTGTCTTTAACCAGCTATAAACGGTCTCTAACCAGCTACAGACCTGTCTCTAACCAGCTACAGACCTGTCTTTAACCAGCTATAGACCTGTCTCTAACCAGCTACCGACCTGTCTCTAACCAGCTATAGACCTGTCTCTAACCAGCTACAGACCTGTCTCTAACCAGCTATAGACCTGTCTCTAACCAGTTACAGACCTGTCTCTAACCAGCTATAGACCTGTCTCTAACCAGCTACAGACCTGTCTAACAGCTACAGACCTGTCTCTAACCAGTTACAGACCTGTCTCTAACCAGCTATAGACCTGTCTCTAACCAGCTAAAGACCAGTCTCTAACCAGCTACAGACCTGTCTCTAACCAGCTACAGACCAGTCTCTAACCAGCTACAGACGTGTCTCTAACCAGCTACAGACCAGTCTCTAACCAGCTATAGACCTGTCTCTAACCAGCTACAGACCAGTCTCTAACCAGCTACAGACCTGTCTCTAACCAGCTAAAGACCTGTCTCTAACCAGCTACAGACCAGTCTCTAACCAGCTATAGACCTGTCTCTAACCAGCTAAAGACCTGTCTCTAACCAGCTACAGACCAGTCTCTAACCAGCTACAGACCTGTCTCTAACCAGCTAAAGACTTGTCTCTAACCAGCTACAGACCTGTCTCTCCCCAGCTACAGACCTGTCTCTAACCAGCTAACCAGCTACAGACCTGTCTCTAACCAGCTACAGACCTGTCTTTAACCAGCTATAGACCTGTCTCTAACCAGTTACAGACCAGTCTCTAGCCAGCTATAGACCTGTCTCTAACCAGCTACAGACCTGTCTCTAACCAGCTATAGACCTGTCTCTAACCAGTTACAGACCTGTCTCTAACCAGCTATAGACCTGTCTCTAACCAGCTACAGACCTGTCTAACAGCTACAGACCTGTCTCTAACCAGTTACAGACCTGTGTCTAACCAGCTACAGACCTGTCTCTAACCAGTTACAGACCTGTCTCTAACCAGCTACAGACCTGTCTCTAACCAGCTATAGACCTGTCTCTAACCAGCTAAAGACCTGTCTCTAACCAGCTACAGACCAGTCTCTAACCAGCTACAGACCTGTCTCTAACCAGCTACAGACCTGTCTCTGACCAGTTACAGACCTGTCTCTAACCAGCTACAGACCTGTCTCTAACCAGCTACAGACCTGTCTCTGACCAGCTACAGACCTGTCTTTAACCAGCTATAAACGGTCTCTAACCAGCTAAAGACCTGTCTCTAACCAGCTACAGACCTGTCTCTAACCAGCTACAGACCGGTCTCTAACCAGCTGCAGACCTGTCTCTAACCAGCTGCAGACCTGTCTCTAACCAGCTACAGACCTGTCTCTAACCAGCTATAGACCTGTCTCTAACCAGCTACAGACCTGTCTCTAACCAGCTACAGACCTGTCTCTAACCAGCTGCAAACCTGTCTCTAACCAGCTACAGACCTGTCTCTAACCAGCTGCAGACCTGTCTCTAACCAGCTACAGACCTGTCTCTAACCAGCTATAGACCTGTCTCTAACCAGCTACAGACCTGTCTCTAACCAGTTGCAAACCTGTCTCTAACCAGCTACACACCTGTCTCTAACCAGCTATAGACCTGTCTCTAACCAGCTACAGACCTGTCTCTAACCAGCTATAGACCTGTCTCTAACCAGCTACAGACCTGTCTCTAACCAGCTACAGACCAGTCTCTAACCAGCTACAGACCTGTCTCTCCCCAGCTATAGACCTGTCTCTAACCAGCTACAGACCTGTCTCTAACCAGCTACAGACCAGTCTCTAACCAGCTTCAGACCTGTCTCTCCCCAGCTATAGAACTGTCTCTCCCCAGCTACAGACCTGTCTTTAACCAGCTATAAACGGTCTCTAACCAGCTATAGACCTGTCTCTAACCAGCTACAGACCTGTCTTTTACCAGCTATAAACGGTCTCTAACCAGCTACAGACCTGTCTCTAACCAGCTACAGACCTGTCTCTAACCAGCTACAGACCTGTCTCTCCCCAGCTACAGACCTGTCTCTAACCAGCTACAGACCTGTCTATAACCAGCTACAGACCTGTCTCTAACCAGCTACAGACCTGTCTCTAACCAGCTACAGACCTGTCTCTAACCAGCTATAGACCTGTCTCTAACCAGCTACAGACCTGTCTCTAACCAGCTACAGACCTGTCTCTAACCAGCTGTAGACCTGTCTCTAACCAGCTACAGACCTGTCTCTAACCAGCTACAGACCTGTCTCTAACCAGCTATAGACCTGTCTCTAACCAGCTACAGACCTGTCTCTAACCAGCTACAGACCTGTCTTTAACCAGCTATAAACGGTCTCTAACCAGCTACAGACCTGTCTCTAACCAGCTATAGACCTGTCTCTAACCAGCTACAGACCTGTCTCTAACCAGCTACAGACCTGTCTTTAACCAGCTATAAACGGTCTCTAACCAGCTACAGACCTGTCTCTAACCAGCTATAGACCTGTCTCTAACCAGCTACAGACCAGTCTCTAACCAGCTACAGACCTGTCTCTAACCAGCTACAGACCTGTCTTTAACCAGCTATAGACCTGTCTCTAACCAGCTACCGACCTGTCTCTAACCAGCTATAGACCTGTCTCTAACCAGCTACAGACCTGTCTCTAACCAGCTATAGACCTGTCTCTAACCAGTTACAGACCTGTCTCTAACCAGCTATAGACCTGTCTCTAACCAGCTACAGACCTGTCTAACAGCTACAGACCTGTCTCTAACCAGTTACAGACCTGTCTCTAACCAGCTATAGACCTGTCTCTAACCAGCTAAAGACCAGTCTCTAACCAGCTACAGACCTGTCTCTAACCAGCTACAGACCAGTCTCTAACCAGCTACAGACGTGTCTCTAACCAGCTACAGACCAGTCTCTAACCAGCTATAGACCTGTCTCTAACCAGCTACAGACCAGTCTCTAACCAGCTACAGACCTGTCTCTAACCAGCTAAAGACCTGTCTCTAACCAGCTACAGACCAGTCTCTAACCAGCTATAGACCTGTCTCTAACCAGCTAAAGACCTGTCTCTAACCAGCTACAGACCAGTCTCTAACCAGCTACAGACCTGTCTCTAACCAGCTAAAGACTTGTCTCTAACCAGCTACAGACCTGTCTCTCCCCAGCTACAGACCTGTCTCTAACCAGCTAACCAGCTACAGACCTGTCTCTAACCAGCTACAGACCTGTCTTTAACCAGCTATAGACCTGTCTCTAACCAGTTACAGACCAGTCTCTAGCCAGCTATAGACCTGTCTCTAACCAGCTACAGACCTGTCTCTAACCAGCTATAGACCTGTCTCTAACCAGTTACAGACCTGTCTCTAACCAGCTATAGACCTGTCTCTAACCAGCTACAGACCTGTCTAACAGCTACAGACCTGTCTCTAACCAGTTACAGACCTGTGTCTAACCAGCTACAGACCTGTCTCTAACCAGTTACAGACCTGTCTCTAACCAGCTACAGACCTGTCTCTAACCAGCTATAGACCTGTCTCTAACCAGCTAAAGACCTGTCTCTAACCAGCTACAGACCAGTCTCTAACCAGCTACAGACCTGTCTCTAACCAGCTAAAGACCTGTCTCTAACCAGCTACAGACCTGTCTCTAACCAGCTACAGACCTGTCTCTGACCAGCTACAGACCTGTCTTTAACCAGCTATAAACGGTCTCTAACCAGCTAAAGACCTGTCTCTAACCAGCTACAGACCTGTCTCTAACCAGCTACAGACCGGTCTCTAACCAGCTGCAGACCTGTCTCTAACCAGCTGCAGACCTGTCTCTAACCAGCTACAGACCTGTCTCTAACCAGCTATAGACCTGTCTCTAACCAGCTACAGACCTGTCTCTAACCAGCTACAGACCTGTCTCTAACCAGCTGCAAACCTGTCTCTAACCAGCTACACACCTGTCTCTAACCAGCTATAGACCTGTCTCTAACCAGCTACAGACCTGTCTCTAACCAGCTGCAGACCTGTCTCTAACCAGCTAAAGACCTGTCTCTAACCAGCTACAGACCAGTCTCTAACCAGCTACAGACCTGTCTCTCCCCAGCTATAGACCTGTCTCTAACCAGCTACAGACCTGTCTCTAACCAGCTACAGACCAGTCTCTAACCAGCTTCAGACCTGTCTCTCCCCAGCTATAGAACTGTCTCTCCCCAGCTACAGACCTGTCTTTAACCAGCTATAAACGGTCTCTAACCAGCTATAGACCTGTCTCTAACCAGCTACAGACCTGTCTTTTACCAGCTATAAACGGTCTCTAACCAGCTACAGACCTGTCTCTAACCAGCTATAGACCTGTCTCTAACCAGCTACAGACCTGTCTCTAACCAGCTACAGACCTGTCTCTCCCCAGCTACAGACCTGTCTCTAACCAGCTACAGACCTGTCTATAACCAGCTACAGACCTGTCTTTAACCAGCTATAAACGGTCTCTAACCAGCTACAGACCTGTCTCTAACCAGCTATAGACCTGTCTCTAACCAGCTACAGACCAGTCTCTAACCAGCTACAGACCTGTCTCTAACCAGCTAAAGACCTGTCTATAACCAGCTACAGACCAGTCTCTAACCAGCTACAGACCTGTCTCTAACCAGCTACAGACCAGTTTCTAACCAGCTATAGACCTGTCTCTAACCAGCTACAGACCAGTCTCTAACCAGCTACAGACCTGTCTCTAACCAGCTAAAGACCTGTCTCTAACCAGCTACAGACCAGTCTCTAACCAGCTATAGACCTGTCTCTAACCAGCTAAAGACCTGTCTCTAACCAGCTACACACCTGTCTCTCCCCAGCTATAGACCTGTCTCTAACCAGCTACAGACCAGTCTCTAACCAGCTACAGACCTGTCTCTAACCAGCTGCAGACCTGTCTCTAACCAGCTACACACCTGTCTCTAACCAGCTATAGACCTGTCTCTAACCAGCTACAGACCTGTCTCTAACCAGCTACAGACCTGTCTCTAACCAGCTACAGACCTGTCTCTCCCCAGCTATAGACCTGTCTCTAACCAGCTACAGACCAGTCTCTAACCAGCTACAGACCTGTCTCTAACCAGCTAAAGACCTGTCTCTAACCAGCTACAGACCAGTCTCTAACCAGCTATAGACCTGTCTCTAACCAACTACAGACCAGTCTTTAACCAGCTATAAACGGTCTCTAACCAGCTACAGACCTGTCTCTAACCAGCTACAGACCAGTCTTTAACCAGCTATAAACGGTCTCTAACCAGCTACAGACCTGTCTCTAACCAGCTACAGACCAGTCTTTAACCAGCTATAAACGGTCTCTAACCAGCTACAGACCTGTCTCTAACCAGCTACAGACCTGTCTCTAACCAGCTATAAACGGTCTCTAACCAACTACAGACCTGTCTCTAACCAGCTATAGACCTGTCTCTAACCAGCTATAGACCTGTCTCTAACCAGCTACAGACCTGTCTCTAACCAGCTACAGACCTGTCTCTAACCAGCTATAGACCTGTCTCTAACCAGCTATAGACCTGTCTCTAACCAGCTACAGACCTGTCTTTAACCAGCTATAGACCTGTCTCTAACCAGCTACAGACCTGTCTCTAACCAGCTACAGACCTGTCTCTAACCAGCTATAAACGGTCTCTAACCAGCTACAGACCTGTCTCTAACCAGCTATAGACCTGTCTCTAACCAGCTACAGACCTGTCTCTCCCCAGCTACAGACCTGTCTTTAACCAGCTATAAACGGTCTCTAACCAGCTATAGACCTGTCTCTAACCAGCTACAGACCTGTCTTTAACCAGCTATAAACGGTCTCTAACCAGCTACAGACCTGTCTCTAACCAGCTAAAGACCTGTCTATAACCAGCTACAGACCAGTCTCTAACCAGCTACAGACCTGTCTCTAACCAGCTACAGACCAGTTTCTAACCAGCTATAGACCTGTCTCTAACCAGCTACAGACCAGTCTCTAACCAGCTACAGACCTGTCTCTAACCAGCTAAAGACCTGTCTCTAACCAGCTACAGACCAGTCTCTAACCAGCTATAGACCTGTCTCTAACCAGCTAAAGACCTGTCTCTAACCAGCTACACACCTGTCTCTCCCCAGCTATAGACCTGTCTCTAACCAGCTACAGACCAGTCTCTAACCAGCTACAGACCTGTCTCTAACCAGCTGCAGACCTGTCTCTAACCAGCTACACACCTGTCTCTAACCAGCTATAGACCTGTCTCTAACCAGCTACAGACCTGTCTCTAACCAGCTACAGACCTGTCTCTAACCAGCTACAGACCTGTCTCTCCCCAGCTATAGACCAGTCTCTAACCAGCTACAGACCTGTCTCTAACCAGCTAAAGACCTGTCTATAACCAGCTACAGACCAGTCTCTAACCAGCTACAGACCTGTCTCTAACCAGCTACAGACCAGTTTCTAACCAGCTACAGACCTGTCTCTCCCCAGCTATAGACCAGTCTCTAACCAGCTACAGACCTGTCTCTAACCAGCTAAAGACCTGTCTATAACCAGCTACAGACCAGTCTCTAACCAGCTACAGACCTGTCTCTAACCAGCTACAGACCTGTCTTTAACCAGCTATAAACGGTCTCTAACCAGCTACAGACCTGTCTCTAACCAGCTAAAGACCTGTCTATAACCAGCTACAGACCAGTCTCTAACCAGCTACAGACCTGTCTCTAACCAGCTACAGACCAGTTTCTAACCAGCTATAGACCTGTCTCTAACCAGCTACAGACCAGTCTCTAACCAGCTACAGACCTGTCTCTAACCAGCTAAAGACCTGTCTCTAACCAGCTACAGACCAGTCTCTAACCAGCTATAGACCTGTCTCTAACCAGCTAAAGACCTGTCTCTAACCAGCTACACACCTGTCTCTCCCCAGCTATAGACCTGTCTCTAACCAGCTACAGACCAGTCTCTAACCAGCTACAGACCTGTCTCTAACCAGCTGCAGACCTGTCTCTAACCAGCTACACACCTGTCTCTAACCAGCTACAGACCTGTCTCTAACCAGCTAAAGACCTGTCTATAACCAGCTACAGACCAGTCTCTAACCAGCTACAGACCTGTCTCTAACCAGCTACAGACCTGTCTTTAACCAGCTATAAACGGTCTCTAACCAGCTACAGACCTGTCTCTAACCAGCTAAAGACCTGTCTATAACCAGCTACAGACCAGTCTCTAACCAGCTACAGACCTGTCTCTAACCAGCTACAGACCAGTTTCTAACCAGCTATAGACCTGTCTCTAACCAGCTACAGACCAGTCTCTAACCAGCTACAGACCTGTCTCTAACCAGCTAAAGACCTGTCTCTAACCAGCTACAGACCAGTCTCTAACCAGCTATAGACCTGTCTCTAACCAGCTAAAGACCTGTCTCTAACCAGCTACACACCTGTCTCTCCCCAGCTATAGACCTGTCTCTAACCAGCTACAGACCAGTCTCTAACCAGCTACAGACCTGTCTCTAACCAGCTGCAGACCTGTCTCTAACCAGCTACACACCTGTCTCTAACCAGCTATAGACCTGTCTCTAACCAGCTACAGACCTGTCTCTAACCAGCTACAGACCTGTCTCTAACCAGCTACAGACCTGTCTCTCCCCAGCTATAGACCAGTCTCTAACCAGCTACAGACCTGTCTCTAACCAGCTAAAGACCTGTCTATAACCAGCTACAGACCAGTCTCTAACCAGCTACAGACCTGTCTCTAACCAGCTACAGACCAGTTTCTAACCAGCTATAGACCTGTCTCTAACCAGCTACAGACCAGTCTCTAACCAGCTACAGACCTGTCTCTAACCAGCTAAAGACCTGTCTCTAACCAGCTACAGACCAGTCTCTAACCAGCTATAGACCTGTCTCTAACCAGCTAAAGACCTGTCTCTAACCAGCTACACACCTGTCTCTCCCCAGCTAAAGACCTGTCTCTAACCAGCTACAGACCAGTCTCTAACCAGCTACAGACCTGTCTCTAACCAGCTGCAGACCTGTCTCTAACCAGCTACACACCTGTCTCTAACCAGCTATAGACCTGTCTCTAACCAGCTACAGACCTGTCTCTAACCAGCTACAGACCTGTCTCTAACCAGCTACAGACCTGTCTCTCCCCAGCTATAGACCTGTCTCTAACCAGCTACAGACCAGTCTCTAACCAGCTACAGACCTGTCTCTAACCAGCTAAAGACCTGTCTCTAACCAGCTACAGACCAGTCTCTAACCAGCTATAGACCTGTCTCTAACCAACTACAGACCAGTCTTTAACCAGCTATAAACGGTCTCTAACCAGCTACAGACCTGTCTCTAACCAGCTACAGACCAGTCTTTAACCAGCTATAAACGGTCTCTAACCAGCTACAGACCTGTCTCTAACCAGCTACAGACCAGTCTTTAACCAGCTATAAACGGTCTCTAACCAGCTACAGACCTGTCTCTAACCAGCTACAGACCTGTCTCTAACCAGCTATAAACGGTCTCTAACCAACTACAGACCTGTCTCTAACCAGCTATAGACCTGTCTCTAACCAGCTATAGACCTGTCTCTAACCAGCTACAGACCTGTCTCTAACCAGCTACAGACCTGTCTCTAACCAGCTATAGACCTGTCTCTAACCAGCTATAGACCTGTCTCTAACCAGCTACAGACCTGTCTTTAACCAGCTATAGACCTGTCTCTAACCAGCTACAGACCTGTCTCTAACCAGCTACAGACCTGTCTCTAACCAGCTATAAACGGTCTCTAACCAGCTACAGACCTGTCTCTAACCAGCTATAGACCTGTCTCTAACCAGCTACAGACCTGTCTCTCCCCAGCTACAGACCTGTCTTTAACCAGCTATAAACGGTCTCTAACCAGCTATAGACCTGTCTCTAACCAGCTACAGACCTGTCTTTAACCAGCTATAAACGGTCTCTAACCAGCTACAGACGTGTCTCTAACCAGCTATAGATCTGTCTCTAACCAGCTACAGACCTGTCTCTAACCAGCTACAGACCTGTCTCTCCCCAGCTACAGACCTGTCTTTAACCAGCTATAAACGGTCTCTAACCAGCTAAAGACCTGTCTCTAACCAGCTACAGACCTGTCTTTAACCAGCTATAGACCTGTCTCTAACCAGCTACAGACCTGTCTCTAACCAGCTACAGACCTGTCTTTAACCAGCTATAAACGGTCTCTAACCAGCTACAGACCTGTCTCTAACCAGCTACAGACCTGTCTTTAACCAGCTATAAACGGTCTCTAACCAGCTATAGACCTGTCTCTAACCAGCTACAGACCTGTCTTTAACCAGCTATAGACCTGTCTCTAACCAGCTACAGACCTGTCTCTAACCAGCTACAGACCTGTCTTTAACCAGCTATAAACGGTCTCTAACCAGCTACAGACCTGTCTCTAACCAGCTACAGACCTGTCTTTAACCAGCTATAAACGGTCTCTAACCAGCTACAGACCTGTCTCTAACCAGCTATAGACCTGTCTCTAACCAGCTACAGACCTGTCTTTAACCAGCTATAAACGGTCTCTAACCAGCTACAGACCTGTCTCTAACCAGCTACAGACCTGTCTTTAACCAGCTATAAACGGTCTCTAACCAGCTACAGACCTGTCTCTAACCAGCTATAGACCTGTCTCTAACCAGCTAAAGACCAGTCTCTAACCAGCTACAGACCTGTCTCTAACCAGCTACAGACCAGTCTCTAACCAGCTACAGACCTGTCTCTAACCAGCTACAGACCAGTCTCTAACCAGCTATAGACCTGTCTCTAACCAGCTACAGACCAGTCTCTAACCAGCTACAGACCTGTCTCTAACCAGCTAAAGACCTGTCTCTAACCAGCTACAGACCAGTCTCTAACCAGCTATAGACCTGTCTCTAACCAGCTAAAGACCTGTCTCTAACCAGCTACAGACCAGTCTCTAACCAGCTACAGACCTGTCTCTAACCAGCTAAAGACCTGTCTCTAACCAGCTACAGACCTGTCTCTCCCCAGCTACAGACCTGTCTTTAACCAGCTATAAACGGTCTCTAACCAGCTATAGACCTGTCTCTAACCAGCTATAGACCAGTCTCTAACCAGCTACAGACCTGTCTTTAACCAGCTATAAACGGTCTCTAACCAGCTACAGACCTGTCTCTAACCAGCTACAGACCTGTCTTTAACCAGCTATAAACGGTCTCTAACCAGCTATAGACCTGTCTCTAACCAGCTACAGACCTGTCTTTAACCAGCTATAAACGGTCTCTAACCAGCTACAGACCTGTCTCTAACCAGCTATAGACCTGTCTCTAACCAGCTACAGACCTGTCTTTAACCAGCTATAAACGGTCTCTAACCAGCTACAGACCTGTCTCTAACCAGCTACAGACCTGTCTTTAACCAGCTATAAACGGTCTCTAACCAGCTACAGACCTGTCTCTAACCAGCTACAGACCTGTCTCTAACCAGCTATAGACCTGTCTCTAACCAGCTACCGACCAGTCTCTAACAAGCTACAGACCTGTCTCTAACCAGCTAAAGACCAGTCTCTAACAAGCTACAGACCTGTCTCTAACCAGCTATAGACCTGTCTCTAACCAGCTACAGACCAGTCTCTAACCAGCTATAGACCTGTCTCTAACCAGCTAAAGACCTGTCTCTAACCAGCTACAGACCTGTCTCTAACCAGCTACAGACCTGTCTCTAACCAGCTATAGACCTGTCTCTAACCAGCTACAGACCTGTCTCTAACCAGCTAAAGACCTGTCTCTAACCAGCTACAGACCAGTCTCTAACCAGCTATAGACCTGTCTCTAACCAGCTAAAGACCTGTCTCTAACCAGCTACAGACCAGTCTCTAACCAGCTACAGACCTGTCTCTAACCAGCTACAGACCTGTCTCTAACCAGCTACAGACCAGTCTCTAACCAGCTATAGACCTGTCTCTAACCAGCTACAGACCTGTCTCTAACCAGCTAAAGACCTGTCTCTAACCAGCTACAGACCTGTCTCTAACCAGCTACAGACCAGTCTCTAACCAGCTATAGACCTGTCTCTAACAAGCTACAGACCTGTCTTTAACCAGCTATAAACAGTCTCTAACCAGCTATAAACCTGTCTCTAACCAACTATAGACCTGTCTCTAACCAGCTAAAGACCTGTCTCTAACCAGCTACAGACCAGTCTCTAACCAGCTATAGACCTGTTTCTAACCAGCTACAGACCAGTCTTTAACCAGCTATAAACGGTCTCTAACCAGCTACAGACCTGTCTCTAACCAACTATAGACCTGTCTCTAACCAGCTATTGACCTGTCTCTAACCAGCTACAGACCTGTCTCTAACCAGCTACAGACCTGTCTCTAACCAACTATAGACCTGTCTCTAACCAGCTAAAAACGGTCTCTAACCAGCTATAGACCTGTCTCTAACCAGCTATAAACGGTCTCTAACCAGCTATAGACCTGTCTCTAACCAGCTACAGACCTGTCTTTAACCAGCTATAAACGGTCTCTAACCAGCTACAGACGTGTCTCTAACCAGCTATAGATCTGTCTCTAACCAGCTACAGACCTGTCTCTAACCAGCTACAGACCTGTCTCTAACCAGCTACAGACCTGTCTTTAACCAGCTATAAACGGTCTCTAACCAGCTATAGACCTGTCTCTAACCAGCTACAGACCTGTCTTTAACCAGCTATAGACCTGTCTCTAACCAGCTACAGACCTGTCTCTAACCAGCTACAGACATGTCTTTAACCAGCTATAAACGGTCTCTAACCAGCTACAGACCTGTCTCTAACCAGCTACAGACCTGTCTTTAACCAGCTATAAACGGTCTCTAACCAGCTACAGACCTGTCTCTAACCAGCTATAGACCTGTCTCTAACCAGCTACAGACCTGTCTTTAACCAGCTATAAACGGTCTCTAACCAGCTACAGACCTGTCTCTAACCAGCTACAGACCTGTCTTTAACCAGCTATAAACGGTCTCTAACCAGCTACAGACCTGTCTCTAACCAGCTATAGACCTGTCTCTAACCAGCTAAAGACCAGTCTCTAACCAGCTACAGACCTGTCTCTAACCAGCTACAGACCAGTCTCTAACCAGCTACAGACGTGTCTCTAACCAGCTACAGACCAGTCTCTAACCAGCTATAGACCTGTCTCTAACCAGCTACAGACCAGTCTCTAACCAGCTACAGGCCTGTCTCTAACCAGCTAAAGACCTGTGTCTAACAAGCTACAGACCAGTCTCTAACCAGCTATAGACCTGTGTCTAACCAGCTAAAGACCTGTCTCTAACCAGCTACAGACCAGTCTCTAACCAGCTACAGACCTGTCTCTAACCAGCTAAAGACCTGTCTCTAACCAGCTACAGACCTGTCTCTCCCCAGCTACAGACCTGTCTTTAACCAGCTATAAACGGTCTCTAACCAGCTACAGACCTGTCTCTAACCAGCTACAGACCTGTCTCTAACCAGCTATAGACCTGTCTCTAACCAGCTATCGACCAGTCTCTAACAAGCTACAGACCTGTCTCTAACCAGCTACAGACCTGTCTCTAACCAGCTACAGACCAGTCTCTAACCAGCTACAGACCTGTCTCTAACCAGCTACAGACCAGTCTCTAACCAGCTATAGACCTGTCTCTAACCAGCTACAGACCAGTCTCTAACCAGCTACAGACCTGTCTCTAACCAGCTAAAGACCTGTCTCTAACCAGCTACAGACCAGTCTCTAACCAGCTATAGACCTGTCTCTAACCAGCTAAAGACCTGTCTCTAACCAGCTACAGACCAGTCTCTAACCAGCTACAGACCTGTCTCTAACCAGCTAAAGACCTGTCTCTAACCAGCTACAGACCTGTCTCTAACCAGCTACAGACCAGTCTCTAACCAGCTATAGACCTGTCTCTAACCAGCTACAGACCTGTCTCTAACCAGCTAAAGACCTGTCTCTAACCAGCTACAGACCAGTCTCTAACCAGCTACAGACCAGTCTCTAACCAGCTATAGACCTGTCTCTAACCAGCTACAGATCTGTCTTTAACCAGCTATAAACGGTCTCTAACCAGCTATAAACCTGTCTCTAACCAACTATAGACCTGTCTCTAACCAGCTAAAGACCTGTCTCTAACCAGCTACAGACCAGTCTCTAACCAGCTATAGACCAGTCTCTAACCAGCTACAGACCTGTCTTTAACCAGCTATAAACGGTCTCTAACCAGCTACAGACCTGTCTCTAACCAGCTACAGACCTGTCTTTAACCAGCTATAAACGGTCTCTAACCAGCTATAGACCTGTCTCTAACCAGCTACAGACCTGTCTTTAACCAGCTATAAACGGTCTCTAACCAGCTACAGACCTGTCTCTAACCAGCTATAGACCTGTCTCTAACCAGCTACAGACCTGTCTTTAACCAGCTATAAACGGTCTCTAACCAGCTACAGACCTGTCTCTAACCAGCTACAGACCTGTCTTTAACCAGCTATAAACGGTCTCTAACCAGCTACAGACCTGTCTCTAACCAGCTATAGACCTGTCTCTAACCAGCTACCGACCAGTCTCTAACAAGCTACAGACCTGTCTCTAACCAGCTAAAGACCAGTCTCTAACAAGCTACAGACCAGTCTCTAACCAGCTACAGACCTGTCTCTAACCAGCTACAGACCTGTCTCTAACCAGCTATAGACCTGTCTCTAACCAGCTACAGACCAGTCTCTAACCAGCTACAGACCTGTCTCTAACCAGCTAAAGACCTGTCTCTAACCAGCTACAGACCAGTCTCTAACCAGCTATAGACCTGTCTCTAACCAGCTAAAGACCTGTCTCTAACCAGCTACAGACCAGTCTCTAACCAGCTACAGACCTGTCTCTAACCAGCTACAGACCTGTCTCTAACCAGCTACAGACCAGTCTCTAACCAGCTATAGACCTGTCTCTAACCAGCTACAGACCTGTCTCTAACCAGCTAAAGACCTGTCTCTAACCAGCTACAGACCAGTCTCTAACCAGCTACAGACCAGTCTCTAACCAGCTATAGACCTGTCTCTAACCAGCTACAGACCTGTCTTTAACCAGCTATAAACGGTCTCTAACCAGCTATAAACCTGTCTCTAACCAACTATAGACCTGTCTCTAACCAGCTAAAGACCTGTCTCTAACCAGCTACAGACCAGTCTCTAACCAGCTATAGACCTGTTTCTAACCAGCTACAGACCAGTCTTTAACCAGCTATAAACGGTCTCTAACCAGCTACAGACCTGTCTCTAACCAACTATAGACCTGTCTCTAACCAGCTATTGACCTGTCTCTAACCAGCTACAGACCTGTCTCTAACCAGCTACAGACCTGTCTCTAACCAACTATAGACCTGTCTCTAACCAGCTATAAACGGTCTCTAACCAGCTATAGACATGTCTCTAACCAGCTATAAACGGTCTCTAACCAGCTATAGACCTGTCTCTAACCAGCTACAGACCTGTCTTTAACCAGCTATAAACGGTCTCTAACCAGCTACAGACGTGTCTCTAACCAGCTATAGATCTGTCTCTAACCAGCTACAGACCTGTCTCTAACCAGCTACAGACCTGTCTCTAACTAGCTACAGACCTGTCTTTAACCAGCTATAAACGGTCTCTAACCAGCTATAGACCTGTCTCTAACCAGCTACAGACCTGTCTTTAACCAGCTATAGACCTGTCTCTAACCAGCTACAGACCTGTCTCTAACCAGCTACAGACATGTCTTTAACCAGCTATAAACGGTCTCTAACCAGCTACAGACCTGTCTCTAACCAGCTACAGACCTGTCTTTAACCAGCTATAAACGGTCTCTAACCAGCTACAGACCTGTCTCTAACCAGCTATAGACCTGTCTCTAACCAGCTACAGACCTGTCTTTAACCAGCTATAAACGGTCTCTAACCAGCTACAGACCTGTCTCTAACCAGCTACAGACCTGTCTTTAACCAGCTATAAACGGTCTCTAACCAGCTACAGACCTGTCTCTAACCAGCTATAGACCTGTCTCTAACCAGCTACAGACCTGTCTTTAACCAGCTATAAACGGTCTCTAACCAGCTATAGACATGTCTCTAACCAGCTACAGACATGTCTTTAACCAGCTATAAACGGTCTCTAACCAGCTACAGACCTGTCTCTAACCAGCTACAGACCTGTCTTTAACCAGCTATAAACGGTCTCTAACCAGCTACAGACCTGTCTCTAACCAGCTATAGACCTGTCTCTAACCAGCTACAGACCTGTCTTTAACCAGCTATAAACGGTCTCTAACCAGCTACAGACCTGTCTCTAACCAGCTACAGACCTGTCTTTAACCAGCTATAAACGGTCTCTAACCAGCTACAGACCTGTCTCTAACCAGCTTTAGACCTGTCTCTAACCAGCTAAAGACCAGTCTCTAACCAGCTACAGACCTGTCTCTAACCAGCTACAGACCAGTCTCTAACCAGCTACAGACGTGTCTCTAACCAGCTACAGACCAGTCTCTAACCAGCTATAGACCTGTCTCTAACCAGCTACAGACCAGTCTCTAACCAGCTACAGGCCTGTCTCTAACCAGCTAAAGACCTGTCTCTAACAAGCTACAGACCAGTCTCTAACCAGCTATAGACCTGTGTCTAACCAGCTAAAGACCTGTCTCTAACCAGCTACAGACCAGTCTCTAACCAGCTACAGACCTGTCTCTAACCAGCTAAAGACCTGTCTCTAACCAGCTACAGACCTGTCTCTCCCCAGCTACAGACCTGTCTTTAACCAGCTATAAACGGTCTCTAACCAGCTACAGACCTGTCTCTAACCAGCTACAGACCTGTCTCTAACCAGCTATAGACCTGTCTCTAACCAGCTATCGACCAGTCTCTAACAAGCTACAGACCTGTCTCTAACCAGCTACAGACCTGTCTCTAACCAGCTACAGACCAGTCTCTAACCAGCTACAGACCTGTCTCTAACCAGCTACAGACCAGTCTCTAACCAGCTATAGACCTGTCTCTAACCAGCTACAGACCAGTCTCTAACCAGCTACAGACCTGTCTCTAACCAGCTAAAGACCTGTCTCTAACCAGCTACAGACCAGTCTCTAACCAGCTATAGACCTGTCTCTAACCAGCTAAAGACCTGTCTCTAACCAGCTACAGACCAGTCTCTAACCAGCTACAGACCTGTCTCTAACCAGCTAAAGACCTGTCTCTAACCAGCTACAGACCTGTCTCTAACCAGCTACAGACCAGTCTCTAACCAGCTATAGACCTGTCTCTAACCAGCTACAGACCTGTCTCTAACCAGCTAAAGACCTGTCTCTAACCAGCTACAGACCAGTCTCTAACCAGCTACAGACCAGTCTCTAACCAGCTATAGACCTGTCTCTAACCAGCTACAGATCTGTCTTTAACCAGCTATAAACGGTCTCTAACCAGCTATAAACCTGTCTCTAACCAACTATAGACCTGTCTCTAACCAGCTAAAGACCTGTCTCTAACCAGCTACAGACCAGTCTCTAACCAGCTATAGACCAGTCTCTAACCAGCTACAGACCTGTCTTTAACCAGCTATAAACGGTCTCTAACCAGCTACAGACCTGTCTCTAACCAGCTACAGACCTGTCTTTAACCAGCTATAAACGGTCTCTAACCAGCTATAGACCTGTCTCTAACCAGCTACAGACCTGTCTTTAACCAGCTATAAACGGTCTCTAACCAGCTACAGACCTGTCTCTAACCAGCTATAGACCTGTCTCTAACCAGCTACAGACCTGTCTTTAACCAGCTATAAACGGTCTCTAACCAGCTACAGACCTGTCTCTAACCAGCTACAGACCTGTCTTTAACCAGCTATAAACGGTCTCTAACCAGCTACAGACCTGTCTCTAACCAGCTACAGACCTGTCTCTAACCAGCTATAGACCTGTCTCTAACCAGCTACAGACCTGTCTCTAACCAGCTACAGACCAGTCTCTAACCAGCTATAGACCTGTCTCTAACCAGCTACAGACCAGTCTCTAACCAGCTACAGACCTGTCTCTAACCAGCTAAAGACCTGTCTCTAACCAGCTACAGACCAGTCTCTAACCAGCTATAGACCTGTCTCTAACCAGCTAAAGACCTGTCTCTAACCAGCTACAGACCAGTCTCTAACCAGCTACAGACCTGTCTCTAACCAGCTAAAGACCTGTCTCTAACCAGCTACAGACCTGTCTCTCCCCAGCTACAGACCTGTCTTTAACCAGCTATAAACGGTCTCTAACCAGCTATAGACCTGTCTCTAACCAGCTATAGACCAGTCTCTAACCAGCTACAGACCTGTCTTTAACCAGCTATAAACGGTCTCTAACCAGCTACAGACCTGTCTCTAACCAGCTACAGACCTGTCTTTAACCAGCTATAAACGGTCTCTAACCAGCTATAGACCTGTCTCTAACCAGCTACAGACCTGTCTTTAACCAGCTATAAACGGTCTCTAACCAGCTACAGACCTGTCTCTAACCAGCTATAGACCTGTCTCTAACCAGCTACAGACCTGTCTTTAACCAGCTATAAACGGTCTCTAACCAGCTACAGACCTGTCTCTAACCAGCTACAGACCTGTCTTTAACCAGCTATAAACGGTCTCTAACCAGCTACAGACCTGTCTCTAACCAGCTATAGACCTGTCTCTAACCAGCTATAGACCTGTCTCTAACCAGCTACCGACCAGTCTCTAACAAGCTACAGACCTGTCTCTAACCAGCTAAAGACCAGTCTCTAACAAGCTACAGACCTGTCTCTAACCAGCTATAGACCTGTCTCTAACCAGCTACAGACCAGTCTCTAACCAGCTATAGACCTGTCTCTAACCAGCTAAAGACCTGTCTCTAACCAGCTACAGACCAGTCTCTAACCAGCTACAGACCAGTCTCTAACCAGCTATAGACCTGTCTCTAACCAGCTACAGATCTGTCTTTAACCAGCTATAAACGGTCTCTAACCAGCTATAAACCTGTCTCTAACCAACTATAGACCTGTCTCTAACCAGCTAAAGACCTGTCTCTAACCAGCTACAGACCAGTCTCTAACCAGCTATAGACCTGTCTCTAACCAGCTACAGACCTGTCTTTAACCAGCTATAAACGGTCTCTAACCAGCTATAGACCTGTCTCTAACCAGCTACAGACCTGTCTTTAACCAGCTATAAACGGTCTCTAACCAGCTACAGACCTGTCTCTAACCAGCTACAGACCTGTCTTTAACCAGCTATAAACGGTCTCTAACCAGCTACAGACCTGTCTCTAACCAGCTACAGACCTGTCTCTAACCAGCTATAGACCTGTCTCTAACCAGCTACAGACCTGTCTCTAACCAGCTACAGACCAGTCTCTAACCAGCTATAGACCTGTCTCTAACCAGCTACAGACCAGTCTCTAACCAGCTACAGACCTGTCTCTAACCAGCTAAAGACCTGTCTCTAACCAGCTACAGACCAGTCTCTAACCAGCTATAGACCTGTCTCTAACCAGCTAAAGACCTGTCTCTAACCAGCTACAGACCAGTCTCTAACCAGCTACAGACCTGTCTCTAACCAGCTAAAGACCTGTCTCTAACCAGCTACAGACCTGTCTCTCCCCAGCTACAGACCTGTCTTTAACCAGCTATAAACGGTCTCTAACCAGCTATAGACCTGTCTCTAACCAGCTATAGACCAGTCTCTAACCAGCTACAGACCTGTCTTTAACCAGCTATAAACGGTCTCTAACCAGCTACAGACCTGTCTCTAACCAGCTACAGACCTGTCTTTAACCAGCTATAAACGGTCTCTAACCAGCTATAGACCTGTCTCTAACCAGCTACAGACCTGTCTTTAACCAGCTATAAACGGTCTCTAACCAGCTACAGACCTGTCTCTAACCAGCTATAGACCTGTCTCTAACCAGCTACAGACCTGTCTTTAACCAGCTATAAACGGTCTCTAACCAGCTACAGACCTGTCTCTAACCAGCTACAGACCTGTCTTTAACCAGCTATAAACGGTCTCTAACCAGCTACAGACCTGTCTCTAACCAGCTATAGACCTGTCTCTAACCAGCTATAGACCTGTCTCTAACCAGCTACCGACCAGTCTCTAACAAGCTACAGACCTGTCTCTAACCAGCTAAAGACCAGTCTCTAACAAGCTACAGACCTGTCTCTAACCAGCTATAGACCTGTCTCTAACCAGCTACAGACCAGTCTCTAACCAGCTATAGACCTGTCTCTAACCAGCTAAAGACCTGTCTCTAACCAGCTACAGACCAGTCTCTAACCAGCTACAGACCAGTCTCTAACCAGCTATAGACCTGTCTCTAACCAGCTACAGATCTGTCTTTAACCAGCTATAAACGGTCTCTAACCAGCTATAAACCTGTCTCTAACCAACTATAGACCTGTCTCTAACCAGCTAAAGACCTGTCTCTAACCAGCTACAGACCAGTCTCTAACCAGCTATAGACCTGTCTCTAACCAGCTACAGACCTGTCTTTAACCAGCTATAAACGGTCTCTAACCAGCTACAGACCTGTCTCTAACCAGCTACAGACCTGTCTTTAACCAGCTACAGACCTGTCTCTAACCAGCTATCGACCAGTCTCTAACAAGCTATAGACCTGTCTCTAACCAGCTACCGACCAGTCTCTAACAAGCTACAGACCTGTCTCTAACCAGCTAAAGACCAGTCTCTAACAAGCTACAGACCAGTCTCTAACCAGCTACAGACCTGTCTCTAACCAGCTACAGACCTGTCTCTAACCAGCTATAGACCTGTCTCTAACCAGCTACAGACCAGTCTCTAACCAGCTACAGACCTGTCTCTAACCAGCTAAAGACCTGTCTCTAACCAGCTACAGACCAGTCTCTAACCAGCTATAGACCTGTCTCTAACCAGCTAAAGACCTGTCTCTAACCAGCTACAGACCTGTCTCTAACCAGCTACAGACCTGTCTCTAACCAGCTACAGACCAGTCTCTAACCAGCTATAGACCTGTCTCTAACCAGCTACAGACCTGTCTCTAACCAGCTAAAGACCTGTCTCTAACCAGCTACAGACCAGTCTCTAACCAGCTACAGACCAGTCTCTAACCAGCTATAGACCTGTCTCTAACCAGCTACAGATCTGTCTTTAACCAGCTATAAACGGTCTCTAACCAGCTATAAACCTGTCTCTAACCAACTATAGACCTGTCTCTAACCAGCTAAAGACCTGTCTCTAACCAGCTACAGACCAGTCTCTAACCAGCTATAGACCAGTCTCTAACCAGCTACAGACCAGTCTCTAACCAGCTATAGACCTGTCTCTAACCAGCTACAGACCTGTCTTTAACCAGCTATAAACGGTCTCTAACCAGCTATAAACCTGTCTCTAACCAACTATAGACCTGTCTCTAACCAGCTAAAGACCTGTCTCTAACCAGCTACAGACCAGTCTCTAACCAGCTATAGACCTGTTTCTAACCAGCTACAGACCAGTCTTTAACCAGCTATAAACGGTCTCTAACCAGCTACAGACCTGTCTCTAACCAACTATAGACCTGTCTCTAACCAGCTATTGACCTGTCTCTAACCAGCTACAGACCTGTCTCTAACCAGCTACAGACATGTCTTTAACCAGCTATAAACGGTCTCTAACCAGCTACAGACCTGTCTCTAACCAGCTACAGACCTGTCTTTAACCAGCTATAAACGGTCTCTAACCAGCTACAGACCTGTCTCTAACCAGCTATAGACCTGTCTCTAACCAGCTACAGACCTGTCTTTAACCAGCTATAAACGGTCTCTAACCAGCTACAGACCTGTCTCTAACCAGCTACAGACCTGTCTTTAACCAGCTATAAACGGTCTCTAACCAGCTACAGACCTGTCTCTAACCAGCTATAGACCTGTCTCTAACCAGCTACAGACCTGTCTTTAACCAGCTATAAACGGTCTCTAACCAGCTATAGACATGTCTCTAACCAGCTACAGACATGTCTTTAACCAGCTATAAACGGTCTCTAACCAGCTACAGACCTGTCTCTAACCAGCTACAGACCTGTCTTTAACCAGCTATAAACGGTCTCTAACCAGCTACAGACCTGTCTCTAACCAGCTATAGACCTGTCTCTAACCAGCTACAGACCTGTCTTTAACCAGCTATAAACGGTCTCTAACCAGCTACAGACCTGTCTCTAACCAGCTACAGACCTGTCTTTAACCAGCTATAAACGGTCTCTAACCAGCTACAGACCTGTCTCTAACCAGCTATAGACCTGTCTCTAACCAGCTATAGACCTGTCTTTAACCAGCTACAGACCTGTCTTTAACCAGCTATAAACGGTCTCTAACCAGCTACAGACCTGTCTCTAACCAGCTACAGACCTGTCTTTAACCAGCTATAAACGGTCTCTAACCAGCTACAGACCTGTCTCTAACCAGCTAAAGACCTGTCTCTAACAAGCTACAGACCAGTCTCTAACCAGCTATAGACCTGTGTCTAACCAGCTAAAGACCTGTCTCTAACCAGCTACAGACCAGTCTCTAACCAGCTACAGACCTGTCTCTAACCAGCTAAAGACCTGTCTCTAACCAGCTACAGACCTGTCTCTCCCCAGCTACAGACCTGTCTTTAACCAGCTATAAACGGTCTCTAACCAGCTACAGACCTGTCTCTAACCAGCTACAGACCTGTCTCTAACCAGCTATAGACCTGTCTCTAACCAGCTATCGACCAGTCTCTAACAAGCTACAGACCTGTCTCTAACCAGCTACAGACCTGTCTCTAACCAGCTACAGACCAGTCTCTAACCAGCTACAGACCTGTCTCTAACCAGCTACAGACCAGTCTCTAACCAGCTATAGACCTGTCTCTAACCAGCTACAGACCAGTCTCTAACCAGCTACAGACCTGTCTCTAACCAGCTAAAGACCTGTCTCTAACCAGCTACAGACCAGTCTCTAACCAGCTATAGACCTGTCTCTAACCAGCTAAAGACCTGTCTCTAACCAGCTACAGACCAGTCTCTAACCAGCTACAGACCTGTCTCTAACCAGCTAAAGACCTGTCTCTAACCAGCTACAGACCTGTCTCTAACCAGCTACAGACCAGTCTCTAACCAGCTATAGACCTGTCTCTAACCAGCTACAGACCTGTCTCTAACCAGCTAAAGACCTGTCTCTAACCAGCTACAGACCAGTCTCTAACCAGCTACAGACCAGTCTCTAACCAGCTATAGACCTGTCTCTAACCAGCTACAGATCTGTCTTTAACCAGCTATAAACGGTCTCTAACCAGCTATAAACCTGTCTCTAACCAACTATAGACCTGTCTCTAACCAGCTAAAGACCTGTCTCTAACCAGCTACAGACCAGTCTCTAACCAGCTATAGACCAGTCTCTAACCAGCTACAGACCTGTCTTTAACCAGCTATAAACGGTCTCTAACCAGCTACAGACCTGTCTCTAACCAGCTACAGACCTGTCTTTAACCAGCTATAAACGGTCTCTAACCAGCTATAGACCTGTCTCTAACCAGCTACAGACCTGTCTTTAACCAGCTACAGACCTGTCTTTAACCAGCTATAAACGGTCTCTAACCAGCTACAGACCTGTCTCTAACCAGCTATAGACCTGTCTCTAACCAGCTACAGACCTGTCTTTAACCAGCTATAAACGGTCTCTAACCAGCTACAGACCTGTCTCTAACCAGCTACAGACCTGTCTTTAACCAGCTATAAACGGTCTCTAACCAGCTACAGACCTGTCTCTAACCAGCTATAGACCTGTCTCTAACCAGCTACAGACCTGTCTCTAACCAGCTAAAGACCTGTCTCTAACCAGCTACAGACCAGTCTCTAACCAGCTACAGACCAGTCTCTAACCAGCTATAGACCTGTCTCTAACCAGCTACAGATCTGTCTTTAACCAGCTATAAACGGTCTCTAACCAGCTATAAACCTGTCTCTAACCAACTATAGACCTGTCTCTAACCAGCTAAAGACCTGTCTCTAACCAGCTACAGACCAGTCTCTAACCAGCTATAGACCAGTCTCTAACCAGCTACAGACCAGTCTCTAACCAGCTATAGACCTGTCTCTAACCAGCTACAGACCTGTCTTTAACCAGCTATAAACGGTCTCTAACCAGCTATAAACCTGTCTCTAACCAACTATAGACCTGTCTCTAACCAGCTAAAGACCTGTCTCTAACCAGCTACAGACCAGTCTCTAACCAGCTATAGACCTGTTTCTAACCAGCTACAGACCAGTCTTTAACCAGCTATAAACGGTCTCTAACCAGCTACAGACCTGTCTCTAACCAACTATAGACCTGTCTCTAACCAGCTATTGACCTGTCTCTAACCAGCTACAGACCTGTCTCTAACCAGCTACAGACATGTCTTTAACCAGCTATAAACGGTCTCTAACCAGCTACAGACCTGTCTCTAACCAGCTACAGACCTGTCTTTAACCAGCTATAAACGGTCTCTAACCAGCTACAGACCTGTCTCTAACCAGCTATAGACCTGTCTCTAACCAGCTACAGACCTGTCTTTAACCAGCTATAAACGGTCTCTAACCAGCTACAGACCTGTCTCTAACCAGCTACAGACCTGTCTTTAACCAGCTATAAACGGTCTCTAACCAGCTACAGACCTGTCTCTAACCAGCTATAGACCTGTCTCTAACCAGCTACAGACCTGTCTTTAACCA
Source organism: Telmatherina bonti (assembly GCF_933228915.1). NCBI lineage: Eukaryota > Metazoa > Chordata > Actinopteri > Atheriniformes > Telmatherinidae > Telmatherina > Telmatherina bonti. The sequence goes on along the minus strand of NC_136612.1, from coordinate 1,017,919 downwards.
GCTATAAACGGTCTCTAACCAGCTATAGACATGTCTCTAACCAGCTACAGACATGTCTTTAACCAGCTATAAACGGTCTCTAACCAGCTACAGACCTGTCTCTAACCAGCTACAGACCTGTCTTTAACCAGCTATAAACGGTCTCTAACCAGCTACAGACCTGTCTCTAACCAGCTATAGACCTGTCTCTAACCAGCTACAGACCTGTCTTTAACCAGCTATAAACGGTCTCTAACCAGCTACAGACCTGTCTCTAACCAGCTACAGACCTGTCTTTAACCAGCTATAAACGGTCTCTAACCAGCTACAGACCTGTCTCTAACCAGCTATAGACCTGTCTCTAACCAGCTATAGACCTGTCTTTAACCAGCTACAGACCTGTCTTTAACCAGCTATAAACGGTCTCTAACCAGCTACAGACCTGTCTCTAACCAGCTACAGACCTGTCTTTAACCAGCTATAAACGGTCTCTAACCAGCTACAGACCTGTCTCTAACCAGCTAAAGACCTGTCTCTAACAAGCTACAGACCAGTCTCTAACCAGCTATAGACCTGTGTCTAACCAGCTAAAGACCTGTCTCTAACCAGCTACAGACCAGTCTCTAACCAGCTACAGACCTGTCTCTAACCAGCTAAAGACCTGTCTCTAACCAGCTACAGACCTGTCTCTCCCCAGCTACAGACCTGTCTTTAACCAGCTATAAACGGTCTCTAACCAGCTACAGACCTGTCTCTAACCAGCTACAGACCTGTCTCTAACCAGCTATAGACCTGTCTCTAACCAGCTATCGACCAGTCTCTAACAAGCTACAGACCTGTCTCTAACCAGCTACAGACCTGTCTCTAACCAGCTACAGACCAGTCTCTAACCAGCTACAGACCTGTCTCTAACCAGCTACAGACCAGTCTCTAACCAGCTATAGACCTGTCTCTAACCAGCTACAGACCAGTCTCTAACCAGCTACAGACCTGTCTCTAACCAGCTAAAGACCTGTCTCTAACCAGCTACAGACCAGTCTCTAACCAGCTATAGACCTGTCTCTAACCAGCTAAAGACCTGTCTCTAACCAGCTACAGACCAGTCTCTAACCAGCTACAGACCTGTCTCTAACCAGCTAAAGACCTGTCTCTAACCAGCTACAGACCTGTCTCTAACCAGCTACAGACCAGTCTCTAACCAGCTATAGACCTGTCTCTAACCAGCTACAGACCTGTCTCTAACCAGCTAAAGACCTGTCTCTAACCAGCTACAGACCAGTCTCTAACCAGCTACAGACCAGTCTCTAACCAGCTATAGACCTGTCTCTAACCAGCTACAGATCTGTCTTTAACCAGCTATAAACGGTCTCTAACCAGCTATAAACCTGTCTCTAACCAACTATAGACCTGTCTCTAACCAGCTAAAGACCTGTCTCTAACCAGCTACAGACCAGTCTCTAACCAGCTATAGACCAGTCTCTAACCAGCTACAGACCTGTCTTTAACCAGCTATAAACGGTCTCTAACCAGCTACAGACCTGTCTCTAACCAGCTACAGACCTGTCTTTAACCAGCTATAAACGGTCTCTAACCAGCTATAGACCTGTCTCTAACCAGCTACAGACCTGTCTTTAACCAGCTATAAACGGTCTCTAACCAGCTACAGACCTGTCTCTAACCAGCTACAGACCTGTCTTTAACCAGCTATAAACGGTCTCTAACCAGCTACAGACCTGTCTCTAACCAGCTACAGACCTGTCTCTAACCAGCTATAGACCTGTCTCTAACCAGCTACAGACCTGTCTCTAACCAGCTACAGACCAGTCTCTAACCAGCTATAGACCTGTCTCTAACCAGCTACAGACCAGTCTCTAACCAGCTACAGACCTGTCTCTAACCAGCTAAAGACCTGTCTCTAACCAGCTACAGACCAGTCTCTAACCAGCTATAGACCTGTCTCTAACCAGCTAAAGACCTGTCTCTAACCAGCTACAGACCAGTCTCTAACCAGCTACAGACCTGTCTCTAACCAGCTAAAGACCTGTCTCTAACCAGCTACAGACCTGTCTCTCCCCAGCTACAGACCTGTCTTTAACCAGCTATAAACGGTCTCTAACCAGCTATAGACCTGTCTCTAACCAGCTATAGACCAGTCTCTAACCAGCTACAGACCTGTCTTTAACCAGCTATAAACGGTCTCTAACCAGCTACAGACCTGTCTCTAACCAGCTACAGACCTGTCTTTAACCAGCTATAAACGGTCTCTAACCAGCTATAGACCTGTCTCTAACCAGCTACAGACCTGTCTTTAACCAGCTATAAACGGTCTCTAACCAGCTACAGACCTGTCTCTAACCAGCTATAGACCTGTCTCTAACCAGCTACAGACCTGTCTTTAACCAGCTATAAACGGTCTCTAACCAGCTACAGACCTGTCTCTAACCAGCTACAGACCTGTCTTTAACCAGCTATAAACGGTCTCTAACCAGCTACAGACCTGTCTCTAACCAGCTATAGACCTGTCTCTAACCAGCTATAGACCTGTCTCTAACCAGCTACCGACCAGTCTCTAACAAGCTACAGACCTGTCTCTAACCAGCTAAAGACCAGTCTCTAACAAGCTACAGACCTGTCTCTAACCAGCTATAGACCTGTCTCTAACCAGCTACAGACCAGTCTCTAACCAGCTATAGACCTGTCTCTAACCAGCTAAAGACCTGTCTCTAACCAGCTACAGACCAGTCTCTAACCAGCTACAGACCAGTCTCTAACCAGCTATAGACCTGTCTCTAACCAGCTACAGATCTGTCTTTAACCAGCTATAAACGGTCTCTAACCAGCTATAAACCTGTCTCTAACCAACTATAGACCTGTCTCTAACCAGCTAAAGACCTGTCTCTAACCAGCTACAGACCAGTCTCTAACCAGCTATAGACCTGTCTCTAACCAGCTACAGACCTGTCTTTAACCAGCTATAAACGGTCTCTAACCAGCTACAGACCTGTCTCTAACCAGCTACAGACCTGTCTTTAACCAGCTATAAACGGTCTCTAACCAGCTACAGACCTGTCTCTAACCAGCTATAGACCTGTCTCTAACCAGCTACCGACCAGTCTCTAACAAGCTACAGACCTGTCTCTAACCAGCTAAAGACCAGTCTCTAACAAGCTACAGACCAGTCTCTAACCAGCTACAGACCTGTCTCTAACCAGCTACAGACCTGTCTCTAACCAGCTATAGACCTGTCTCTAACCAGCTACAGACCAGTCTCTAACCAGCTACAGACCTGTCTCTAACCAGCTAAAGACCTGTCTCTAACCAGCTACAGACCAGTCTCTAACCAGCTATAGACCTGTCTCTAACCAGCTAAAGACCTGTCTCTAACCAGCTACAGACCTGTCTCTAACCAGCTACAGACCTGTCTCTAACCAGCTACAGACCAGTCTCTAACCAGCTATAGACCTGTCTCTAACCAGCTACAGACCTGTCTCTAACCAGCTAAAGACCTGTCTCTAACCAGCTACAGACCAGTCTCTAACCAGCTACAGACCAGTCTCTAACCAGCTATAGACCTGTCTCTAACCAGCTACAGATCTGTCTTTAACCAGCTATAAACGGTCTCTAACCAGCTATAAACCTGTCTCTAACCAACTATAGACCTGTCTCTAACCAGCTAAAGACCTGTCTCTAACCAGCTACAGACCAGTCTCTAACCAGCTATAGACCAGTCTCTAACCAGCTACAGACCAGTCTCTAACCAGCTATAGACCTGTCTCTAACCAGCTACAGACCTGTCTTTAACCAGCTATAAACGGTCTCTAACCAGCTATAAACCTGTCTCTAACCAACTATAGACCTGTCTCTAACCAGCTAAAGACCTGTCTCTAACCAGCTACAGACCAGTCTCTAACCAGCTATAGACCTGTTTCTAACCAGCTACAGACCAGTCTTTAACCAGCTATAAACGGTCTCTAACCAGCTACAGACCTGTCTCTAACCAACTATAGACCTGTCTCTAACCAGCTATTGACCTGTCTCTAACCAGCTACAGACCTGTCTCTAACCAGCTACAGACATGTCTTTAACCAGCTATAAACGGTCTCTAACCAGCTACAGACCTGTCTCTAACCAGCTACAGACCTGTCTTTAACCAGCTATAAACGGTCTCTAACCAGCTACAGACCTGTCTCTAACCAGCTATAGACCTGTCTCTAACCAGCTACAGACCTGTCTTTAACCAGCTATAAACGGTCTCTAACCAGCTACAGACCTGTCTCTAACCAGCTACAGACCTGTCTTTAACCAGCTATAAACGGTCTCTAACCAGCTACAGACCTGTCTCTAACCAGCTATAGACCTGTCTCTAACCAGCTACAGACCTGTCTTTAACCAGCTATAAACGGTCTCTAACCAGCTATAGACATGTCTCTAACCAGCTACAGACATGTCTTTAACCAGCTATAAACGGTCTCTAACCAGCTACAGACCTGTCTCTAACCAGCTACAGACCTGTCTTTAACCAGCTATAAACGGTCTCTAACCAGCTACAGACCTGTCTCTAACCAGCTATAGACCTGTCTCTAACCAGCTACAGACCTGTCTTTAACCAGCTATAAACGGTCTCTAACCAGCTACAGACCTGTCTCTAACCAGCTACAGACCTGTCTTTAACCAGCTATAAACGGTCTCTAACCAGCTACAGACCTGTCTCTAACCAGCTATAGACCTGTCTCTAACCAGCTAAAGACCAGTCTCTAACCAGCTACAGACCTGTCTCTAACCAGCTACAGACCTGTCTCTAACCAGCTACAGACCAGTCTCTAACCAGCTACAGACCTGTCTCTAACCAGCTAAAAACCTGTCTCTAACCAGCTACAGACCAGTCTCTAACCAGCTATAGACCTGTCTCTAACCAGCTAAAGACCTGTCTCTAACCAGCTACAGACCTGTCTCTAACCAGCTACAGACCTGTCTCTAACCAGCTACAGACCAGTCTCTAACCAGCTATAGACCTGTCTCTAACCAGCTACAGACCTGTCTCTAACCAGCTAAAGACCTGTCTCTAACCAGCTACAGACCAGTCTCTAACCAGCTACAGACCAGTCTCTAACCAGCTATAGACCTGTCTCTAACCAGCTACAGATCTGTCTTTAACCAGCTATAAACGGTCTCTAACCAGCTATAAACCTGTCTCTAACCAACTATAGACCTGTCTCTAACCAGCTAAAGACCTGTCTCTAACCAGCTACAGACCAGTCTCTAACCAGCTATAGACCAGTCTCTAACCAGCTACAGACCAGTCTCTAACCAGCTATAGACCTGTCTCTAACCAGCTACAGACCTGTCTTTAACCAGCTATAAACGGTCTCTAACCAGCTATAAACCTGTCTCTAACCAACTATAGACCTGTCTCTAACCAGCTAAAGACCTGTCTCTAACCAGCTACAGACCAGTCTCTAACCAGCTATAGACCTGTTTCTAACCAGCTACAGACCAGTCCTTAACCAGCTATAAACGGTCTCTAACCAGCTACAGACCTGTCTCTAACCAACTATAGACCTGTCTCTAACCAGCTATTGACCTGTCTCTAACCAGCTACAGACCTGTCTCTAACCAGCTACAGACATGTCTTTAACCAGCTATAAACGGTCTCTAACCAGCTACAGACCTGTCTCTAACCAGCTACAGACCTGTCTTTAACCAGCTATAAACGGTCTCTAACCAGCTACAGACCTGTCTCTAACCAGCTACAGACCTGTCTCTAACCAGCTACAGACCAGTCTCTAACCAGCTATAGACCTGTCTCTAACCAGCTACAGACCTGTCTCTAACCAGCTAAAGACCTGTCTCTAACCAGCTACAGACCTGTCTCTAACCAGCTACAGACCTGTCTCTAACCAGCTATAGACCTGTCTCTAACCAGCTACAGACCTGTCTCTAACCAGCTACAGACCAGTCTCTAACCAGCTATAGACCTGTCTCTAACCAGCTACAGACCAGTCTCTAACCAGCTACAGACCTGTCTCTAACCAGCTAAAGACCTGTCTCTAACCAGCTACAGACCAGTCTCTAACCAGCTATAGACCTGTCTCTAACCAGCTAAAGACCTGTCTCTAACCAGCTACAGACCAGTCTCTAACCAGCTACAGACCTGTCTCTAACCAGCTAAAGACCTGTCTCTAACCAGCTACAGACCTGTCTCTCCCCAGCTACAGACCTGTCTTTAACCAGCTATAAACGGTCTCTAACCAGCTATAGACCTGTCTCTAACCAGCTATAGACCAGTCTCTAACCAGCTACAGACCTGTCTTTAACCAGCTATAAACGGTCTCTAACCAGCTACAGACCTGTCTCTAACCAGCTACAGACCTGTCTTTAACCAGCTATAAACGGTCTCTAACCAGCTATAGACCTGTCTCTAACCAGCTACAGACCTGTCTTTAACCAGCTATAAACGGTCTCTAACCAGCTACAGACCTGTCTCTAACCAGCTATAGACCTGTCTCTAACCAGCTACAGACCTGTCTTTAACCAGCTATAAACGGTCTCTAACCAGCTACAGACCTGTCTCTAACCAGCTAAAGACCTGTCTTTAACCAGCTATAAACGGTCTCTAACCAGCTACAGACCTGTCTCTAACCAGCTATAGACCTGTCTCTAACCAGCTATAGACCTGTCTCTAACCAGCTACCGACCAGTCTCTAACAAGCTACAGACCTGTCTCTAACCAGCTAAAGACCAGTCTCTAACAAGCTACAGACCTGTCTCTAACCAGCTATAGACCTGTCTCTAACCAGCTACAGACCAGTCTCTAACCAGCTATAGACCTGTCTCTAACCAGCTAAAGACCTGTCTCTAACCAGCTACAGACCAGTCTCTAACCAGCTACAGACCAGTCTCTAACCAGCTATAGACCTGTCTCTAACCAGCTACAGATCTGTCTTTAACCAGCTATAAACGGTCTCTAACCAGCTATAAACCTGTCTCTAACCAACTATAGACCTGTCTCTAACCAGCTAAAGACCTGTCTCTAACCAGCTACAGACCAGTCTCTAACCAGCTATAGACCTGTCTCTAACCAGCTACAGACCTGTCTTTAACCAGCTATAAACGGTCTCTAACCAGCTACAGACCTGTCTCTAACCAGCTACAGACCTGTCTTTAACCAGCTATAAACGGTCTCTAACCAGCTACAGACCTGTCTCTAACCAGCTATAGACCTGTCTCTAACCAGCTACCGACCAGTCTCTAACAAGCTACAGACCTGTCTCTAACCAGCTAAAGACCAGTCTCTAACAAGCTACAGACCAGTCTCTAACCAGCTACAGACCTGTCTCTAACCAGCTACAGACCTGTCTCTAACCAGCTATAGACCTGTCTCTAACCAGCTACAGACCAGTCTCTAACCAGCTACAGACCTGTCTCTAACCAGCTAAAGACCTGTCTCTAACCAGCTACAGACCAGTCTCTAACCAGCTATAGACCTGTCTCTAACCAGCTAAAGACCTGTCTCTAACCAGCTACAGACCTGTCTCTAACCAGCTACAGACCTGTCTCTAACCAGCTACAGACCAGTCTCTAACCAGCTATAGACCTGTCTCTAACCAGCTACAGACCTGTCTCTAACCAGCTAAAGACCTGTCTCTAACCAGCTACAGACCAGTCTCTAACCAGCTACAGACCAGTCTCTAACCAGCTATAGACCTGTCTCTAACCAGCTACAGATCTGTCTTTAACCAGCTATAAACGGTCTCTAACCAGCTATAAACCTGTCTCTAACCAACTATAGACCTGTCTCTAACCAGCTAAAGACCTGTCTCTAACCAGCTACAGACCAGTCTCTAACCAGCTATAGACCAGTCTCTAACCAGCTACAGACCAGTCTCTAACCAGCTATAGACCTGTCTCTAACCAGCTACAGACCTGTCTTTAACCAGCTATAAACGGTCTCTAACCAGCTATAAACCTGTCTCTAACCAACTATAGACCTGTCTCTAACCAGCTAAAGACCTGTCTCTAACCAGCTACAGACCAGTCTCTAACCAGCTATAGACCTGTTTCTAACCAGCTACAGACCAGTCTTTAACCAGCTATAAACGGTCTCTAACCAGCTACAGACCTGTCTCTAACCAACTATAGACCTGTCTCTAACCAGCTATTGACCTGTCTCTAACCAGCTACAGACCTGTCTCTAACCAGCTACAGACATGTCTTTAACCAGCTATAAACGGTCTCTAACCAGCTACAGACCTGTCTCTAACCAGCTACAGACCTGTCTTTAACCAGCTATAAACGGTCTCTAACCAGCTACAGACCTGTCTCTAACCAGCTATAGACCTGTCTCTAACCAGCTACAGACCTGTCTTTAACCAGCTATAAACGGTCTCTAACCAGCTACAGACCTGTCTCTAACCAGCTACAGACCTGTCTTTAACCAGCTATAAACGGTCTCTAACCAGCTACAGACCTGTCTCTAACCAGCTATAGACCTGTCTCTAACCAGCTACAGACCTGTCTTTAACCAGCTATAAACGGTCTCTAACCAGCTATAGACATGTCTCTAACCAGCTACAGACATGTCTTTAACCAGCTATAAACGGTCTCTAACCAGCTACAGACCTGTCTCTAACCAGCTACAGACCTGTCTTTAACCAGCTATAAACGGTCTCTAACCAGCTACAGACCTGTCTCTAACCAGCTATAGACCTGTCTCTAACCAGCTACAGACCTGTCTTTAACCAGCTATAAACGGTCTCTAACCAGCTACAGACCTGTCTCTAACCAGCTACAGACCTGTCTTTAACCAGCTATAAACGGTCTCTAACCAGCTACAGACCTGTCTCTAACCAGCTATAGACCTGTCTCTAACCAGCTAAAGACCAGTCTCTAACCAGCTACAGACCTGTCTCTAACCAGCTACAGACCTGTCTCTAACCAGCTACAGACCAGTCTCTAACCAGCTACAGACCTGTCTCTAACCAGCTAAAAACCTGTCTCTAACCAGCTACAGACCAGTCTCTAACCAGCTATAGACCTGTCTCTAACCAGCTAAAGACCTGTCTCTAACCAGCTACAGACCTGTCTCTAACCAGCTACAGACCTGTCTCTAACCAGCTACAGACCAGTCTCTAACCAGCTATAGACCTGTCTCTAACCAGCTACAGACCTGTCTCTAACCAGCTAAAGACCTGTCTCTAACCAGCTACAGACCAGTCTCTAACCAGCTACAGACCAGTCTCTAACCAGCTATAGACCTGTCTCTAACCAGCTACAGATCTGTCTTTAACCAGCTATAAACGGTCTCTAACCAGCTATAAACCTGTCTCTAACCAACTATAGACCTGTCTCTAACCAGCTAAAGACCTGTCTCTAACCAGCTACAGACCAGTCTCTAACCAGCTATAGACCAGTCTCTAACCAGCTACAGACCAGTCTCTAACCAGCTATAGACCTGTCTCTAACCAGCTACAGACCTGTCTTTAACCAGCTATAAACGGTCTCTAACCAGCTATAAACCTGTCTCTAACCAACTATAGACCTGTCTCTAACCAGCTAAAGACCTGTCTCTAACCAGCTACAGACCAGTCTCTAACCAGCTATAGACCTGTTTCTAACCAGCTACAGACCAGTCCTTAACCAGCTATAAACGGTCTCTAACCAGCTACAGACCTGTCTCTAACCAACTATAGACCTGTCTCTAACCAGCTATTGACCTGTCTCTAACCAGCTACAGACCTGTCTCTAACCAGCTACAGACATGTCTTTAACCAGCTATAAACGGTCTCTAACCAGCTACAGACCTGTCTCTAACCAGCTACAGACCTGTCTTTAACCAGCTATAAACGGTCTCTAACCAGCTACAGACCTGTCTCTAACCAGCTATAGACCTGTCTCTAACCAGCTACAGACCTGTCTTTAACCAGCTATAAACGGTCTCTAACCAGCTACAGACCTGTCTCTAACCAGCTACAGACCTGTCTTTAACCAGCTATAAACGGTCTCTAACCAGCTACAGACCTGTCTCTAACCAGCTATAGACCTGTCTCTAACCAGCTACAGACCTGTCTTTAACCAGCTATAAACGGTCTCTAACCAGCTATAGACATGTCTCTAACCAGCTACAGACATGTCTTTAACCAGCTATAAACGGTCTCTAACCAGCTACAGACCTGTCTCTAACCAGCTACAGACCTGTCTTTAACCAGCTATAAACGGTCTCTAACCAGCTACAGACCTGTCTCTAACCAGCTATAGACCTGTCTCTAACCAGCTACAGACCTGTCTTTAACCAGCTATAAACGGTCTCTAACCAGCTACAGACCTGTCTCTAACCAGCTACAGACCTGTCTTTAACCAGCTATAAACGGTCTCTAACCAGCTACAGACCTGTCTCTAACCAGCTATAGACCTGTCTCTAACCAGCTATAGACCTGTCTTTAACCAGCTACAGACCTGTCTTTAACCAGCTATAAACGGTCTCTAACCAGCTACAGACCTGTCTCTAACCAGCTACAGACCTGTCTTTAACCAGCTATAAACGGTCTCTAACCAGCTACAGACCTGTCTCTAACCAGCTAAAGACCTGTCTCTAACAAGCTACAGACCAGTCTCTAACCAGCTATAGACCTGTGTCTAACCAGCTAAAGACCTGTCTCTAACCAGCTACAGACCAGTCTCTAACCAGCTACAGACCTGTCTCTAACCAGCTAAAGACCTGTCTCTAACCAGCTACAGACCTGTCTCTCCCCAGCTACAGACCTGTCTTTAACCAGCTATAAACGGTCTCTTAACCAGCTACAGACCTGTCTCTAACCAGCTACAGACCTGTCTCTAACCAGCTATAGACCTGTCTCTAACCAGCTATCGACCAGTCTCTAACAAGCTACAGACCTGTCTCTAACCAGCTACAGACCTGTCTCTAACCAGCTACAGACCAGTCTCTAACCAGCTACAGACCTGTCTCTAACCAGCTACAGACCAGTCTCTAACCAGCTATAGACCTGTCTCTAACCAGCTACAGACCAGTCTCTAACCAGCTACAGACCTGTCTCTAACCAGCTAAAGACCTGTCTCTAACCAGCTACAGACCAGTCTCTAACCAGCTATAGACCTGTCTCTAACCAGCTAAAGACCTGTCTCTAACCAGCTACAGACCAGTCTCTAACCAGCTACAGACCTGTCTTTAACCAGCTAAAGACCTGTCTCTAACCAGCTACAGACCTGTCTCTAACCAGCTACAGACCAGTCTCTAACCAGCTATAGACCTGTCTCTAACCAGCTACAGACCTGTCTCTAACCAGCTAAAGACCTGTCTCTAACCAGCTACAGACCAGTCTCTAACCAGCTACAGACCTGTCTCTAACCAGCTAAAGACCTGTCTCTAACCAGCTACAGACCAGTCTCTAACCAGCTATAGACCAGTCTCTAACCAGCTACAGACCTGTCTTTAACCAGCTATAAACGGTCTCTAACCAGCTACAGACCTGTCTCTAACCAGCTACAGACCTGTCTTTAACCAGCTATAAACGGTCTCTAACCAGCTATAGACCTGTCTCTAACCAGCTACAGACCTGTCTTTAACCAGCTATAAACGGTCTCTAACCAGCTACAGACCTGTCTCTAACCAGCTATAGACCTGTCTCTAACCAGCTACAGACCTGTCTTTAACCAGCTATAAACGGTCTCTAACCAGCTACAGACCTGTCTCTAACCAGCTACAGACCTGTCTTTAACCAGCTATAAACGGTCTCTAACCAGCTACAGACCTGTCTCTAACCAGCTTCAGACCTGTCTCTAACCAGCTATAGACCTGTCTCTAACCAGCTACAGACCTGTCTCTAACCAGCTACAGACCAGTCTCTAACCAGCTATAGACCTGTCTCTAACCAGCTACAGACCAGTCTCTAACCAGCTACAGACCTGTCTCTAACCAGCTAAAGACCTGTCTCTAACCAGCTACAGACCAGTCTCTAACCAGCTATAGACCTGTCTCTAACCAGCTAAAGACCTGTCTCTAACCAGCTACAGACCAGTCTCTAACCAGCTACAGACCTGTCTCTAACCAGCTAAAGACCTGTCTCTAACCAGCTACAGACCTGTCTCTCCCCAGCTACAGACCTGTCTTTAACCAGCTATAAACGGTCTCTAACCAGCTATAGACCTGTCTCTAACCAGCTATAGACCAGTCTCTAACCAGCTACAGACCTGTCTTTAACCAGCTATAAACGGTCTCTAACCAGCTACAGACCTGTCTCTAACCAGCTACAGACCTGTCTTTAACCAGCTATAAACGGTCTCTAACCAGCTATAGACCTGTCTCTAACCAGCTACAGACCTGTCTTTAACCAGCTATAAACGGTCTCTAACCAGCTACAGACCTGTCTCTAACCAGCTATAGACCTGTCTCTAACCAGCTACAGACCTGTCTTTAACCAGCTATAAACGGTCTCTAACCAGCTACAGACCTGTCTCTAACCAGCTACAGACCTGTCTTTAACCAGCTATAAACGGTCTCTAACCAGCTACAGACCTGTCTCTAACCAGCTATAGACCTGTCTCTAACCAGCTATAGACCTGTCTCTAACCAGCTACCGACCAGTCTCTAACAAGCTACAGACCTGTCTCTAACCAGCTAAAGACCAGTCTCTAACAAGCTACAGACCTGTCTCTAACCAGCTATAGACCTGTCTCTAACCAGCTACAGACCAGTCTCTAACCAGCTATAGACCTGTCTCTAACCAGCTAAAGACCTGTCTCTAACCAGCTACAGACCAGTCTCTAACCAGCTACAGACCAGTCTCTAACCAGCTATAGACCTGTCTCTAACCAGCTACAGATCTGTCTTTAACCAGCTATAAACGGTCTCTAACCAGCTATAAACCTGTCTCTAACCAACTATAGACCTGTCTCTAACCAGCTAAAGACCTGTCTCTAACCAGCTACAGACCAGTCTCTAACCAGCTATAGACCTGTCTCTAACCAGCTACAGACCTGTCTTTAACCAGCTATAAACGGTCTCTAACCAGCTACAGACCTGTCTCTAACCAGCTACAGACCTGTCTTTAACCAGCTATAAACGGTCTCTAACCAGCTACAGACCTGTCTCTAACCAGCTATAGACCTGTCTCTAACCAGCTACCGACCAGTCTCTAACAAGCTACAGACCTGTCTCTAACCAGCTAAAGACCAGTCTCTAACAAGCTACAGACCAGTCTCTAACCAGCTACAGACCTGTCTCTAACCAGCTACAGACCTGTCTCTAACCAGCTATAGACCTGTCTCTAACCAGCTACAGACCAGTCTCTAACCAGCTACAGACCTGTCTCTAACCAGCTAAAGACCTGTCTCTAACCAGCTACAGACCAGTCTCTAACCAGCTATAGACCTGTCTCTAACCAGCTAAAGACCTGTCTCTAACCAGCTACAGACCTGTCTCTAACCAGCTACAGACCTGTCTCTAACCAGCTACAGACCAGTCTCTAACCAGCTATAGACCTGTCTCTAACCAGCTACAGACCTGTCTCTAACCAGCTAAAGACCTGTCTCTAACCAGCTACAGACCAGTCTCTAACCAGCTACAGACCAGTCTCTAACCAGCTATAGACCTGTCTCTAACCAGCTACAGATCTGTCTTTAACCAGCTATAAACGGTCTCTAACCAGCTATAAACCTGTCTCTAACCAACTATAGACCTGTCTCTAACCAGCTAAAGACCTGTCTCTAACCAGCTACAGACCAGTCTCTAACCAGCTATAGACCAGTCTCTAACCAGCTACAGACCAGTCTCTAACCAGCTATAGACCTGTCTCTAACCAGCTACAGACCTGTCTTTAACCAGCTATAAACGGTCTCTAACCAGCTATAAACCTGTCTCTAACCAACTATAGACCTGTCTCTAACCAGCTAAAGACCTGTCTCTAACCAGCTACAGACCAGTCTCTAACCAGCTATAGACCTGTTTCTAACCAGCTACAGACCAGTCTTTAACCAGCTATAAACGGTCTCTAACCAGCTACAGACCTGTCTCTAACCAACTATAGACCTGTCTCTAACCAGCTATTGACCTGTCTCTAACCAGCTACAGACCTGTCTCTAACCAGCTACAGACATGTCTTTAACCAGCTATAAACGGTCTCTAACCAGCTACAGACCTGTCTCTAACCAGCTACAGACCTGTCTTTAACCAGCTATAAACGGTCTCTAACCAGCTACAGACCTGTCTCTAACCAGCTATAGACCTGTCTCTAACCAGCTACAGACCTGTCTTTAACCAGCTATAAACGGTCTCTAACCAGCTACAGACCTGTCTCTAACCAGCTACAGACCTGTCTTTAACCAGCTATAAACGGTCTCTAACCAGCTACAGACCTGTCTCTAACCAGCTATAGACCTGTCTCTAACCAGCTACAGACCTGTCTTTAACCAGCTATAAACGGTCTCTAACCAGCTATAGACATGTCTCTAACCAGCTACAGACATGTCTTTAACCAGCTATAAACGGTCTCTAACCAGCTACAGACCTGTCTCTAACCAGCTACAGACCTGTCTTTAACCAGCTATAAACGGTCTCTAACCAGCTACAGACCTGTCTCTAACCAGCTATAGACCTGTCTCTAACCAGCTACAGACCTGTCTTTAACCAGCTATAAACGGTCTCTAACCAGCTACAGACCTGTCTCTAACCAGCTACAGACCTGTCTTTAACCAGCTATAAACGGTCTCTAACCAGCTACAGACCTGTCTCTAACCAGCTATAGACCTGTCTCTAACCAGCTAAAGACCAGTCTCTAACCAGCTACAGACCTGTCTCTAACCAGCTACAGACCAGTCTCTAACCAGCTACAGACGTGTCTCTAACCAGCTACAGACCAGTCTCTAACCAGCTATAGACCTGTCTCTAACCAGCTACAGACCAGTCTCTAACCAGCTACAGGCCTGTCTCTAACCAGCTAAAGACCTGTCTCTAACAAGCTACAGACCAGTCTCTAACCAGCTATAGACCTGTGTCTAACCAGCTAAAGACCTGTCTCTAACCAGCTACAGACCAGTCTCTAACCAGCTACAGACCTGTCTCTAACCAGCTAAAGACCTGTCTCTAACCAGCTACAGACCTGTCTCTCCCCAGCTACAGACCTGTCTTTAACCAGCTATAAACGGTCTCTAACGAGCTACAGACCTGTCTCTAACCAGCTACAGACCTGTCTCTAACCAGCTATAGACCTGTCTCTAACCAGCTATCGACCAGTCTCTAACAAGCTACAGACCTGTCTCTAACCAGCTACAGACCTGTCTCTAACCAGCTACAGACCAGTCTCTAACCAGCTACAGACCTGTCTCTAACCAGCTACAGACCAGTCTCTAACCAGCTACAGACATGTCTTTAACCAGCTATAAACGGTCTCTAACCAGCTACAGACCTGTCTCTAACCAGCTACAGACCTGTCTTTAACCAGCTATAAACGGTCTCTAACCAGCTACAGACCTGTCTCTAACCAGCTATAGACCTGTCTCTAACCAGCTACAGACCTGTCTTTAACCAGCTATAAACGGTCTCTAACCAGCTACAGACCTGTCTCTAACCAGCTACAGACCTGTCTTTAACCAGCTATAAACGGTCTCTAACCAGCTACAGACCTGTCTCTAACCAGCTATAGACCTGTCTCTAACCAGCTAAAGACCAGTCTCTAACCAGCTACAGACCTGTCTCTAACCAGCTACAGACCAGTCTCTAACCAGCTACAGACGTGTCTCTAACCAGCTACAGACCAGTCTCTAACCAGCTATAGACCTGTCTCTAACCAGCTACAGACCAGTCTCTAACCAGCTACAGGCCTGTCTCTAACCAGCTAAAGACCTGTCTCTAACAAGCTACAGACCAGTCTCTAACCAGCTATAGACCTGTGTCTAACCAGCTAAAGACCTGTCTCTAACCAGCTACAGACCAGTCTCTAACCAGCTACAGACCTGTCTCTAACCAGCTAAAGACCTGTCTCTAACCAGCTACAGACCTGTCTCTCCCCAGCTACAGACCTGTCTTTAACCAGCTATAAACGGTCTCTAACCAGCTACAGACCTGTCTCTAACCAGCTACAGACCTGTCTCTAACCAGCTATAGACCTGTCTCTAACCAGCTATCGACCAGTCTCTAACAAGCTACAGACCTGTCTCTAACCAGCTACAGACCTGTCTCTAACCAGCTACAGACCAGTCTCTAACCAGCTACAGACCTGTCTCTAACCAGCTACAGACCAGTCTCTAACCAGCTATAGACCTGTCTCTAACCAGCTACAGACCAGTCTCTAACCAGCTACAGACCTGTCTCTAACCAGCTAAAGACCTGTCTCTAACCAGCTACAGACCAGTCTCTAACCAGCTATAGACCTGTCTCTAACCAGCTAAAGACCTGTCTCTAACCAGCTACAGACCAGTCTCTAACCAGCTACAGACCTGTCTCTAACCAGCTAAAGACCTGTCTCTAACCAGCTACAGACCTGTCTCTAACCAGCTACAGACCAGTCTCTAACCAGCTATAGACCTGTCTCTAACCAGCTACAGACCTGTCTCTAACCAGCTAAAGACCTGTCTCTAACCAGCTACAGACCAGTCTCTAACCAGCTACAGACCAGTCTCTAACCAGCTATAGACCTGTCTCTAACCAGCTACAGATCTGTCTTTAACCAGCTATAAACGGTCTCTAACCAGCTATAAACCTGTCTCTAACCAACTATAGACCTGTCTCTAACCAGCTAAAGACCTGTCTCTAACCAGCTACAGACCAGTCTCTAACCAGCTATAGACCAGTCTCTAACCAGCTACAGACCTGTCTTTAACCAGCTATAAACGGTCTCTAACCAGCTACAGACCTGTCTCTAACCAGCTACAGACCTGTCTTTAACCAGCTATAAACGGTCTCTAACCAGCTATAGACCTGTCTCTAACCAGCTACAGACCTGTCTTTAACCAGCTATAAACGGTCTCTAACCAGCTACAGACCTGTCTCTAACCAGCTATAGACCTGTCTCTAACCAGCTACAGACCTGTCTTTAACCAGCTATAAACGGTCTCTAACCAGCTACAGACCTGTCTCTAACCAGCTACAGACCTGTCTTTAACCAGCTATAAACGGTCTCTAACCAGCTACAGACCTGTCTCTAACCAGCTACAGACCTGTCTCTAACCAGCTATAGACCTGTCTCTAACCAGCTACAGACCTGTCTCTAACCAGCTACAGACCAGTCTCTAACCAGCTATAGACCTGTCTCTAACCAGCTACAGACCAGTCTCTAACCAGCTACAGACCTGTCTCTAACCAGCTAAAGACCTGTCACTAACCAGCTACAGACCAGTCTCTAACCAGCTATAGACCTGTCTCTAACCAGCTAAAGACCTGTCTCTAACCAGCTACAGACCAGTCTCTAACCAGCTACAGACCTGTCTCTAACCAGCTAAAGACCTGTCTCTAACCAGCTACAGACCTGTCTCTCCCCAGCTACAGACCTGTCTTTAACCAGCTATAAACGGTCTCTAACCAGCTATAGACCTGTCTCTAACCAGCTACAGACCTGTCTTTAACCAGCTATAAACGGTCTCTAACCAGCTACAGACCTGTCTCTAACCAGCTATAGACCTGTCTCTAACCAGCTACAGACCTGTCTCTAACCAGCTACAGACCAGTCTCTAACCAGCTACAGACCTGTCTCTAACCAGCTAAAGACCTGTCTCTAACCAGCTACAGACCAGTCTCTAACCAGCTATAGACCTGTCTCTAACCAGCTAAAGACCTGTCTCTAACCAGCTACAGACCAGTCTCTAACCAGCTACAGACCTGTCTCTAACCAGCTAAAGACCTGTCTCTAACCAGCTAATGACCTGTCTCTCCCCAGCTACAGACCTGTCTTTAACCAGCTATAAACGGTCTCTAACCAGCTATAGACCTGTCTCTAACCAGCTATAGACCAGTCTCTAACCAGCTACAGACCTGTCTTTAACCAGCTATAAACGGTCTCTAACCAGCTACAGACCTGTCTCTAACCAGCTACAGACCTGTCTTTAACCAGCTATAAACGGTCTCTAACCAGCTATAGACCTGTCTCTAACCAGCTACAGACCTGTCTTTAACCAGCTATAAACGGTCTCTAACCAGCTACAGACCTGTCTCTAACCAGCTATAGACCTGTCTCTAACCAGCTACAGACCTGTCTTTAACCAGCTATAAACGGTCTCTAACCAGCTACAGACCTGTCTCTAACCAGCTACAGACCTGTCTTTAACCAGCTATAAACGGTCTCTAACCAGCTACAGACCTGTCTCTAACCAGCTATAGACCTGTCTCTAACCAGCTATAGACCTGTCTCTAACCAGCTACCGACCAGTCTCTAACAAGCTACAGACCTGTCTCTAACCAGCTAAAGACCAGTCTCTAACAAGCTACAGACCTGTCTCTAACCAGCTATAGACCTGTCTCTAACCAGCTACAGACCAGTCTCTAACCAGCTATAGACCTGTCTCTAACCAGCTAAAGACCTGTCTCTAACCAGCTACAGACCAGTCTCTAACCAGCTACAGACCAGTCTCTAACCAGCTATAGACCTGTCTCTAACCAGCTACAGATCTGTCTTTAACCAGCTATAAACGGTCTCTAACCAGCTATAAACCTGTCTCTAACCAACTATAGACCTGTCTCTAACCAGCTAAAGACCTGTCTCTAACCAGCTACAGACCAGTCTCTAACCAGCTATAGACCTGTCTCTAACCAGCTACAGACCTGTCTTTAACCAGCTATAAACGGTCTCTAACCAGCTACAGACCTGTCTCTAACCAGCTACAGACCTGTCTTTAACCAGCTATAAACGGTCTCTAACCAGCTACAGACCTGTCTCTAACCAGCTATAGACCTGTCTCTAACCAGCTACCGACCAGTCTCTAACAAGCTACAGACCTGTCTCTAACCAGCTATAAACCTGTCTCTAACCAACTATAGACCTGTCTCTAACCAGCTAAAGACCTGTCTCTAACCAGCTACAGACCAGTCTCTAACCAGCTATAGACCTGTTTCTAACCAGCTACAGACCAGTCTTTAACCAGCTATAAACGGTCTCTAACCAGCTACAGACCTGTCTCTAACCAACTATAGACCTGTCTCTAACCAGCTATTGACCTGTCTCTAACCAGCTACAGACCTGTCTCTAACCAGCTACAGACCTGTCTCTAACCAACTATAGACCTGTCTCTAACCAGCTAAAAACGGTCTCTAACCAGCTATAGACCTGTCTCTAACCAGCTATCAACGGTCTCTAACCAGCTATAGACCTGTCTCTAACCAGCTACAGACCTGTCTTTAACCAGCTATAAACGGTCTCTAACCAGCTACAGACGTGTCTCTAACCAGCTACAGACCTGTCTCTAACCAGCTACAGACCTGTCTCTAACCAGCTACAGACCTGTCTTTAACCAGCTATAAACGGTCTCTAACCAACTATAGACCTGTCTCTAACCAGCTAAAGACCTGTCTCTAACCAGCTACAGACATGTCTCTAACCAGCTATAGACCTGTTTCTAACCAGCTACAGACCAGTCTTTAACCAGCTATAAACGGTCTCTAACCAGCTACAGACCTGTCTCTAACCAGCTACAGACCAGTCTCTAACCAGCTATAGACCTGTCTCTAACCAGCTAAAGACCTGTCTCTAACCAGCTACAGACCAGTCTCTAACCAGCTACAGACCTGTCTCTAACCAGCTAAAGACCTGTCTCTAACCAGCTACAGACCTGTCTCTCCCCAGCTACAGACCTGTCTTTAACCAGCTATAAACGGTCTCTAACCAGCTATAGACCTGTCTCTAACCAGCTATAGACCAGTCTCTAACCAGCTACAGACCTGTCTCTAACCAGCTAAAGACCAGTCTCTAACAAGCTACAGACCTGTCTCTAACCAGCTATAGACCTGTCTCTAACCAGCTACAGACCAGTCTCTAACCAGCTATAGACCTGTCTCTAACCAGCTAAAGACCTGTCTCTAACCAGCTACAGACCAGTCTCTAACCAGCTACAGACCAGTCTCTAACCAGCTATAGACCTGTCTCTAACCAGCTACAGATCTGTCTTTAACCAGCTATAAACGGTCTCTAACCAGCTATAAACCTGTCTCTAACCAACTATAGACCTGTCTCTAACCAGCTAAAGACCTGTCTCTAACCAGCTACAGACCAGTCTCTAACCAGCTATAGACCTGTCTCTAACCAGCTACAGACCTGTCTTTAACCAGCTATAAACGGTCTCTAACCAGCTACAGACCTGTCTCTAACCAGCTACAGACCTGTCTTTAACCAGCTATAAACGGTCTCTAACCAGCTACAGACCTGTCTCTAACCAGCTATAGACCTGTCTCTAACCAGCTACCGACCAGTCTCTAACAAGCTACAGACCTGTCTCTAACCAGCTATAAACCTGTCTCTAACCAACTATAGACCTGTCTCTAACCAGCTAAAGACCTGTCTCTAACCAGCTACAGACCAGTCTCTAACCAGCTATAGACCTGTTTCTAACCAGCTACAGACCAGTCTTTAACCAGCTATAAACGGTCTCTAACCAGCTACAGACCTGTCTCTAACCAACTATAGACCTGTCTCTAACCAGCTATTGACCTGTCTCTAACCAGCTACAGACCTGTCTCTAACCAGCTACAGACCTGTCTCTAACCAACTATAGACCTGTCTCTAACCAGCTAAAAACGGTCTCTAACCAGCTATAGACCTGTCTCTAACCAGCTATCAACGGTCTCTAACCAGCTATAGACCTGTCTCTAACCAGCTACAGACCTGTCTTTAACCAGCTATAAACGGTCTCTAACCAGCTACAGACGTGTCTCTAACCAGCTACAGACCTGTCTCTAACCAGCTACAGACCTGTCTCTAACCAGCTACAGACCTGTCTTTAACCAGCTATAAACGGTCTCTAACCAACTATAGACCTGTCTCTAACCAGCTAAAGACCTGTCTCTAACCAGCTACAGACCAGTCTCTAACCAGCTATAGACCTGTTTCTAACCAGCTACAGACCAGTCTTTAACCAGCTATAAACGGTCTCTAACCAGCTACAGACCTGTCTCTAACCAGCTACAGACCAGTCTCTAACCAGCTATAGACCTGTCTCTAACCAGCTAAAGACCTGTCTCTAACCAGCTACAGACCAGTCTCTAACCAGCTACAGACCTGTCTCTAACCAGCTAAAGACCTGTCTCTAACCAGCTACAGACCTGTCTCTCCCCAGCTACAGACCTGTCTTTAACCAGCTATAAACGGTCTCTAACCAGCTATAGACCTGTCTCTAACCAGCTATAGACCTGTCTCTAACCAGCTACAGACCTGTCTTTAACCAGCTATAAACGGTCTCTAACCAGCTACAGACCTGTCTCTAACCAGCTACAGACCTGTCTTTAAGCAGCTATAAACGGTCTCTAACCAGCTATAGACCTGTCTCTAACCAGCTACAGACCTGTCTTTAACCAGCTATAAACGGTCTCTAACCAGCTACAGACCTGTCTCTAACCAGCTATAGACCTGTCTCTAACCAGCTACAGACCTGTCTTTAACCAGCTATAAACGGTCTCTAACCAGCTACAGACCTGTCTCTAACCAGCTACAGACCTGTCTTTAACCAGCTATAAACGGTCTCTAACCAGCTACAGACCTGTCTCTAACCAGCTATAGACCTGTCTCTAACCAGCTATAGACCTGTCTCTAACCAGCTACCGACCAGTCTCTAACAAGCTACAGACCTGTCTCTAACCAGCTAAAGACCAGTCTCTAACAAGCTACAGACCTGTCTCTAACCAGCTATAGACCTGTCTCTAACCAGCTACAGACCAGTCTCTAACCAGCTATAGACCTGTCTCTAACCAGCTAAAGACCTGTCTCTAACCAGCTACAGACCTGTCTCTAACCAGCTACAGACCTGTCTCTAACCAGCTATAGACCTGTCTCTAACCAGCTACAGACCTGTCTCTAACCAGCTACAGACCAGTCTCTAACCAGCTATAGACCTGTCTCTAACCAGCTAAAGACCTGTCTCTAACCAGCTACAGACCAGTCTCTAACCAGCTACAGACCTGTCTCTAACCAGCTACAGACCTGTCTCTAACCAGCTACAGACCAGTCTCTAACCAGCTATAGACCTGTCTCTAACCAGCTACAGACCTGTCTCTAACCAGCTAAAGACCTGTCTCTAACCAGCTACAGACCTGTCTCTAACCAGCTACAGACCAGTCTCTAACCAGCTATAGACCTGTCTCTAACAAGCTACAGACCTGTCTTTAACCAGCTATAAACGGTCTCTAACCAGCTATAAACCTGTCTCTAACCAACTATAGACCTGTCTCTAACCAGCTAAAGACCTGTCTCTAACCAGCTACAGACCAGTCTCTAACCAGCTATAGACCTGTTTCTAACCAGCTACAGACCTGTCTCTAACCAACTATAGACCTGTCTCTAACCAGCTATTGACCTGTCTCTAACCAGCTACAGACCTGTCTCTAACCAGCTACAGACCTGTCTCTAACCAACTATAGACCTGTCTCTAACCAGCTAAAAACGGTCTCTAACCAGCTATAGACCTGTCTCTAACCAGCTATAAACGGTCTCTAACCAGCTATAGACCTGTCTCTAACCAGCTACAGACCTGTCTTTAACCAGCTATAAACGGTCTCTAACCAGCTACAGACGTGTCTCTAACCAGCTACAGACCTGTCTCTAACCAGCTACAGACCTG
This sequence comes from Telmatherina bonti, assembly GCF_933228915.1. Classification (NCBI taxonomy): domain Eukaryota; kingdom Metazoa; phylum Chordata; class Actinopteri; order Atheriniformes; family Telmatherinidae; genus Telmatherina; species Telmatherina bonti. The sequence continues at coordinate 995,176 of NC_136612.1, read as the reverse complement.
TCTCTAACCAGCTACAGACCTGTCTTTAACCAGCTATAAACGGTCTCTAACCAGCTATAGACCTGTCTCTAACCAGCTACAGACCTGTCTTTAACCAGCTATAGACCTGTCTCTAACCAGCTACAGACCTGTCTCTAACCAGCTACAGACATGTCTTTAACCAGCTATAAACGGTCTCTAACCAGCTACAGACCTGTCTCTAACCAGCTACAGACCTGTCTTTAACCAGCTATAAACGGTCTCTAACCAGCTACAGACCTGTCTCTAACCAGCTATAGACCTGTCTCTAACCAGCTACAGACCTGTCTTTAACCAGCTATAAACGGTCTCTAACCAGCTACAGACCAGTCTCTAACCAGCTACAGACCTGTCTTTAACCAGCTATAAACGGTCTCTAACCAGCTACAGACCTGTCTCTAACCAGCTATAGACCTGTCTCTAACCAGCTAAAGACCAGTCTCTAACCAGCTACAGACCTGTCTCTAACCAGCTACAGACCAGTCTCTAACCAGCTACAGACGTGTCTCTAACCAGCTACAGAACAGTCTCTAACCAGCTATAGACCTGTCTCTAACCAGCTACAGACCAGTCTCTAACCAGCTACAGGCCTGTCTCTAACCAGCTAAAGACCTGTGTCTAACAAGCTACAGACCAGTCTCTAACCAGCTATAGACCTGTGTCTAACCAGCTAAAGACCTGTCTCTAACCAGCTACAGACCAGTCTCTAACCAGCTACAGACCTGTCTCTAACCAGCTAAAGACCTGTCTCTAACCAGCTACAGACCTGTCTCTCCCCAGCTACAGACCTGTCTTTAACCAGCTATAAACGGTCTCTAACCAGCTACAGACCTGTCTCTAACCAGCTACAGACCTGTCTCTAACCAGCTATAGACCTGTCTCTAACCAGCTATCGACCAGTCTCTAACAAGCTACAGACCTGTCTCTAACCAGCTACAGACCTGTCTCTAACCAGCTACAGACCAGTCTCTAACCAGCTACAGACCTGTCTCTAACCAGCTACAGACCAGTCTCTAACCAGCTATAGACCTGTCTCTAACCAGCTACAGACCAGTCTCTAACCAGCTACAGACCTGTCTCTAACCAGCTAAAGACCTGTCTCTAACCAGCTACAGACCAGTCTCTAACCAGCTATAGACCTGTCTCTAACCAGCTAAAGACCTGTCTCTAACCAGCTACAGACCAGTCTCTAACCAGCTACAGACCTGTCTCTAACCAGCTAAAGACCTGTCTCTAACCAGCTACAGACCTGTCTCTAACCAGCTACAGACCAGTCTCTAACCAGCTATAGACCTGTCTCTAACCAGCTACAGACCTGTCTCTAACCAGCTAAAGACCTGTCTCTAACCAGCTACAGACCAGTCTCTAACCAGCTACAGACCAGTCTCTAACCAGCTATAGACCTGTCTCTAACCAGCTACAGATCTGTCTTTAACCAGCTATAAACGGTCTCTAACCAGCTATAAACCTGTCTCTAACCAGCTACAGACCTGTCTCTAACCAGCTACAGACATGTCTTTAACCAGCTATAAACGGTCTCTAACCAGCTACAGACCTGTCTCTAACCAGCTACAGACCTGTCTTTAACCAGCTATAAACGGTCTCTAACCAGCTACAGACCTGTCTCTAACCAGCTATAGACCTGTCTCTAACCAGCTACAGACCTGTCTTTAACCAGCTATAAACGGTCTCTAACCAGCTACAGACCTGTCTCTAACCAGCTACAGACCTGTCTTTAACCAGCTATAAACGGTCTCTAACCAGCTACAGACCTGTCTCTAACCAGCTATAGACCTGTCTCTAACCAGCTAAAGACCAGTCTCTAACCAGCTACAGACCTGTCTCTAACCAGCTACAGACCTGTCTCTAACCAGCTATAGACCTGTCTCTAACCAGCTACAGACCTGTCTTTAACCAGCTATAAACGGTCTCTAACCAGCTACAGACCTGTCTCTAACCAGCTACAGACCTGTCTTTAACCAGCTATAAACGGTCTCTAACCAGCTACAGACCTGTCTCTAACCAGCTATAGACCTGTCTCTAACCAGCTAAAGACCAGTCTCTAACCAGCTACAGACCTGTCTCTAACCAGCTACAGACCAGTCTCTAACCAGCTACAGACGTGTCTCTAACCAGCTACAGACCAGTCTCTAACCAGCTATAGACCTGTCTCTAACCAGCTACAGACCAGTCTCTAACCAGCTACAGGCCTGTCTCTAACCAGCTAAAGACCTGTGTCTAACAAGCTACAGACCAGTCTCTAACCAGCTATAGACCTGTGTCTAACCAGCTAAAGACCTGTCTCTAACCAGCTACAGACCAGTCTCTAACCAGCTACAGACCTGTCTCTAACCAGCTAAAGACCTGTCTCTAACCAGCTACAGACCTGTCTCTCCCCAGCTACAGACCTGTCTTTAACCAGCTATAAACGGTCTCTAACCAGCTACAGACCTGTCTCTAACCAGCTACAGACCTGTCTCTAACCAGCTATAGACCTGTCTCTAACCAGCTATCGACCAGTCTCTAACAAGCTACAGACCTGTCTCTAACCAGCTACAGACCTGTCTCTAACCAGCTACAGACCAGTCTCTAACCAGCTACAGACCTGTCTCTAACCAGCTACAGACCAGTCTCTAACCAGCTATAGACCTGTCTCTAACCAGCTACAGACCAGTCTCTAACCAGCTACAGACCTGTCTCTAACCAGCTAAAGACCTGTCTCTAACCAGCTACAGACCAGTCTCTAACCAGCTATAGACCTGTCTCTAACCAGCTAAAGACCTGTCTCTAACCAGCTACAGACCAGTCTCTAACCAGCTACAGACCTGTCTCTAACCAGCTAAAGACCTGTCTCTAACCAGCTACAGACCTGTCTCTAACCAGCTACAGACCAGTCTCTAACCAGCTATAGACCTGTCTCTAACCAGCTACAGACCTGTCTCTAACCAGCTAAAGACCTGTCTCTAACCAGCTACAGACCAGTCTCTAACCAGCTACAGACCAGTCTCTAACCAGCTATAGACCTGTCTCTAACCAGCTACAGATCTGTCTTTAACCAGCTATAAACGGTCTCTAACCAGCTATAAACCTGTCTCTAACCAACTATAGACCTGTCTCTAACCAGCTAAAGACCTGTCTCTAACCAGCTACAGACCAGTCTCTAACCAGCTATAGACCAGTCTCTAACCAGCTACAGACCTGTCTTTAACCAGCTATAAACGGTCTCTAACCAGCTACAGACCTGTCTCTAACCAGCTACAGACCTGTCTTTAACCAGCTATAAACGGTCTCTAACCAGCTATAGACCTGTCTCTAACCAGCTACAGACCTGTCTTTAACCAGCTATAAACGGTCTCTAACCAGCTACAGACCTGTCTCTAACCAGCTATAGACCTGTCTCTAACCAGCTACAGACCTGTCTTTAACCAGCTATAAACGGTCTCTAACCAGCTACAGACCTGTCTCTAACCAGCTACAGACCTGTCTTTAACCAGCTATAAACGGTCTCTAACCAGCTACAGACCTGTCTCTAACCAGCTACAGACCTGTCTCTAACCAGCTATAGACCTGTCTCTAACCAGCTACCGACCAGTCTCTAACAAGCTACAGACCTGTCTCTAACCAGCTAAAGACCAGTCTCTAACAAGCTACAGACCAGTCTCTAACCAGCTACAGACCTGTCTCTAACCAGCTACAGACCTGTCTCTAACCAGCTATAGACCTGTCTCTAACCAGCTACAGACCAGTCTCTAACCAGCTACAGACCTGTCTCTAACCAGCTAAAGACCTGTCTCTAACCAGCTACAGACCAGTCTCTAACCAGCTATAGACCTGTCTCTAACCAGCTAAAGACCTGTCTCTAACCAGCTACAGACCAGTCTCTAACCAGCTACAGACCTGTCTCTAACCAGCTACAGACCTGTCTCTAACCAGCTACAGACCAGTCTCTAACCAGCTATAGACCTGTCTCTAACCAGCTACAGACCTGTCTCTAACCAGCTAAAGACCTGTCTCTAACCAGCTACAGACCAGTCTCTAACCAGCTACAGACCAGTCTCTAACCAGCTATAGACCTGTCTCTAACCAGCTACAGACCTGTCTTTAACCAGCTATAAACGGTCTCTAACCAGCTATAAACCTGTCTCTAACCAGCTATAGACCTGTTTCTAACCAGCTACAGACCAGTCTTTAACCAGCTATAAACGGTCTCTAACCAGCTACAGACCTGTCTCTAACCAACTATAGACCTGTCTCTAACCAGCTATTGACCTGTCTCTAACCAGCTACAGACCTGTCTCTAACCAGCTACAGACCTGTCTCTAACCAACTATAGACCTGTCTCTAACCAGCTATAAACGGTCTCTAACCAGCTATAGACATGTCTCTAACCAGCTATAAACGGTCTCTAACCAGCTATAGACCTGTCTCTAACCAGCTACAGACCTGTCTTTAACCAGCTATAAACGGTCTCTAACCAGCTACAGACGTGTCTCTAACCAGCTATAGATCTGTCTCTAACCAGCTACAGACCTGTCTCTAACTAGCTACAGACCTGTCTTTAACCAGCTATAAACGGTCTCTAACCAGCTATAGACCTGTCTCTAACCAGCTACAGACCTGTCTTTAACCAGCTATAGACCTATCTCTAACCAGCTACAGACCTGTCTCTAACCAGCTACAGACATGTCTTTAACCAGCTATAAACGGTCTCTAACCAGCTACAGACCTGTCTCTAACCTGCTACAGACCTGTCTTTAACCAGCTATAAACGGTCTCTAACCAGCTACAGACCTGTCTCTAACCAGCTATAGACCTGTCTCTAACCAGCTACAGACCTGTCTTTAACCAGCTATAAACGGTCTCTAACCAGCTACAGACCTGTCTCTAACCAGCTACAGACCTGTCTTTAACCAGCTATAAACGGTCTCTAACCAGCTACAGACCTGTCTCTAACCAGCTATAGACCTGTCTCTAACCAGCTAAAGACCAGTGTCTAACCAGCTACAGACCTGTCTCTAACCAGCTACAGACCAGTCTCTAACCAGCTACAGACGTGTCTCTAACCAGCTACAGACCAGTCTCTAACCAGCTATAGACCTGTATCTAACCAGCTACAGACCAGTCTCTAACCAGCTACAGACCTGTCTCTAACCAGCTAAAGACCTGTCTCTAACCAGCTACAGACCAGTCTCTAACCAGCTATAGACCTGTGTCTAACCAGCTAAAGACCTGTCTCTAACCAGCTACAGACCAGTCTCTAACCAGCTACAGACCTGTCTCTAACCAGCTACAGACCTGTCTCTCCCCAGCTACAGACCTGTCTTTAACCAGCTATAAACGGTCTCTAACCAGCTACAGACCTGTCTCTAACCAGCTACAGACCTGTCTCTAACCAGCTATAGACCTGTCTCTAACCAGCTACCGACCAGTCTCTAACAAGCTACAGACCTATCTCTAACCAGCTAAAGACCTGTCTCTAACCAGCTACAGACCAGTCTCTAACCAGCTACAGACCTGTCTCTAACCAGCTACAGACCAGTCTCTAACCAGCTATAGACCTGTCTCTAACCAGCTACAGACCAGTCTCTAACCAGCTACAGACCTGTCTCTAACCAGCTAAAGACCTGTCTCTAACCAGCTACAGACCAGTCTCTAACCAGCTATAGACCTGTCTCTAACCAGCTATAGACCTGTCTCTAACCAGCTACAGACCAGTCTCTAACCAGCTACAGACCTGTCTCTAACCAGCTAAAGACCTGTCTCTAACCAGCTACAGACCTGTCTCTAACCAGCTACAGACCAGTCTCTAACCAGCTATAGACCTGTCTCTAACCAGCTACAGACCTGTCTCTAACCAGCTAAAGACCTGTCTCTAACCAGCTACAGACCAGTCTCTAACCAGCTACAGACCAGTCTCTAACCAGCTATAGACCTGTCTCTAACCAGCTACAGACCTGTCTTTAACCAGCTATAAACGGTCTCTAACCAGCTATAAACCTGTCTCTAACCAACTATAGACCTGTCTCTAACCAGCTAAAGACCTGTCTCTAACCAGCTACAGACCAGTCTCTAACCAGCTATAGACCTGTTTCTAACCAGCTACAGACCAGTCTTTAACCAGCTATAAACGGTCTCTAACCAGCTACAGACCTGTCTCTAACCAACTATAGACCTGTCTCTAACCAGCTATAAACGGTCTCTAACCAGCTATAGACCTTTCTCTAACCAGCTATAAACGGTCTCTAACCAGCTAAAGACCTGTCTCTAACCAGCTACAGACCTGTCTTTAACCAGCTATAAACGGTCTCTAACCAGCTACAGACCTGTCTCTAACCAGCTACAGACCTGTCTTTAACCAGCTATAAACGGTCTCTAACCAGCTATAGACCTGTCTCTAACCAGCTACAGACCTGTCTTTAACCAGCTATAGACCTGTCTCTAACCAGCTACAGACCTGTCTCTAACCAGCTACAGACCTGTCTTTAACCAGCTATAAACGGTCTCTAACCAGCTACAGACCTGTCTCTAACCAGCTACAGACCTGTCTTTAACCAGCTATAAACGGTCTCTAACCAGCTACAGACCTGTCTCTAACCAGCTATAGACCTGTCTCTAACCAGCTACAGACCTGTCTTTAACCAGCTATAAACGGTCTCTAACCAGCTACAGACCTGTCTCTAACCAGCTAAAGACCTGTCTTTAACCAGCTATAAACGGTCTCTAACCAGCTACAGACCTGTCTCTAACCAGCTATAGACCTGTCTCTAACCAGCTAAAGACCAGTTTCTAACCAGCTACAGACCTGTCTCTAACCAGCTACAGACCAGTCTCTAACCAGCTACAGACCTGTCTCTAACCAGCTACAGACCAGTCTCTAACCAGCTATCGACCTGTCTCTAACCAGCTACAGACCAGTCTCTAACCAGCTACAGACCTGTCTCTAACCAGCTAAAGACCTGTCTCTAACCAGCTACAGACCAGTCTCTAACCAGCTATAGACCTGTCTCTAACCAGCTAAAGACCTGTCTCTAACCAGCTACAGACCAGTCTCTAACCAGCTACAGACCTGTCTCTAACCAGCTAAAGACCTGTCTCTAACCAGCTACAGACCTGTCTCTCCCCAGCTACAGACCTGTCTTTAACCAGCTATAAAGGGTCTCTAACCAGCTATAGACCTGTCTCTAACCAACTATAGAACTGTCTCTAACCAGCTACAGACCTGTCTTTAACCAGCTATAAACGGTCTCTAACCAGCTACAGACCTGTCTCTAACCAGCTATAGATCTGTCTCTAACCAGCTACAGACCTGTCTCTAACCAGCTACAGACCTGTCTCTAACCAGCTACAGACCTGTCTTTAACCAGCTATAAACGGTCTCTAACCAGCTACAGACCTGTCTCTAACCAGCTACAGACCTGTCTTTAACCAGCTATAAACGGTCTCTAACCAGCTATAGACCTGTCTCTAACCAGCTACAGACCTGTCTTTAACCAGCTATAGACCTGTCTCTAACCAGCTACAGACCTGTCTCTAACCAGCTACAGACCTGTCTTTAACCAGCTATAAACGGTCTCTAACCAGCTACAGACCTGTCTCTAACCAGCTACAGACCTGTCTTTAACCAGCTATAAACGGTCTCTAACCAGCTACAGACCTGTCTCTAACCAGCTATAGACCTGTCTCTAACCAGCTACAGACCTGTCTTTAACCAGCTATAAACGGTCTCTAACCAGCTACAGACCTGTCTCTAACCAGCTACAGACCTGTCTTTAACCAGCTATAAACGGTCTCTAACCAGCTACAGACCTGTCTCTAACCAGCTACAGACCTGTCTCTAACCAGCTAAAGACCAGTCTCTAACCAGCTACAGACCTGTCTCTAACCAGCTACAGACCAGTCTCTAACCAGCTACAGACCTGTCTCTAACCAGCTACAGACCAGTCTCTAACCAGCTATAGACCTGTCTCTAACCAGCTACAGACCAGTCTCTAACCAGCTACAGACCTGTCTCTAACCAGCTAAAGACCTGTCTCTAACCAGCTACAGACCAGTCTCTAACCAGCTATAGACCTGTCTCTAACCAGCTAAAGACCTGTCTCTAACCAGCTACAGACCAGTCTCTAACCAGCTACAGACCTGTCTCTAACCAGCTAAAGACCTGTCTCTAACCAGCTACAGACCTGTCTCTCCCCAGCTACAGACCTGTCTTTAACCAGCTATAAAGGGTCTCTAACCAGCTATATACCTGTCTCTAACCAACTATAGAACTGTCTCTAACCAGCTACAGACCTGTCTTTAACCAGCTATAAACGGTCTCTAACCAGCTACAGACCTGTCTCTAACCAGCTATAGATCTGTCTCTAACCAGCTACAGACCTGTCTCTAACCAGCTACAGACCTGTCTCTAACCAGCTACAGACCTGTCTTTAACCAGCTATAAACGGTCTCTAACCAGCTACAGACCTGTCTCTAACCAGCTACAGACCTGTCTTTAACCAGCTATAAACGGTCTCTAACCAGCTATAGACCTGTCTCTAACCAGCTACAGACCTGTCTTTAACCAGCTATAGACCTGTCTCTAACCAGCTACAGACCTGTCTCTAACCAGCTACAGACCTGTCTTTAACCAGCTATAAACGGTCTCTAACCAGCTACAGACCTGTCTCTAACCAGCTACAGACCTGTCTTTAACCAGCTATAAACGGTCTCTAACCAGCTACAGACCTGTCTCTAACCAGCTATAGACCTGTCTCTAACCAGCTACAGACCTGTCTTTAACCAGCTATAAACGGTCTCTAACCAGCTACAGACCTGTCTCTAACCAGCTACAGACCTGTCTTTAACCAGCTATAAACGGTCTCTAACCAGCTACAGACCTGTCTCTAACCAGCTATAGACCTGTCTCTAACCAGCTAAAGACCAGTCTCTAACCAGCTACAGACCTGTCTCTAACCAGCTACAGACCAGTCTCTAACCAGCTATAGACCTGTCTCTAACCAGCTACAGACCTGTCTTTAACCAGCTATAGACCTGTCTCTAACCAGCTACAGACCTGTCTCTAACCAGCTACAGACCTGTCTTTAACCAGCTATAAACGGTCTCTAACCAGCTACAGACCTGTCTCTAACCAGCTACAGACCTGTCTTTAACCAGCTATAAACGGTCTCTAACCAGCTACAGACCTGTCTCTAACCAGCTATAGACCTGTCTCTAACCAGCTACAGACCTGTCTTTAACCAGCTATAAACGGTCTCTAACCAGCTACAGACCTGTCTCTAACCAGCTACAGACCTGTCTTTAACCAGCTATAAACGGTCTCTAACCAGCTACAGACCTGTCTCTAACCAGCTATAGACCTGTCTCTAACCAGCTAAAGACCAGTCTCTAACCAGCTACAGACCTGTCTCTAACCAGCTACAGACCAGTCTCTAACCAGCTATAGACCTGTCTCTAACCAGCTAAAGACCTGTCTCTAACCAGCTACAGACCAGTCTCTAACCAGCTACAGACCTGTCTCTAACCAGCTAAAGACCTGTCTCTAACCAGCTACAGACCTGTCTCTCCCCAGCTACAGACCTGTCTTTAACCAGCTATAAAGGGTCTCTAACCAGCTATATACCTGTCTCTAACCAACTATAGAACTGTCTCTAACCAGCTACAGACCTGTCTTTAACCAGCTATAAACGGTCTCTAACCAGCTACAGACCTGTCTCTAACCAGCTATAGATCTGTCTCTAACCAGCTACAGACCTGTCTCTAACCAGCTACAGACCTGTCTCTAACCAGCTACAGACCTGTCTTTAACCAGCTATAAACGGTCTCTAACCAGCTACAGACCTGTCTCTAACCAGCTACAGACCTGTCTTTAACCAGCTATAAACGGTCTCTAACCAGCTATAGACCTGTCTCTAACCAGCTACAGACCTGTCTTTAACCAGCTATAGACCTGTCTCTAACCAGCTACAGACCTGTCTCTAACCAGCTACAGACCTGTCTTTAACCAGCTATAAACGGTCTCTAACCAGCTACAGACCTGTCTCTAACCAGCTACAGACCTGTCTTTAACCAGCTATAAACGGTCTCTAACCAGCTACAGACCTGTCTCTAACCAGCTATAGACCTGTCTCTAACCAGCTACAGACCTGTCTTTAACCAGCTATAAACGGTCTCTAACCAGCTACAGACCTGTCTCTAACCAGCTACAGACCTGTCTTTAACCAGCTATAAACGGTCTCTAACCAGCTACAGACCTGTCTCTAACCAGCTATAGACCTGTCTCTAACCAGCTAAAGACCAGTCTCTAACCAGCTACAGACCTGTCTCTAACCAGCTACAGACCAGTCTCTAACCAGCTATAGACCTGTCTCTAACCAGCTACAGACCTGTCTCTAACCAGCTAAAGACCTGTCTCTAACCAGCTACAGACCAGTCTCTAACCAGCTACAGACCAGTCTCTAACCAGCTACAGACCTGTCTCTAACCAGCTAAAGACCTGTCTCTAACCAGCTACAGACCTTTCTCTCCCCAGCTACAGACCTGTCTTTAACCAGCTATAAACGGTCTCTAACCAGCTACAGACCTGTCTCTAACCAGCTATAGACCAGTCTCTAACCAGCTACAGACCTGTCTTTAACCAGCTATAAACGGTCTCTAACCAGCTACAGACCTGTCTCTAACCAGCTACAGACCTGTCTTTAACCAGCTATAAACGGTCTCTAACCAGCTATAGACCTGTCTCTAACCAGCTACAGACCTGTCTTTAACCAGCTATAAACGGTCTCTAACCAGCTACAGACCTGTCTCTAACCAGCTATAGACCTGTCTCTAACCAGCTACAGACCTGTCTTTAACCAGCTATAAACGGTCTCTAACCAGCTACAGACCTGTCTCTAACCAGCTACAGACCTGTCTTTAACCAGCTATAAACGGTCTCTAACCAGCTACAGACCTGTCTCTAACCAGCTACAGACCTGTCTCTAACCAGCTATAGACCTGTCTCTAACCAGCTACCGACCAGTCTCTAACAAGCTACAGACCTGTCTCTAACCAGCTATAGACCAGTCTCTAACCAGCTACAGACCTGTCTCTCCCCAGCTACAGACCTGTCTTTAACCAGCTATAAACGGTCTCTAACCAGCTATAGACCTGTCTCTAACCAGCTATAGACCTGTCTCTAACCAGCTACAGACCTGTCTCTAACCAGCTACAGACCAGTCTCTAACCAGCTATAGACCTGTCTCTAACCAGCTACAGACCTGTCTCTAACCAGCTAAAGACCTGTCTCTAACCAGCTACAGACCAGTCTCTAACCAGCTACAGACCAGTCTCTAACCAGCTACAGACCTGTCTTTAACCAGCTATAAACGGTCTCTAACCAGCTACAGACCTGTCTCTAACCAGCTACAGACCTGTCTTTAACCAGCTATAAACGGTCTCTAACCAGCTACAGACCTGTCTCTAACCAGCTATAGACCTGTCTCTAACCAGCTACAGACCTGTCTTTAACCAGCTATAAACGGTCTCTAACCAGCTACAGACCTGTCTCTAACCAGCTACAGACCTGTCTTTAACCAGCTATAAACGGTCTCTAACCAGCTACAGACCTGTCTCTAACCAGCTACAGACCTGTCTCTAACCAGCTAAAGACCAGTCTCTAACCAGCTACAGACCTGTCTCTAACCAGCTACAGACCAGTCTCTAACCAGCTACAGACCTGTCTCTAACCAGCTACAGACCAGTCTCTAACCAGCTATAGACCTGTCTCTAACCAGCTACAGACCAGTCTCTAACCAGCTACAGACCTGTCTCTAACCAGCTAAAGACCTGTCTCTAACCAGCTACAGACCAGTCTCTAACCAGCTATAGACCTGTCTCTAACCAGCTAAAGACCTGTCTCTAACCAGCTACAGACCAGTCTCTAACCAGCTACAGACCTGTCTCTAACCAGCTAAAGACCTGTCTCTAACCAGCTACAGACCTGTCTCTCCCCAGCTACAGACCTGTCTTTAACCAGCTATAAAGGGTCTCTAACCAGCTATAGACCTGTCTCTAACCAACTATAGAACTGTCTCTAACCAGCTACAGACCTGTCTTTAACCAGCTATAAACGGTCTCTAACCAGCTACAGACCTGTCTCTAACCAGCTATAGATCTGTCTCTAACCAGCTACAGACCTGTCTCTAACCAGCTACAGACCTGTCTCTAACCAGCTACAGACCTGTCTTTAACCAGCTATAAACGGTCTCTAACCAGCTACAGACCTGTCTCTAACCAGCTACAGACCTGTCTTTAACCAGCTATAAACGGTCTCTAACCAGCTATAGACCTGTCTCTAACCAGCTACAGACCTGTCTTTAACCAGCTATAGACCTGTCTCTAACCAGCTACAGACCTGTCTCTAACCAGCTACAGACCTGTCTTTAACCAGCTATAAACGGTCTCTAACCAGCTACAGACCTGTCTCTAACCAGCTACAGACCTGTCTTTAACCAGCTATAAACGGTCTCTAACCAGCTACAGACCTGTCTCTAACCAGCTATAGACCTGTCTCTAACCAGCTACAGACCTGTCTTTAACCAGCTATAAACGGTCTCTAACCAGCTACAGACCTGTCTCTAACCAGCTACAGACCTGTCTTTAACCAGCTATAAACGGTCTCTAACCAGCTACAGACCTGTCTCTAACCAGCTAAAGACCAGTCTCTAACCAGCTACAGACCTGTCTCTAACCAGCTACAGACCTGTCTTTAACCAGCTATAAACGGTCTCTAACCAGCTACAGACCTGTCTCTAACCAGCTACAGACCTGTCTCTAACCAGCTAAAGACCAGTCTCTAACCAGCTACAGACCTGTCTCTAACCAGCTACAGACCAGTCTCTAACCAGCTATAGACCTGTCTCTAACCAGCTACAGACCTGTCTCTAACCAGCTAAAGACCTGTCTCTAACCAGCTACAGACCAGTCTCTAACCAGCTACAGACCTGTCTCTAACCAGCTACAGACCTGTCTCTAACCAGCTACAGACCAGTCTCTAACCAGCTACAGACCTGTCTCTAACCAGCTAAAGACCTGTCTCTAACCAGCTACAGACCTTTCTCTCCCCAGCTACAGACCTGTCTTTAACCAGCTATAAACGGTCTCTAACTAGCTACAGACCTGTCTCTAACCAGCTATAGACCAGTCTCTAACCAGCTACAGACCTGTCTTTAACCAGCTATAAACGGTCTCTAACCAGCTACAGACCTGTCTCTAACCAGCTACAGACCTGTCTTTAACCAGCTATAAACGGTCTCTAACCAGCTATAGACCTGTCTCTAACCAGCTACAGACCTGTCTTTAACCAGCTATAAACGGTCTCTAACCAGCTACAGACCTGTCTCTAACCAGCTATAGACCTGTCTCTAACCAGCTACAGACCTGTCTCTAACCAGCTATAAACGGTCTCTAACCAGCTACAGACCTGTCTCTAACCAGCTACAGACCTGTCTTTAACCAGCTATAAACGGTCTCTAACCAGCTACAGACCTGTCTCTAACCAGCTACAGACCTGTCTCTAACCAGCTATAGACCTGTCTCTAACCAGCTACCGACCAGTCTCTAACAAGCTACAGACCTGTCTCTAACCAGCTATAGACCAGTCTCTAACCAGCTACAGACCTGTCTCTCCCCAGCTACAGACCTGTCTTTAACCAGCTATAAACGGTCTCTAACCAGCTATAGACCTGTCTCTAACCAGCTATAGACCTGTCTCTAACCAGCTACAGACCTGTCTCTAACCAGCTACAGACCAGTCTCTAACCAGCTATAGACCTGTCTCTAACCAGCTACAGACCTGTCTCTAACCAGCTAAAGACCTGTCTCTAACCAGCTACAGACCAGTCTCTAACCAGCTACAGACCAGTCTCTAACCAGCTACAGACCTGTCTTTAACCAGCTATAAACGGTCTCTAACCAGCTATAGACCTGTCTCTAACCAGCTACAGACCTGTCTTTAACCAGCTATAAACGGTCTCTAACCAGCTATAGACCTGTCTCTAACCAGCTAAAGACCTGTCTCTAACCAGCTACAGACCTGTCTCTAACCAGCTACAGACCAGTCTCTAACCAGCTATAGACCTGTCTCTAACCAGCTACAGACCTGTCTCTAACCAGCTAAAGACCTGTCTCTAACCAGCTACAGACCAGTCTCTAACCAGCTACAGACCAGTCTCTAACCAGCTATAGACCTGTCTCTAACCAGCTACAGACCTGTCTTTAACCAGCTATAAACGGTCTCTAACCAGCTATAAACCTGTCTCTAACCAACTATAGACCTGTCTCTAACCAGCTAAAGACCTGTCTCTAACCAGCTACAGACCAGTCTCTAACCAGCTATAGACCTGTTTCTAACCAGCTACAGACCAGTCTTTAACCAGCTATAAACGGTCTCTAACCAGCTACAGACCTGTCTCTAACCAGCTACAGACCTGTCTCTAACCAGCTACAGACCTGTCTTTAACCAGCTATAAACGGTCTCTAACCAGCTACAGACCTGTCTCTAACCAGGTACAGACCTGTCTTTAACCAGCTATAAACGGTCTCTAACCAGCTATAGACCTGTCTCTAACCAGCTACAGACCTGTCTCTAACCAGCTATAGACCTGTCTCTAACCAGCTAAAGACCTGTCTCTAACCAGCTACAGACCAGTCTCTAACCAGCTACAGACCTGTCTCTAACCAGCTAAAGACCTGTCTATAACCAGCTACAGACCAGTCTCTAACCAGCTACAGACCTGTCACTAACCAGCTACAGACCAGTCTCTAACCAGTTATAGACCTGTCTCTAACCAGCTACAGACCAGTCTCTAACCAGCTACAGACCTGTCTCTAACCAGCTACAGACCTGTCTCTAACCAGCTACAGACCAGTCTCTAACCAGCTATAGACCTGTCTCTAACCAGCTACAGACCTGTCTCTAACCAGCTACAGACCTGTCTCTAACCAGCTGCAGACCTGTCTCTAACCAGCTACAGACCTGTCTCTAACCAGCTAAAGACCTGTCTCTAACCAGCTACAGACCAGTCTCTAACCAGCTACAGACCTGTCTCTAACCAGCTGCAGACCTGTCTCTAACCAGCTACAGACCTGTCTCTAACCAGCTAAAGACCTGTCTCTAACCAGCTACAGACCTGTCTCTAACCAGCTACAGACCTGTCTCTAACCAGCTACAGACCAGTCTCTAACCAGCTATAGACCTGTCTCTAACCAGCTACAGACCTGTCTTTAACCAGCTATAAACGGTCTCTAACCAGCTACAGACCTGTCTCTAACCAGCTATAGACCTGTCTCTAACCAGCTAAGGACCTGTCTTTAACCAGCTATAAACGGTCTCTAACCAGCTACAGACCTGTCTCTAACCAGCTACAGACCTGTCTTTAACCAGCTATAAACGGTCTCTAACCAGCTACAGACCCTTCTCTAACCAGCTATAGACCTGTCTCTAACCAGCTAAAGACCAGTCTCTAACCAGCTACAGACCTGTCTCTAACCAGCTACAGACCAGTCTCTAACCAGCTACAGACCTGTCTCTAACCAGCTACAGACCAGTCTCTAACCAGCTATAGACCTGTCTCTAACCAGCTACAGACCAGTCTCTAACCAGCTACAGACCAGTCTCTAACCAGCTACAGACCTGTCTCTAACCAGCTACAGACCAGTCTCTAACCAGCTACAGACCTGTCTCCAACCAGCTAAAGACCTGTCTCTAACCAGCTACAGACCTTTCTCTCCCCAGCTACAGACCTGTCTTTAACCAGCTATAAACGGTCTCTAACCAGCTATAGACCTGTCTCTAACCAGCTATAGACCAGTCTCTAACCAGCTACAGACCTGTCTTTAACCAGCTATAAACGGTCTCTAACCAGCTACAGACCTGTCTCTAACCAGCTACAGACCTGTCTTTAACCAGCTATAAACGGTCTCTAACCAGCTATAGACCTGTCTCTAACCAGCTACAGACCTGTCTTTAACCAGCTATAAACGGTCTCTAACCAGCTACAGACCTGTCTCTAACCAGCTATAGACCTGTCTCTAACCAGCTACAGACCTGTCTTTAACCAGCTATAAACGGTCTCTAACCAGCTACATACCTGTCTCTAACCAGCTACAGACCTGTCTTTAACCAGCTATAAACGGTCTCTAACCAGCTACAGACCTGTCTCTAACCAGCTACAGACCTGTCTCTAACCAGCTATAGACCTGTCTCTAACCAGCTACCGACCAGTCTCTAACAAGCTACAGACCTGTCTCTAACCAGCTAAAGACCTGTCTCTAACCAGCTACAGACCTGTCTCTCCCCAGCTACAGACCTGTCTTTAACCAGCTATAAACGGTCTCTAACCAGCTATAGACCTGTCTCTAACCAGCTATAGACCTGTCTCTAACCAGCTACAGACCTGTCTCTAACCAGCTACAGACCAGTCTCTAACCAGCTATAGACCTGTCTCTAACCAGCTACAGACCTGTCTCTAACCAGCTAAAGACCTGTCTCTAACCAGCTACAGACCAGTCTCTAACCAGCTACAGACCAGTCTCTAACCAGCTACAGACCTGTCTTTAACCAGCTATAAACGGTCTCTAACCAGCTATAGACCTGTCTCTAACCAGCTACAGACCTGTCTTTAACCAGCTATAAACGGTCTCTAACCAGCTATAGACCTGTCTCTAACCAGCTAAAGACCTGTCTCTAACCAGCTACAGACCTGTCTCTAACCAGCTACAGACCAGTCTCTAACCAGCTATAGACCTGTCTCTAACCAGCTACAGACCTGTCTCTAACCAGCTAAAGACCTGTCTCTAACCAGCTACAGACCAGTCTCTAACCAGCTACAGACCAGTCTCTAACCAGCTATAGACCTGTCTCTAACCAGCTACAGACCTGTCTTTAACCAGCTATAAACGGTCTCTAACCAGCTATAAACCTGTCTCTAACCAACTATAGACCTGTCTCTAACCAGCTAAAGACCTGTCTCTAACCAGCTACAGACCAGTCTCTAACCAGCTATAGACCTGTTTCTAACCAGCTACAGACCAGTCTTTAACCAGCTATAAACGGTCTCTAACCAGCTACAGACCTGTCTCTAACCAACTATAGACCTGTCTCTAACCAGCTATTGACCTGTCTCTAACCAGCTACAGACCTGTCTCTAACCAGCTACAGACCTGTCTCTAACCAACTATAGACCTGTCTCTAACCAGCTATAAACGGTCTCTAACCAGCTATAGACCTGTCTCTAACCAGCTATAAACGGTCTCTAACCAGCTACAGACCTGTCTCTAACCAGCTATTGACCTGTCTCTAACCAGCTATAGACCTGTCTCTAACCAGCTATTGACCTGTCTCTAACCAGCTATAGACCTGTCTCTAACCAACTATAGACCTGTCTCTAACCAGCTATAAACTGTCTCTAACCAGCTACAGACCTGTCTCTAACCAACTATAGACCTGTCTCTAACCAGCTATTGACCTGTCTCTAACCAACTATAGACCTGTCTCTAACCAGCTATAGACCTGTCTCTAACCAGCTATAGACCAGTCTCTAACCAGCTATAGACCTGTCTTTAACCAGCTACAGACCTGTCTTTAACCAGCTATAAACGGTCTCTAACCAGCTACAGACCTGTCTCTAACCAGCTACAGACCTGTCTTTAACCAGCTATAAACGGTCTCTAACCAGCTACAGACCTGTCTCTAACCAGCTATAGACCTGTCTCTAACCAGCTACAGACCTGTCTTTAACCAGCTACAGACCTGTCTCTAACCAGCTACAGACCTGTCTTTAACCAGCTATAAACGGTCTCTAACCAGCTACAGACCTGTCTCTAACCAGCTACAGACCTGTCTTTAACCAGCTATAAACAGTCTCTAACCAGCTATAGACCTGTCTCTAACCAGCTACAGACCTGTCTCTAACCAGCTATAGACCTGTCTCTAACCAGCTAAAGACCTGTCTCTAACCAGCTACAGACCAGTCTCTAACCAGCTACAGACCTGTCTCTAACCAGCTAAAGACCTGTCTATAACCAGCTACAGACCAGTCTCTAACCAGCTACAGACCAGTCTCTAACCAGCTATAGACCTGTCTCTAACCAGCTACAGACCTGTCTCTAACCAGCTAAAGACCTGTCTCTAACCAGCTACAGACCAGTCTCTAACCTGCTATAGACCTGTCTCTAACCAGCTACAGACCTGTCTCTAACCAGCTACACACCTGTCTCTCCCCAGCTATAGACCTGTCTCTAACCAGCTACAGACCAGTCTCTAACCAGCTACAGACCTGTGTCTAACCAGCTGCAGACCTGTCTCTAACCAGCTACAGACCTGTCTCTAACCAGCTAAAGACCTGTCTCTAACCAGCTACAGACCTGTCTCTAACCAGCTACAGACCTGTCTCTAACCAGCTACAGACCAGTCTCTAACCAGCTACAGACCAGTCTCTAACCAGCTATAGACCTGTCTCTAACCAGCTACAGACCTGTCTTTAACCAGCTATAAACGGTCTCTAACCAGCTATAGACCTGTCTCTAACCAGCTAAAGACCTGTCTCTAACCAGCTACAGACCAGTCTCTAACCAGCTATAGACCTGTCTCTAACCAACTACGGACCAGTCTTTAACCAGCTATAAACGGTCTCTAACCAGCTACAGACCTGTCTCTAACCAGCTACAGACCAGTCTTTAACCAGCTATAAACGGTCTCTAACCAGCTACAGACCTGTCTCTAACCAGCTACAGACCAGTCTCTAACCAGCTATAAACGGTCTCTAACCAGCTACAGACCTGTCTCTAACCAGCTACAGACCTGTCTCTAACCAGCTATAAACGGTCTCTAACCAACTACAGACCTGTCTCTAACCAGCTATAGACCTGTCTCTAACCAGCTATAGACCTGTCTCTAACCAGCTACAGACCTGTCTCTAACCAGCTACAGACCTGTCTCTAACCAGCTATAGACCTGTCTCTAACCAGCTATAGACCTGTCTCTTACCAGCTACAGACCTGTCTCTCCCCAGCTACAGACCTGTCTTTAACCAGCTACAGACCTGTCTTTAACCAGCTATAAACGGTCTCTAACCAGCTACAGACCTGTCTCTAACCAGCTACAGACCTGTCTTTAACCAGCTATAAACGGTCTCTAACCAGCTACAGACCTGTCTCTAACCAGCTATAGACCTGTCTCTAACCAGCTACAGACCTGTCTTTAACCAGCTATAAACGGTCTCTAACCAGCTACAGACCTTTCTCTAACCAGCTATAGACCTGTCTCTAACCAGCTACAGACCTGTCTTTAACCAGCTATAAACGGTCTCTAACCAGCTACAGACCTGTCTCTAACCAGCTACAGACCTGTCTTTAACCAGCTATAAACGGTCTCTAACCAGCTACAGACCTGTCTCTAACCAGCTACAGACCTGTCTCTAACCAGCTATAGACCTGTCTCTAACCAGCTACCGACCAGTCTCTAACAAGCTACAGACCTGTCTCTAACCAGCTATAGACCAGTCTCTAACCAGCTACAGACCTGTCTCTCCCCAGCTACAGACCTGTCTTTAACCAGCTATAAACGGTCTCTAACCAGCTATAGACCTGTCTCTAACCAGCTATAGACCTGTCTCTAACCAGCTACAGACCTGTCTCTAACCAGCTACAGACCAGTCTCTAACCAGCTATAGACCTGTCTCTAACCAGCTACAGACCTGTCTCTAACCAGCTAAAGACCTGTCTCTAACCAGCTACAGACCAGTCTCTAACCAGCTACAGACCAGTCTCTAACCAGCTACAGACCTGTCTTTAACCAGCTATAAACGGTCTCTAACCAGCTATAGACCTGTCTCTAACCAGCTACAGACCTGTCTTTAACCAGCTATAAACGGTCTCTAACCAGCTATAGACCTGTCTCTAACCAGCTAAAGACCTGTCTCTAACCAGCTACAGACCTGTCTCTAACCAGCTACAGACCAGTCTCTAACCAGCTATAGACCTGTCTCTAACCAGCTACAGACCTGTCTCTAACCAGCTAAAGACCTGTCTCTAACCAGCTACAGACCAGTCTCTAACCAGCTACAGACCAGTCTCTAACCAGCTATAGACCTGTCTCTAACCAGCTACAGACCTGTCTTTAACCAGCTATAAACGGTCTCTAACCAGCTATAAACCTGTCTCTAACCAACTATAGACCTGTCTCTAACCAGCTATAGACCTGTTTCTAACCAGCTACAGACCAGTCTTTAACCAGCTATAAACGGTCTCTAACCAGCTACAGACCTGTCTCTAACCAGCTACAGACCTGTCTCTAACCAGCTACAGACCTGTCTTTAACCAGCTATAAACGGTCTCTAACCAGCTACAGACCTGTCTCTAACCAGGTACAGACCTGTCTTTAACCAGCTATAAACGGTCTCTAACCAGCTATAGACCTGTCTCTAACCAGCTACAGACCTGTCTCTAACCAGCTATAGACCTGTCTCTAACCAGCTAAAGACCTGTCTCTAACCAGCTACAGACCAGTCTCTAACCAGCTACAGACCTGTCTCTAACCAGCTAAAGACCTGTCTATAACCAGCTACAGACCAGTCTCTAACCAGCTACAGACCTGTCACTAACCAGCTACAGACCAGTCTCTAACCAGTTATAGACCTGTCTCTAACCAGCTACAGACCAGTCTCTAACCAGCTACAGACCTGTCTCTAACCAGCTACAGACCTGTCTCTAACCAGCTACAGACCAGTCTCTAACCAGCTATAGACCTGTCTCTAACCAGCTACAGACCTGTCTCTAACCAGCTACAGACCTGTCTCTAACCAGCTTCAGACCTGTCTCTAACCAGCTACAGACCTGTCTCTAACCAGCTAAAGACCTGTCTCTAACCAGCTACAGACCAGTCTCTAACCAGCTACAGACCTGTCTCTAACCAGCTGCAGACCTGTCTCTAACCAGCTACAGACCTGTCTCTAACCAGCTAAAGACCTGTCTCTAACCAGCTACAGACCTGTCTCTAACCAGCTACAGACCTGTCTCTAACCAGCTACAGACCAGTCTCTAACCAGCTATAGACCTGTCTCTAACCAGCTACAGACCTGTCTTTAACCAGCTATAAACGGTCTCTAACCAGCTACAGACCTGTCTCTAACCAGCTATAGACCTGTCTCTAACCAGCTAAGGACCTGTCTTTAACCAGCTATAAACGGTCTCTAACCAGCTACAGACCTGTCTCTAACCAGCTACAGACCTGTCTTTAACCAGCTATAAACGGTCTCTAACCAGCTACAGACCCTTCTCTAACCAGCTATAGACCTGTCTCTAACCAGCTAAAGACCAGTCTCTAACCAGCTACAGACCTGTCTCTAACCAGCTACAGACCAGTCTCTAACCAGCTACAGACCTGTCTCTAACCAGCTACAGACCAGTCTCTAACCAGCTATAGACCTGTCTCTTACCAGCTACAGACCAGTCTCTAACCAGCTACAGACCAGTCTCTAACCAGCTACAGACCTGTCTCTAACCAGCTACAGACCAGTCTCTAACCAGCTACAGACCTGTCTCCAACCAGCTAAAGACCTGTCTCTAACCAGCTACAGACCTTTCTCTCCCCAGCTACAGACCTGTCTTTAACCAGCTATAAACGGTCTCTAACCAGCTATAGACCTGTCTCTAACCAGCTATAGACCAGTCTCTAACCAGCTACAGACCTGTCTTTAACCAGCTATAAACGGTCTCTAACCAGCTACAGACCTGTCTCTAACCAGCTACAGACCTGTCTTTAACCAGCTATAAACGGTCTCTAACCAGCTATAGACCTGTCTCTAACCAGCTACAGACCTGTCTTTAACCAGCTATAAACGGTCTCTAACCAGCTACAGACCTGTCTCTAACCAGCTATAGACCTGTCTCTAACCAGCTACAGACCTGTCTTTAACCACCTATAAACGGTCTCTAACCAGCTACATACCTGTCTCTAACCAGCTACAGACCTGTCTTTAACCAGCTATAAACGGTCTCTAACCAGCTACAGACCTGTCTCTAACCAGCTACAGACCTGTCTCTAACCAGCTATAGACCTGTCTCTAACCAGCTACCGACCAGTCTCTAACAAGCTACAGACCTGTCTCTAACCAGCTAAAGACCTGTCTCTAACCAGCTACAGACCTGTCTCTCCCCAGCTACAGACCTGTCTTTAACCAGCTATAAACGGTCTCTAACCAGCTATAGACCTGTCTCTAACCAGCTATAGACCTGTCTCTAACCAGCTACAGACCTGTCTCTAACCAGCTACAGACCAGTCTCTAACCAGCTATAGACCTGTCTCTAACCAGCTACAGACCTGTCTCTAACCAGCTAAAGACCTGTCTCTAACCAGCTACAGACCAGTCTCTAACCAGCTACAGACCAGTCTCTAACCAGCTACAGACCTGTCTTTAACCAGCTATAAACGGTCTCTAACCAGCTATAGACCTGTCTCTAACCAGCTACAGACCTGTCTTTAACCAGCTATAAACGGTCTCTAACCAGCTATAGACCTGTCTCTAACCAGCTAAAGACCTGTCTCTAACCAGCTACAGACCTGTCTCTAACCAGCTACAGACCAGTCTCTAACCAGCTATAGACCTGTCTCTAACCAGCTACAGACCTGTCTCTAACCAGCTAAAGACCTGTCTCTAACCAGCTACAGACCAGTCTCTAACCAGCTACAGACCAGTCTCTAACCAGCTATAGACCTGTCTCTAACCAGCTACAGATCTGTCTTTAACCAGCTATAAACGGTCTCTAACCAGCTATAAACCTGTCTCTAACCAACTATAGACCTGTCTCTAACCAGCTAAAGACCTGTCTCTAACCAGCTACAGACCAGTCTCTAACCAGCTATAGACCTGTTTCTAACCAGCTACAGACCAGTCTTTAACCAGCTATAAACGGTCTCTAACCAGCTACAGACCTGTCTCTAACCAACTATAAACCTGTCTCTAACCAGCTATTGACCTGTCTCTAACCAGCTACAGACCTGTCTCTAACCAGCTACAGACCTGTCTCTAACCAACTATAGACCTGTCTCTAACCAGCTATAAACGGTCTCTAACCAGCTATAGACCTGTCTCTAACCAGCTATAAACGGTCTCTAACCAGCTACAGACCTGTCTCTAACCAGCTATAAACGGTCTCTAACCAACTACAGACCTGTCTCTAACCAGCTATTGACCTGTCTCTAACCAGCTACAGACCTGTCTCTAACCAGCTACAGACCTGTCTCTAACCAGCTATAGACCTGTCTCTAACCAACTATAGACCTGTCTCTAACCAGCTATAAACTGTCTCTAACCAGCTACAGACCTGTCTCTAACCAACTATAGACCTGTCTCTAACCAGCTATTGACCTGTCTCTAAACAACTATAGACCTGTCTCTAACCAGCTATAGACCTGTCTCTAACCAGCTATAGACCTGTCTCTAACCAGCTATAGACCTGTCTTTAACCAGCTACAGACCTGTCTTTAACCAGCTATAAACGGTCTCTAACCAGCTACAGACCTGTCTCTAACCAGCTACAGACCTGTCTTTAACCAGCTATAAACGGTCTCTAACCAGCTACAGACCTGTCTCTAACCAGCTATAGACCTGTCTCTAACCAGCTACAGACCTGTCTTTAACCAGCTACAGACCTGTCTCTAACCAGCTACAGACCTGTCTTTAACCAGCTATAAACGGTCTCTAACCAGCTACAGACCTGTCTCTAACCAGCTACAGACCTGTCTTTAACCAGCTATAAACAGTCTCTAACCAGCTATAGACCTGTCTCTAACCAGCTACAGACCTGTCTCTAACCAGCTATAGACCTGTCTCTAACCAGCTAAAGACCTGTCTCTAACCAGCTACAGACCAGTCTCTAACCAGCTACAGACCTGTCTCTAACCAGCTAAAGACCTGTCTATAACCAGCTACAGACCAGTCTCTAACCAGCTACAGACCAGTCTCTAACCAGCTATAGACCTGTCTCTAACCAGCTACAGACCTGTCTCTAACCAGCTAAAGACCTGTCTCTAACCAGCTACAGACCAGTCTCTAACCAGCTATAGACCTGTCTCTAACCAGCTACAGACCTGTCTCTAACCAGCTACACACCTGTCTCTCCCCAGCTATAGACCTGTCTCTAACCAGCTACAGACCAGTCTCTAACCAGCTACAGACCTGTGTCTAACCAGCTGCAGACCTGTCTCTAACCAGCTACAGACCTGTCTCTAACCAGCTAAAGACCTGTCTCTAACCAGCTACAGACCTGTCTCTAACCAGCTACAGACCTGTCTCTAACCAGCTACAGACCAGTCTCTAACCAGCTACAGACCAGTCTCTAACCAGCTATAGACCTGTCTCTAACCAGCTACAGACCTGTCTTTAACCAGCTATAAACGGTCTCTAACCAGCTATAGACCTGTCTCTAACCAGCTAAAGACCTGTCTCTAACCAGCTACAGACCAGTCTCTAACCAGCTATAGACCTGTCTCTAACCAACTACGGACCAGTCTTTAACCAGCTATAAACGGTCTCTAACCAGCTACAGACCTGTCTCTAACCAGCTACAGACCAGTCTTTAACCAGCTATAAACGGTCTCTAACCAGCTACAGACCTGTCTCTAACCAGCTACAGACCAGTCTTTAACCAGCTATAAACGGTCTCTAACCAGCTACAGACCTGTCTCTAACCAGCTACAGACCTGTCTCTAACCAGCTATAAACGGTCTCTAACCAACTACAGACCTGTCTCTAACCAGCTATAGACCTGTCTCTAACCAGCTATAGACCTGTCTCTAACCAGCTACAGACCTGTCTCTAACCAGCTACAGACCTGTCTCTAACCAGCTATAGACCTGTCTCTAACCAGCTATAGACCTGTCTCTAACCAGCTACAGACCTGTCTCTCCCCAGCTACAGACCTGTCTTTAACCAGCTACAGACCTGTCTTTAACCAGCTATAAACGGTCTCTAATCAGCTACAGACCTGTCTCTAACCAGCTACAGACCTGTCTTTAACCAGCTATAAACGGTCTCTAACCAGCTACAGACCTGTCTCTAACCAGCTATAGACCTGTCTCTAACCAGCTACAGACCTGTCTTTAACCAGCTACAGACCTGTCTCTAACCAGCTACAGACCTGTCTCTAACCAGCTACAGACCTGTCTTTAACCAGCTATAAACGGTCTCTAACCAGCTACAGACCTGTCTCTAACCAGCTACAGACCTGTCTTTAACCAGCTATAAACGGTCTCTAACCAGCTATAGACCTGTCTCTAACCAGCTACAGACCTGTCTTTAACCAGCTATAGACCTGTCTCTAACCAGCTACAGACCTGTCTCTAACCAGCTACAGACCTGTCTTTAACCAGCTATAAACGGTCTCTAACCAGCTACAGACCTGTCTCTAACCAGCTACAGACCTGTCTTTAACCAGCTATAAACGGTCTCTAACCAGCTAAAGACCAGTCTCTAACCAGCTACAGACCTGTCTCTAACCAGCTACAGACCAGTCTCTAACCAGCTACAGACCTGTCTCTAACCAGCTACAGACCAGTCTCTAACCAGCTATAGACCTGTCTCTAACCAGCTACAGACCAGTCTCTAACCAGCTACAGACCTGTCTCTAACCAGCTAAAGACCTGTCTCTAACCAGCTACAGACCAGTCTCTAACCAGCTATAGACCTGTCTTTAACCAGCTAAAGACCTGTCTCTAACCAGCTACAGACCAGTCTCTAACCAGCTACAGACCTGTCTCTCCCCAGCTACAGACCTGTCTCTAACCAGCTATAAACGGTCTCTAACCAGCTATAGACCTCTCTCTAACCAGCTATAGACCTGTCTTTAACCAGTTATAAACAGTCTCTAACCAGCTACAGACCTGTCTCTAACCAGCTACAGACCTGTCTTTAACCAGCTATAAACGGTCTCTAACCAGCTACAGACCTGTCTCTAACCAGCTACAGACCTGTCTTTAACCAGCTATAAACGGTCTCTAACCAGCTATAGACCTGTCTCTAACCAGCTAAAGACCTGTCTCTAACCAGCTACAGACCAGTCTCTAACCAGCTATAGACCTGTCTCTAACCAACTACAGACCAGTCTTTAACCAGCTATAAACGGTCTCTAACCAGCTACAGACCTGTCTCTAACCAGCTACAGACCAGTCTTTAACCAGCTATAAACGGTCTCTAACCAGCTACAGACCTGTGTCTAACCAGCTACAGACCAGTCTTTAACCAGCTATAAACCGTCTCTAACCAGCTACAGACCTGTCTCTAACCAGCTACAGACCTGTCTCTAACCAGCTATAAACGGTCTCTAACCAACTACAGACCTGTCTCTAACCAGCTATAGACCTGTCTCTAACCAGCTACAGACCTGTCTCTAACCAGCTACAGACCTGTCTCTAACCAGCTACAGACCTGTCTCTAACCAGCTATAGACCTGTCTCTAACCAGCTACAGACCAGTCTCTAACCAGCTACAGACCAGTCTCTAACCAGCTATAGACCTGTCTCTAACCAGCTACAGACCTGTCTCTAACCAGCTATAGACCTGTCTCTAACCAGCTACAGACCTGTCTCTCCCCAGCTACAGACCTGTCTTTAACCAACTACAGACCTGTCTTTAACCAGCTATAAACGGTCTCTAACCAGCTACAGACCTGTCTCTAACCAGCTACAGACCTGTCTTTAACCAGCTATAAACGGTCTCTAACCAGCTACAGACCTGTCTCTAACCAGCTATAGACCTGTCTCTAACCAGCTACAGACCTGTCTTTAACCAGCTACAGACCTGTCTCTAACCAGCTACAGACCTGTCTCCAACCAGCTACAGACCTGTCTTTAACCAGCTATAAACGGTCTCTAACCAGCTACAGACCTGTCTCTAACCAGCTACAGACCTGTCTTTAACCAGCTATAAACGGTCTCTAACCAGCTATAGACCTGTCTCTAACCAGCTACAGACCTGTCTTTAACCAGATACAGACCTGTCTCTAACCAGCTACAGACCTGTCTCTAACCAGCTACAGACCTGTCTTTAACCAGCTATAAACGGTCTCTAACCAGCTACAGACCTGTCTCTAACCAGCTACAGACCTGTCTTTAACCAGCTATAAACGGTCTCTAACCAGCTACAGACCTGTCTCTAACCAGCTATAGACCTGTCTCTAACCAGCTAAAGACCAGTCTCTAACCAGCTACAGACCTGTCTCTAACCACCTACAGACCAGTCTCTAACCAGCTACAGACCTGTCTCTAACCAGCTATAGACCTGTCTCTAACCAGCTACAGACCAGTCTCTAACCAGCTACAGACCTGTCTCTAACCAGCTAAAGACCTGTCTCTAACCAGCTACAGACCAGTCTCTAACCAGCTATAGACCTGTCTCTAACCAGCTACAGACCTGTCTCTAACCAGCTAAAGACCAGTCTTTAACCAGCTATAAACGGTCTCTAACCAGCTACAGACCTGTCTCTAACCAGCTACAGACCTGTCTCTAACCAGCTATAAACGGTCTCTAACCAACTACAGACCTGTCTCTAACCAGCTATAGACCTGTCTCTAACCAGCTATAGACCTGTCTCTAACCAGCTACAGACCTGTCTCTAACCAGCTACAGACCTGTCTCTAACCAGCTACAGACCTGTCTCTAACCAGCTATAGACCAGTCTCTAACCAGCTATAGACCTGTCTCTAACCAGCTACAGACGTGTCTCTCCCCAGCTACAGACCTGTCTTTAACCAGCTACAGACCTGTCTTTAACCAGCTATAAACGGTCTCTAACCAGCTACAGACCTGTCTCTAACCAGCTACAGACCTGTCTTTAACCAGCTATAAACGGTCTCTAACCAGCTACAGACCTGTCTCTAACCAGCTATAGACCTGTCTCTAACCAGCTACAGACCTGTCTTTAACCAGCTACAGACCTGTCTCTAACCAGCTACAGACCTGTCTTTAACCAGCTATAAACGGTCTCTAACCAGCTACAGACCTGTCTCTAACCAGCTACAGACCTGTCTTTAACCAGCTATAAACGGTCTCTAACCAGCTATAGACCTGTCTCTAACCAGCTACAGACCTGTCTTTAACCAGATACAGACCTGTCTCTAACCAGCTACAGACCTGTCTCTAACCAGCTACAGACCTGTCTTTAACCAGCTATAAACGGTCTCTAACCAGCTACAGACCTGTCTCTAACCAGCTACAGACCTGTCTTTAACCAGCTATAAACGGTCTCTAACCAGCTACAGACCTGTCTCTAACCAGCTATAGACCTGTCTCTAACCAGCTAAAGACCAGTCTCTAACCAGCTACAGACCTGTCTCTAACCAGATACAGACCAGTCTCTAACCAGCTACAGACCTGTCTCTAACCAGCTATAGACCTGTCTCTAACCAGCTACAGACCAGTCTCTAACCAGCTACAGACCTGTCTCTAACCAGCTAAAGACCTGTCTCTAACCAGCTACAGACCAGTCTCTAACCAGCTATAGACCTGTCTCTAACCAGCTACAGACCAGTCTCTAACCAGCTACAGACCTGTCTCTAACCAGCTAAAGACCTGTCTCTAACCAGCTACAGACCAGTCTCTAACCAGCTATAGACCTGTCTCTAACCAGCTAAAGACCTGTCTCTAACCAGCTACAGACCATTCTCTAACCAGCTACAGACCTGTCTCTAACCAGCTACAGACCTGTCTCTCCCCAGCTACAGACCTGTCTTTAACCAGCTATAAACGGTCTTTAACCAGCTATAGACCTGTCTCTAACCAGCTACAGACCTGTCTTTAACCAGCTATAAACGGTCTCTAACCAGCTACAGACCTGTCTCTAACCAGCTACAGACCTGTCTCTAACCAGCTACAGACCTGTCTCTAACCAGCTATAGACCTGTCTCTAACCAGCTACAGACCTGTCTCTAACCAGCTAAAGACCTGTCTCTAACCAGCTACAGACCAGTCTCTAACCAGCTACAGACCAGTCTCTAACCAGCTACAGACCTGTCTCTAACCAGCTGCAGACCTGTCTCTAACCAGCTACAGACCTGTCTCTAACCAGCTAAAGACCTGTCTCTAACCAGCTACAGACCTGTCTCTAACCAGCTACAGACCAGTCTCTAACCAGCTACAGACCAGTCTCTAACCAGCTATAGACCTGTCTCTAACCAGCTACAGACCTGTCTTTAACCAGCTATAAACGGTCTCTAACCAGCTATAGACCTGTCTCTAACCAGCTAAAGACCTGTCTCTAACCAGCTACAGACCAGTCTCTAACCAGCTATAGACCTGTCTCTAACCAACTACGGACCAGTCTTTAACCAGCTATAAACGGTCTCTAACCAGCTACAGACCTGTCTCTAACCAGCTACAGACCAGTCTTTAACCAGCTATAAACGGTCTCTAACCAGCTACAGACCTGTCTCTAACCAGCTACAGACCAGTCTTTAACCAGCTATAAACGGTCTCTAACCAGCTACAGACCTGTCTCTAACCAGCTACAGACCTGTCTCTAACCAGCTATAAACGGTCTCTAACCAACTACAGACCTGTCTCTAACCAGCTATAGACCTGTCTCTAACCAGCTACAGACCTGTCTCTAACCAGCTACAGACCTGTCTCTAACCAGCTACAGACCTGTCTCTAACCAGCTATAGACCTGTCTCTAACCAGCTATAGACCAGTCTCTAACCAGCTACAGACCTGTCTTTAACCAGCTACAGACCTGTCTTTAACCAGCTATAAACGGTCTCTAACCAGCTACAGACCTGTCTCTAACCAGCTACAGACCTGTCTTTAACCAGCTATAAACGGTCTCTAACCAGCTACAGACCTGTCTCTAACCAGCTATAGACCTGTCTCTAACCAGCTACAGACCTGTCTTTAACCAGCTACAGACCTGTCTCTAACCAGCTACAGACCTGTCTCTAACCAGCTACAGACCTGTCTTTAACCAGCTATAAACGGTCTCTAACCAGCTACAGACCTGTCTCTAACCAGCTACAGACCTGTCTTTAACCAGCTATAAACGGTCTCTAACCAGCTATAGACCTGTCTCTAACCAGCTAAAGACCTGTCTTTAACCAGCTATAGACCTGTCTCTAACCAGCTACAGACCTGTCTCTAACCAGCTACAGACCTGTCTTTAACCAGCTATAAACGGTCTCTAACCAGCTACAGACCTGTCTCTAACCAGCTACAGACCTGTCTTTAACCAGCTATAAACGGTCTCTAACCAGCTACAGACCTGTCTCTAACCAGCTATAGACCTGTCTCTAACCAGCTAAAGACCAGTCTCTAACCAGCTACAGACCAGTCTCTAACCAGCTATAGACCTGTCTCTAACCAGCTACAGACCAGTCTCTAACCAGCTACAGACCTGTCTTTAACCAGCTATAGACCTGTCTCTAACCAGCTACAGACCTGTCTCTAACCAGCTACAGACCTGTCTTTAACCAGCTATAAACGGTCTCTAACCAGCTACAGACCTGTCTCTAACCAGCTACAGACCAGTCTCTAACCAGCTACAGACCTGTCTCTAACCAGCTACAGACCAGTCTCTAACCAGCTATAGACCTGTCTCTAACCAGCTACAGACCAGTCTCTAACCAGCTACAGACCTGTCTCTAACCAGCTAAAGACCTGTCTCTAACCAGCTACAGACCAGTCTCTAACCAGCTATAGACCTGTCTCTAACCAGCTAAAGACCTGTCTCTAACCAGCTACAGACCAGTCTCTAACCAGCTACAGACCTGTCTCTAACCAGCTAAAGACCTGTCTCTAACCAGCTACAGACCTGTCTCTCCCCAGCTACAGACCTGTCTCTAACCAGCTATAAACGGTCTCTAACCAGCTATAGACCTGTCTCTAACCAGCTATAGACCTGTCTTTAACCAGTTATAAACGGTCTCTAACCAGCTACAGACCTGTCTCTAACCAGCTACAGACCTGTCTTTAACCAGCTATAAACGGTCTCTAACCAGCTACAGACCTGTCTCTAACCAGCTACAGACCTGTCTTTAACCAGCTATAAACGGTCTCTAACCAGCTATAGACCTGTCTCTAACCAGCTAAAGACCTGTCTCTAACCAGCTACAGACCAGTCTCTAACCAGCTATAGACCTGTCTCTAACCAACTACAGACCAGTCTTTAACCAGCTATAAACGGTCTCTAACCAGCTACAGACCTGTCTCTAACCAGCTACTGACCAGTCTTTAACCAGCTATAAACGGTCTCTAACCAGCTACAGACCTGTGTCTAACCAGCTACAGACCAGTCTTTAACCAGCTATAAACGGTCTCTAACCAGCTACAGACCTGTCTCTAACCAGCTACAGACCTGTCTCTAACCAGCTATAAACGGTCTCTAACCAACTACAGACCTGTCTCTAACCAGCTATAGACCTGTCTCTAACCAGCTATAGACCTGTCTCTAACCAGCTACAGACCTGTCTCTAACCAGCTATAGACCTGTCTCTAACCAGCTACAGACCAGTCTCTAACCAGCTACAGACCAGTCTCTAACCAGCTATAGACCTGTCTCTAACCAGCTACAGACCTGTCTTTAACCAGCTATAAACGGTCTCTAACCAGCTATAGACCTGTCTCTAACCA
Organism: Telmatherina bonti; assembly: GCF_933228915.1. NCBI lineage: Eukaryota > Metazoa > Chordata > Actinopteri > Atheriniformes > Telmatherinidae > Telmatherina > Telmatherina bonti. The sequence continues at coordinate 963,506 of NC_136612.1, read as the reverse complement.
GCTAAAGACCTGTCTCTAACCAGCTACAGACCAGTCTCTAACCAGCTATAGACCTGTCTCTAACCAACTACAGACCAGTCTTTAACCAGCTATAAACGGTCTCTAACCAGCTACAGACCTGTCTCTAACCAGCTACAGACCAGTCTTTAACCAGCTATAAACGGTCTCTAACCAGCTACAGACCTGTGTCTAACCAGCTACAGACCAGTCTTTAACCAGCTATAAACGGTCTCTACCCAGCTACAGACCTGTCTCTAACCAGCTACAGACCTGTCTCTAACCAGCTATAAACGGTCTCTAACCAACTACAGACCTGTCTCTAACCAGCTATAGACCTGTCTCTAACCAGCTACAGACCTGTCTCTAACCAGCTACAGACCTGTCTCTAACCAGCTATATACCTGTGTCTAACCAGCTATAGACCTGTCTCTAACCAGCTACAGACCTGTCTTTAACCAGCTACAGACCTGTCTTTAACCAGCTATAAACGGTCTCTAACCAGCTACAGACCTGTCTCTAACCAGCTACAGACCTGTCTTTAACCAGCTATAAACGGTCTTTAACCAGCTACAGACCTGTCTCTAACCAGCTATAGACCTGTCTCTAACCAGCTACAGACCTGTCTTTAACCAGCTACAGACCTGTCTCTAACCAGCTACAGACCTGTCTCCAACCAGCTACAGACCTGTCTTTAACCAGCTATAAACGGTCTCTAACCAGCTACAGACCTGTCTCTAACCAGCTACAGACCTGTCTTTAACCAGCTATAAACGGTCTCTAACCAGCTATAGACCTGTCTCTAACCAGCTACAGACCTGTCTTTAACCAGATACAGACCTGTCTCTAACCAGCTACAGACCTGTCTCTAACCAGCTACAGACCTGTCTTTAACCAGCTATAAACGGTCTCTAACCAGCTACAGACCTGTCTCTAACCAGCTACAGACCTGTCTTTAACCAGCTATAAACGGTCTCTAACCAGCTACAGACCTGTCTCTAACCAGCTATAGACCTGTCTCTAACCAGCTAAAGACCAGTCTCTAACCAGCTACAGACCTGTCTCTAACCAGCTACAGACCAGTCTCTAACCAGCTACAGACCTGTCTCTAACCAGCTATAGACCTGTCTCTAACCAGCTACAGACCAGTCTCTAACCAGCTACAGACCTGTCTCTAACCAGCTAAAGACCTGTCTCTAACCAGCTACAGACCAGTCTCTAACCAGCTATAGACCTGTCTCTAACCAGCTACAGACCAGTCTCTAACCAGCTACAGACCTGTCTCTAACCAGCTAAAGACCTGTCTCTAACCAGCTACAGACCAGTCTCTAACCAGCTATAGACCTGTCTCTAACCAGCTAAAGACCTGTCTCTAACCAGCTACAGACCATTCTCTAACCAGCTACAGACCTGTCTCTAACCAGCTACAGACCTGTCTCTCCCCAGCTACAGACCTGTCTTTAACCAGCTATAAACGGTCTCTAACCAGCTATAGACCTGTCTCTAACCAGCTATAGACCTGTCTCTAACCAGCTACAGACCTGTCTTTAACCAGCTATAAACGGTCTCTAACCAGCTACAGACCTGTCTCTAACCAGCTACAGACCTGTCTCTAACCAGCTACAGACCTGTCTCTAACCAGCTATAGACCTGTCTCTAACCAGCTACAGACCTGTCTCTAACCAGCTAAAGACCTGTCTCTAACCAGCTACAGACCAGTCTCTAACCAGCTACAGACCAGTCTCTAACCAGCTATAGACCTGTCTCTAACCAGCTACAGACCTGTCTTTAACCAGCTATAAACGGTCTCTAACCAGCTATAAACCTGTCTCTAACCAACTATAGACCTGTCTCTAACCAGCTAAAGACCTGTCTCTAACCAGCTACAGACCAGTCTCTAACCAGCTATAGACCTGTTTCTAACCAGCTACAGACCAGTCTTTAACCAGCTATAAACGGTCTCTAACCAGCTACAGACCTGTCTCTAACCAACTATAGACCTGTCTCTAACCACCTATTGACCTGTCTCTAACCAGCTACAGACCTGTCTCTAACCAGCTACAGACCTGTCTCTAACCAACTATAGACCTGTCTCTAACCAGCTATAAACGGTCTCTAACCAGCTATAGACCTGTCTCTAACCAGCTATAAACGGTCTCTAACCAACTACAGACCTGTCTCTAACCAGCTATTGACCTGTCTCTAACCAGCTACAGACCTGTCTCTAACCAGCTACAGACCTGTCTCTAACCAGCTATAGACCTGTCTCTAACCAACTATAGACCTGTCTCTAACCAGCTATAAACTGTCTCTAACCAGCTACAGACCTGTCTCTAACCAACTATAGACCTGTCTCTAACCAGCTATTGACCTGTCTCTAACCAACTATAGACCTGTCTCTAACCAGCTATTGACCTGTCTCTAACCAGCTAAAGACCTGTCTCTAACCAGCTACAGACCAGTCTCTAACCAGCTACAGACCTGTCTCTAACCAGCTACAGACCTGTCTCTAACCAGCTACAGACCAGTCTCTAACCAGCTATAGACCTGTCTCTAACCAGCTACAGACCTGTCTTTAACCAGCTATAAACAGTCTCTAACCAGCTATAGACCTGTCTCTAACCAGCTAAAGACCTGTCTCTAACCAGCTACAGACCAGTCTCTAACCAGCTACAGACCTGTCTCTAACCAACTACAGACCAGTCTTTAACCAGCTATAAACGGTCTCTAACCAGCTATAGACCTGTCTCTAACCAGCTACAGACCTGTCTCTAACCAGCTATAAACGGTCTCTAACCAACTACAGACCTGTCTCTAACCAGCTATAGACCTGTCTCTAACCAGCTACAGACCAGTCTTTAACCAGCTATAAACGGTCTCTAACCAGCTACAGACCTGTCTCTAACCAGCTACAGACCAGTCTTTAACCAGCTATAAACGGTCTCTAACCAGCTACAGACCTGTCTCTAACCAGCTACAGACCTGTCTCTAACCAGCTATAAACGGTCTCTAACCAGCTATAGACCTGTCTCTAACCAGCTACAGACCAGTCTCTAACCAGCTACAGGCCTGTCTCTAACAGCTATAGACCTGTCTCTAACCAACTACAGACCTGTCTCTAACCAGCTATAGACCTGTCTCTAACCAGCTACAGACCTGTCTCTAACCAGCTACAGACCTGTCTCTAACCAGCTATAGACCTGTCTCTCCCCAGCTACAGACCTGTCTTTAACCAGCTATAAACGGTCTCTAACCAGCTATAGACCTGTCTCTAACCAGCTACAGACCAGTCTTTAACCAGCTATAAACGGTCTCTAACCAGCTACAGACGTGTCTCTAACCAGCTATAGATCTGTCTCTAACCAGCTACAGACCTGTCTCTAACCAGCTACAGACCTGTCTCTAACCAGCTACAGACCTGTCTTTAACCAGCTATAAACGGTCTCTAACCAGCTACAGACCTGTCTCTAACCAGCTACAGACCTGTCTGTAACCAGCTATAAACGGTCTCTAACCAGCTATAGACCTGTCTCTAACCAGCTACTGACCTGTCTTTAACCAGCTATAGACCTGTCTCTAACCAGCTACAGACCTGTCTCCAACCAGCTACAGACCTGTCTTTAACCAGCTATAAACGGTCTCTAACCAGCTACAGACCTGTCTCTAACCAGCTATAGACCTGTCTCTCCCCAGCTACAGACCTGTCTTTAACCAGCTATAAACGGTCTCTAACCAGCTACAGACCTGTCTCTAACCAGCTACAGACCTGTCTCTAACCAGCTATAGACCTGACTCTAACCAACTATAGACCTGTCTCTAACCAGCTATAAACTGTCTCTAACCAGCTACAGACCTGTCTCTAACCAACTATAGACCTGTCTCTAACCAGCTATTGACCTGTCTCTAACCAACTATAGACCTGTCTCTAACCAGCTATTGACCTGTCTCTAACCAGCTACAGACCTGTCTCTAACCAGCTATAGACCTGTCTCTAACCAGCTACAGACCTGTCTCTAACCAGCTACAGACCAGTCTCTAACCAGCTATAGACCTGTCTCTAACCAGCTACAGACCTGTCTTTAACCAGCTATAAACGGTCTCTAACCAGCTATAGACCTGTCTCTAACCAGCTAAAGACCTGTCTCTAACCAGCTACAGACCAGTCTCTAACCAGCTACAGACCTGTCTCTAACCAACTACAGACCAGTCTTTAACCAGCTATAAACGGTCTCTAACCAGCTATAGACCTGTCTCTAACCAACTACAGACCTGTCTCTAACCAGCTATAGACCTGTCTCTAACCAGCTACAGACCAGTCTTTAACCAGCTATAAACGGTCTCTAACCAGCTACAGACCTGTCTCTAACCAGCTACAGACCAGTCTTTAACCAGCTATAAACGGTCTCTAACCAGCTACAGACCTGTCTCTAACCAGCTACAGACCTGTCTCTAACCAGCTATAAACGGTCTCTAACCAGCTATAGACCTGTCTCTAACCAGCTACAGACCAGTCTCTAACCAGCTACAGGCCTGTCTCTAACAGCTATAGACCTGTCTCTTACCAACTACAGACCTGTCTCTAACCAGCTATAGACCTGTCTCTAACCAGCTACAGACCTGTCTCTAACCAGCTACAGACCTGTCTCTAACCAGCTATAGACCTGTCTCTCCCCAGCTACAGACCTGTCTTTAACCAGCTATAAACGGTCTCTAACCAGCTATAGACCTGTCTCTAACCAGCTACAGACCTGTCTTTAACCAGCTATAAACGGTCTCTAACCAGCTACAGACGTGTCTCTAACCAGCTATAGATCTGTCTCTAACCAGCTACAGACCTGTCTCTAACCAGCTACAGACCTGTCTCTAACCAGCTACAGACCTGTCTTTAACCAGCTATAAACGGTCTCTAACCAGCTACAGACCTGTCTCTAACCAGCTACAGACCTGTCTCTAACCAGCTATAGACCTGTCTCTAACCAGCTACAGACCTGTCTTTCACCAGCTATAGACCTGTCTCTAACCAGCTACAGACCTGTCTCTAACCAGCTACAGACCTGTCTTTAACCAGCTATAAACGGTCTCTAACCAGCTACAGACCTGTCTCTAACCAGCTACAGACCTGTCTCTAACCAGCTATAGACCTGTCTCTAACCAGCTACAGACCAGTCTTTAACCAGCTATAAACGGTCTCTAACCAGCTACAGACCTGTCTTTAACCAGCTATAAACGGTCTCTAACCAGCTACAGACCTGTCTCTAACCAGCTATAGACCTGTCTCTAACCAGCTACAGACCAGTCTCTAACCAGCTACAGACCTGTCTCTAACCAGCTACAGACCAGTCTCTAACCAGCTACAGACCTGTCTCTAACCAGCTACAGACCAGTCTCTAACCAGCTATAGACCTGTCTCTAACCAGCTACAGACCAGTCACTAACCAGCTACAGACCTGTCTCTAACCAGCTAAAGACCTGTCTCTAACCAGCTACAGACCAGTCTTTAACCAGCTATAAACGGTCTCTAACCAGCTATAGACCTGTCTCTAACCAGCTACAGACCTGTCTCTAACCAGCTACAGACCTGTCTTTAACCAGCTATAAACGGTCTCTAACCAGCTACAGACCTGTCTCTAACCAGCTACAGACCTGTCTTTAACCAGCTATAAACGGTCTCTAACCAGCTATAGACCTGTCTCTAACCAGCTACAGACCTGTCTTTAACCAGCTATAAACGGTCTCTAACCAGCTACAGACCTGTCTCTAACCAGCTATAGACCTGTCTCTAACCAGCTACAGACCTGTCTTTAACCAGCTATAAACGGTCTCTAACCAGCTACAGACCTGTCTCTAACCAGCTACAGACCTGTCTTTAACCAGCTATAAACGGTCTCTAACCAGCTACAGACCTGTCCCTAACCAGCTACAGACCTGTCTCTAACCAGCTATAGACCTGTCTCTAACCAGCTACCGACCAGTCTCTAACCAGCTACAGACCTGTCTCTAACCAGCTAAAGACCTGTCTCTAACCAGCTACAGACCAGTCTCTAACCAGCTACAAAACTGTCTCTAACCAGCTACAGACCAGTCTCTAACCAGCTATAGACCAGTCTCTAACCAGCTACAGACCAGTCTCTAACCAGCTACAGACCTGTCTCTAACCAGCTAAAGACCTGTCTCTAACCAGCTACAGACCAGTCTCTAACCAGCTATAGACCTGTCTCTAACCAGCTACAGACCAGTCTCTAACCAGCTACAGACCAGTCTCTAACCAGCTAAAGACCTGTCTCTAACCAGCTAAAGACCTGTCTCTAACCAGCTACAGACCTGTCTCTAACCAGCTACAGACCAGTCTCTAACCAGCTACAGACCTGTCTCTAACCAGCTAAAGACCAGTCTCTAACCAGCTACAGACCAGTCTCTAACCAGCTATAGACCTGTCTCTAACCAGCTACAGACCAGTCTTTAAACAGCTAAAGACCTGTCTCTAACCAGCTATAGACCTGTTTCTAACCAGCTACAGACCAGTCTTTAACCAGCTACAGACCTGTCTCTAACCAGCTAAAGACCTGTCTCTAACCAGCTACAGACCTGTCTCTCCCCAGCTACAGACCTGTCTTTAACCAGCTATAAACGGTCTCTAACCAGCTATAGACCTGTCTCTAACCAGCTACAGACCTGTCTCTAACCAGCTACAGACCTGTCTTTAACCAGCTATAAACGGTCTCTAACCAGCTATAGACCTGTCTCTAAACAGCTACAGACCTGTCTTTAACCAGCTATAAACGGTCTCTAACCAGCTATAGACCTGTCTCTAACCAGCTACAGACCTGTCTTTAACCAGCTATAAACGGTCTCTAACCAGCTACAGACCTGTCTCTAACCAGCTATAGACCTGTCTCTAACCAGCTACAGACCTGTCTTTAACCAGCTATAAACGGTCTCTAACCAGCTACAGACCTGTCTCTAACCAGCTACAGACCAGTCTTTAACCAGCTATAAACGGTCTCTAACCAGCTACAGACCTGTCTCTAACCAGCTACAGACCAGTCTTTAACCAGCTATAAACGGTCTCTAACCAGCTACAGACCTGTCTCTAACCAGCTACAGACCTGTCTCTAACCAGCTATAAACGGTCTCTAACCAGCTATAGACCTGTCTCTAACCAGCTACAGACCAGTCTCTAACCAGCTACAGGCCTGTCTCTAACAGCTATAGACCTGTCTCTAACCAACTACAGACCTGTCTCTAACCAGCTATAGACCTGTCTCTAACCAGCTACAGACCTGTCTCTAACCAGCTACAGACCTGTCTCTAACCAGCTATAGACCTGTCTCTCCCCAGCTACAGACCTGTCTTTAACCAGCTATAAACGGTCTCTAACCAGCTATAGACCTGTCTCTAACCAGCTACAGACCAGTCTTTAACCAGCTATAAACGGTCTCTAACCAGCTACAGACGTGTCTCTAACCAGCTATAGATCTGTCTCTAACCAGCTACAGACCTGTCTCTAACCAGCTACAGACCTGTCTCTAACCAGCTACAGACCTGTCTTTAACCAGCTATAAACGGTCTCTAACCAGCTACAGACCTGTCTCTAACCAGCTACAGACCTGTCTGTAACCAGCTATAAACGGTCTCTAACCAGCTATAGACCTGTCTCTAACCAGCTACTGACCTGTCTTTAACCAGCTATAGACCTGTCTCTAACCAGCTACAGACCTGTCTCCAACCAGCTACAGACCTGTCTTTAACCAGCTATAAACGGTCTCTAACCAGCTACAGACCTGTCTCTAACCAGCTATAGACCTGTCTCTCCCCAGCTACAGACCTGTCTTTAACCAGCTATAAACGGTCTCTAACCAGCTACAGACCTGTCTCTAACCAGCTACAGACCTGTCTCTAACCAGCTATAGACCTGACTCTAACCAACTATAGACCTGTCTCTAACCAGCTATAAACTGTCTCTAACCAGCTACAGACCTGTCTCTAACCAACTATAGACCTGTCTCTAACCAGCTATTGACCTGTCTCTAACCAACTATAGACCTGTCTCTAACCAGCTATTGACCTGTCTCTAACCAGCTAAAGACCTGTCTCTAACCAGCTATAGACCTGTCTCTAACCAGCTACAGACCTGTCTCTAACCAGCTACAGACCAGTCTCTAACCAGCTATAGACCTGTCTCTAACCAGCTACAGACCTGTCTTTAACCAGCTATAAACGGTCTCTAACCAGCTATAGACCTGTCTCTAACCAGCTAAAGACCTGTCTCTAACCAGCTACAGACCAGTCTCTAACCAGCTACAGACCTGTCTCTAACCAACTACAGACCAGTCTTTAACCAGCTATAAACGGTCTCTAACCAGCTATAGACCTGTCTCTAACCAACTACAGACCTGTCTCTAACCAGCTATAGACCTGTCTCTAACCAGCTACAGACCAGTCTTTAACCAGCTATAAACGGTCTCTAACCAGCTACAGACCTGTCTCTAACCAGCTACAGACCAGTCTTTAACCAGCTATAAACGGTCTCTAACCAGCTACAGACCTGTCTCTAACCAGCTACAGACCTGTCTCTAACCAGCTATAAACGGTCTCTAACCAGCTATAGACCTGTCTCTAACCAGCTACAGACCAGTCTCTAACCAGCTACAGGCCTGTCTCTAACAGCTATAGACCTGTCTCTTACCAACTACAGACCTGTCTCTAACCAGCTATAGACCTGTCTCTAACCAGCTACAGACCTGTCTCTAACCAGCTACAGACCTGTCTCTAACCAGCTATAGACCTGTCTCTCCCCAGCTACAGACCTGTCTTTAACCAGCTATAAACGGTCTCTAACCAGCTATAGACCTGTCTCTAACCAGCTACAGACCTGTCTTTAACCAGCTATAAACGGTCTCTAACCAGCTACAGACGTGTCTCTAACCAGCTATAGATCTGTCTCTAACCAGCTACAGACCTGTCTCTAACCAGCTACAGACCTGTCTCTAACCAGCTACAGACCTGTCTTTAACCAGCTATAAACGGTCTCTAACCAGCTACAGACCTGTCTCTAACCAGCTACAGACCTGTCTCTAACCAGCTATAGACCTGTCTCTAACCAGCTACAGACCTGTCTTTAACCAGCTATAGACCTGTCTCTAACCAGCTACAGACCTGTCTCTAACCAGCTACAGACCTGTCTTTAACCAGCTATAAACGGTCTCTAACCAGCTACAGACCTGTCTCTAACCAGCTACAGACCTGTCTCTAACCAGCTATAGACCTGTCTCTAACCAGCTACAGACCAGTCTTTAACCAGCTATAAACGGTCTCTAACCAGCTACAGACCTGTCTTTAACCAGCTATAAACGGTCTCTAACCAGCTACAGACCTGTCTCTAACCAGCTATAGACCTGTCTCTAACCAGCTACAGACCAGTCTCTAACCAGCTACAGACCTGTCTCTAACCAGCTACAGACCAGTCTCTAACCAGCTACAGACCTGTCTCTAACCAGCTACAGACCAGTCTCTAACCAGCTATAGACCTGTCTCTAACCAGCTACAGACCAGTCACTAACCAGCTACAGACCTGTCTCTAACCAGCTAAAGACCTGTCTCTAACCAGCTACAGACCAGTCTCTAACCAGCTATAGACCTGTCTCTAACCAGCTAAAGACCTGTCTCTAACCAGCTACAGACCAGTCTCTAACCAGCTACAGACCTGTCTCTCCCCAGCTACAGACCTGTCTTTAACCAGCTATAAACGGTCTCTAACCAGCTATAGACCTGTCTCTAACCAGCTACAGACCTGTCTCTAACCAGCTACAGACCTGTCTTTAACCAGCTATAAACGGTCTCTAACCAGCTACAGACCTGTCTCTAACCAGCTACAGACCTGTCTTTAACCAGCTATAAACGGTCTCTAACCAGCTATAGACCTGTCTCTAACCAGCTACAGACCTGTCTTTAACCAGCTATAAACGGTCTCTAACCAGCTACAGACCTGTCTCTAACCAGCTATAGACCTGTCTCTAACCAGCTACAGACCTGTCTTTAACCAGCTATAAACGGTCTCTAACCAGCTACAGACCTGTCTCTAACCAGCTACAGACCTGTCTTTAACCAGCTATAAACGGTCTCTAACCAGCTACAGACCTGTCCCTAACCAGCTACAGACCTGTCTCTAACCAGCTATAGACCTGTCTCTAACCAGCTACCGACCAGTCTCTAACCAGCTACAGACCTGTCTCTAACCAGCTAAAGACCTGTCTCTAACCAGCTACAGACCAGTCTCTAACCAGCTACAAAACTGTCTCTAACCAGCTACAGACCAGTCTCTAACCAGCTATAGACCAGTCTCTAACCAGCTACAGACCAGTCTCTAACCAGCTACAGACCTGTCTCTAACCAGCTAAAGACCTGTCTCTAACCAGCTACAGACCAGTCTCTAACCAGCTATAGACCTGTCTCTAACCAGCTACAGACCAGTCTCTAACCAGCTACAGACCAGTCTCTAACCAGCTAAAGACCTGTCTCTAACCAGCTAAAGACCTGTCTCTAACCAGCTACAGACCTGTCTCTAACCAGCTACAGACCAGTCTCTAACCAGCTACAGACCTGTCTCTAACCAGCTAAAGACCTGTCTCTAACCAGCTACAGACCAGTCTCTAACCAGCTACAGACCAGTCTCTAACCAGCTATAGACCTGTCTCTAACCAGCTACAGACCAGTCTTTAACCAGCTACAGACCTGTCTCTAACCAGCTAAAGACCTGTCTCTAACCAGCTACAGACCTGTCTCTCCCCAGCTACAGACCTGTCTTTAACCAGCTATAAACGGTCTCTAACCAGCTATAGACCTGTCTCTAACCAGCTACAGACCTGTCTCTAACCAGCTACAGACCTGTCTTTAACCAGCTATAAACGGTCTCTAACCAGCTACAGACCTGTCTCTAACCAGCTACAGACCTGTCTTTAACCAGCTATAAACGGTCTCTAACCAGCTATAGACCTGTCTCTAACCAGCTACAGACCTGTCTTTAACCAGCTATAAACGGTCTCTAACCAGCTACAGACCTGTCTCTAACCAGCTATAGACCTGTCTCTAACCAGCTACAGACCTGTCTTTAACCAGCTATAAACGGTCTCTAACCAGCTACAGACCTGTCTCTAACCAGCTACAGACCTGTCTTTAACCAGCTATAAACGGTCTCTAACCAGCTACAGACCTGTCCCTAACCAGCTACAGACCTGTCTCTAACCAGCTATAGACCTGTCTCTAACCAGCTACCGACCAGTCTCTAACCAGCTACAGACCTGTCTCTAACCAGCTAAAGACCTGTCTCTAACCAGCTACAGACCAGTCTCTAACCAGCTACAAACCTGTCTCTAACCAGCTACAGACCAGTCTCTAACCAGCTATAGACCAGTCTCTAACCAGCTACAGACCAGTCTCTAACCAGCTACAGACCTGTCTCTAACCAGCTAAAGACCTGTCTCTAACCAGCTACAGACCAGTCTCTAACCAGCTATAGACCTGTCTCTAACCAGCTACAGACCAGTCTCTAACCAGCTACAGACCAGTCTCTAACCAGCTAAAGACCTGTCTCTAACCAGCTAAAGACCTGTCTCTAACCAGCTACAGACCTGTCTCTAACCAGCTACAGACCAGTCTCTAACCAGCTACAGACCTGTCTCTAACCAGCTAAAGACCTGTCTCTAACCAGCTACAGACCAGTCTCTAACCAGCTACAGACCAGTCTCTAACCAGCTATAGACCTGTCTCTAACCAGCTACAGACCAGTCTTTAAACAGCTAAAGACCTGTCTCTAACCAGCTATAGACCTGTTTCTAACCAGCTACAGACCAGTCTTTAACCAGCTATAAACGGTCTCTAACCAGCTACAGACCTGTCTCTAACCAGCTATAAACGGTCTCTAACCAACTATAGACCTGTCTCTAACCAGCTATTGACCTGTCTCTAACCAGCTAAAGACCTGTCTCTAACCAGCTACAGACCTGTCTCTAACCAACTATAGACCTGTCTCTAACCAGCTATAAACGGTCTCTAACCAGCTATAGACCTGCCTCTAACCAGCTATAAACGGTCTCTAACCAGCTACAGACCTGTCTCTAACCAGCTATAAACGGTCTCTAACCAACTACAGACCTGTCTCTAACCAGCTATTGACCTGTCTCTAACCAGCTACAGACCTGTCTCTAACCAGCTACAGACCTGTCTCTAACCAGCTATAGACCTGTCTCTAACCAACTATAGACCTGTCTCTAACCAGCTATAAACTGTCTCTAACCAGCTACAGACCTGTCTCTAACCAACTATAGACCTGTCTCTAACCAGCTATTGACCTGTCTCTAACCAACTATAGACCTGTCTCTAACCAGCTATTGACCTGTCTCTAACCAGCTAAAGACCTGTCTCTAACCAGCTACAGACCAGTCTCTAACCAGCTACAGACCTGTCTCTAACCAGCTAGAGACCAGTCTCTAACCAGCTACAGACCTGTCTCTAACCAGCTACAGACCTGTCTCTAACCAGCTATAGACCTGTCTCTAACCAGCTACAGACCTGTCTTTAACCAGCTATAAACGGTCTCTAACCAGCTACAGACCTGTCTCTAACCAGCTACAGACCTGTCTTTAACCAGCTATAAACGGTCTCTAACCAGCTACAGACCGGTCTCTAACCAGCTATAGACCTGTCTCTAACCAGCTACAGACCAGTCTCTAACCAGCTACAGACCTGTCTCTAACCAGCTACAGACCAGTCTCTAACCAGCTACAGACCTGTCTCTAACCAGCTACAGACCAGTCTCTAACCAGCTATAGACCTGTCTCTAACCAGCTACAGACCAGTCACTAACCAGCTACAGACCTGTCTCTAACCAGCTAAAGACCTGTCTCTAACCAGCTACAGACCAGTCTCTAACCAGCTATAGACCTGTCTCTAACCAGCTAAAGACCTGTCTCTAACCAGCTACAGACCAGTCTCTAACCAGCTACAGACCTGTCTCTAACCAGCTAAAGACCTGTCTCTAACCAGCTACAGACCTGTCTCTCCCCAGCTACAGACCTGTCTTTAACCAGCTATAAACGGTCTCTGACCAGCTATAGACCTGTCTCTAACCAGCTACAGACCTGTCTCTAACCAGCTACAGACCTGTCTCTAACCAGCTATAAACGGTCTCTAACCAGCTACAGACCTGTCTCTAACCAGCTACAGACCTGTCTTTAACCAGCTATAAACGGTCTCTAACCAGCTATAGACCTGTCTCTAACCAGCTACAGACCTGTCTCTCCCCAGCTACAGACCTGTCTTTAACCAGCTACAGACCTGTCTCTAACCAGCTATAGACCTGTCTCTAACCAGCTACAGACCTGTCTTTAACCAGCTATAAACGGTCTCTAACCAGCTACAGACCTGTCTCTAACCAGCTACAGACCTGTCTTTAACCAGCTATAAACGGTCTCTAACCAGCTACAGACCTGTCTCTAACCAGCTACAGACCTGTCTTTAACCAGCTATAAACGGTCTCTAACCAGCTACAGACCTGTCCCTAACCAGCTACAGACCTGTCTCTAACCAGCTATAGACCTGTCTCTAACCAGCTACCGACCAGTCTCTAACCAGCTACAGACCTGTCTCTAACCAGCTACAGACCAGTCTCTAACCAGCTACAAACCTGTCTCTAACCAGCTACAGACCAGTCTCTAACCAGCTATAGACCAGTCTCTAACCAGCTACAGACCAGTCTCTAACCAGCTACAGACCTGTCTCTAACCAGCTAAAGACCTGTCTCTAACCAGCTACAGACCAGTCTCTAACCAGCTATAGACCTGTCTCTAACCAGCTACAGACCAGTCTCTAACCAGCTACAGACCAGTCTCTAACCAGCTAAAGACCTGTCTCTAACCAGCTAAAGACCTGTCTCTAACCAGCTACAGACCTGTCTCTAACCAGCTACAGACCAGTCTCTAACCAGCTACAGACCTGTCTCTAACCAGCTAAAGACCTGTCTCTAACAAGCTACAGACCAGTCTCTAACCAGCTACAGACCAGTCTCTAACCAGCTATAGACCTGTCTCAAACCAGCTACAGACCAGTCTTTAAACAGCTAAAGACCTGTCTCTAACCAGCTATAGACCTGTTTCTAACCAGCTACAGACCAGTCTTTAACCAGCTATAAACGGTCTCTAACCAACTATAGACCTGTCTCTAACCAGCTATTGACCTGTCTCTAACCAGCTAAAGACCTGTCTCTAACCAGCTACAGACCTGTCTCTAACCAACTATAGACCTGTCTCTAACCAGCTATAAACGGTCTCTAACCAGCTATAGACCTGCCTCTAACCAGCTATAAACGGTCTCTAACCAGCTACAGACCTGTCTCTAACCAGCTATAAACGGTCTCTAACCAACTACAGACCTGTCTCTAACCAGCTATTGACCTGTCTCTAACCAGCTACAGACCTGTCTCTAACCAGCTACAGACCTGTCTCTAACCAGCTATAGACCTGTCTCTAACCAACTATAGACCTGTCTCTAACCAGCTATAAACTGTCTCTAACCAGCTACAGACCTGTCTCTAACCAACTATAGACCTGTCTCTAACCAGCTTATGACCTGTCTCTAACCAACTATAGACCTGTCTCTAACCAGCTATTGACCTGTCTCTAACCAGCTAAAGACCTGTCTCTAACCAGCTACAGACCAGTCTCTAACCAGCTACAGACCTGTCTCTAACCAGCTACAGACCAGTCTCTAACCAGCTACAGACCTGTCTCTAACCAGCTACAGACCTGTCTCTAACCAGCTATAGACCTGTCTCTAACCAGCTACAGACCTGTCTTTAACCAGCTATAAACGGTCTCTAACCAGCTACAGACCTGTCTCTAACCAGCTACAGACCAGTCTTTAACCAGCTATAAACGGTCTCTAACCAGCTACAGACCGGTCTCTAACCAGCTATAGACCTGTCTCTAACCAGCTACAGACCAGTCTCTAACCAGCTACAGACCTGTCTCTAACCAGCTACAGACCAGTCTCTAACCAGCTACAGACCTGTCTCTAACCAGCTACAGACCAGTCTCTAACCAGCTATAGACCTGTCTCTAACCAGCTACAGACCAGTCACTAACCAGCTACAGACCTGTCTCTAACCAGCTAAAGACCTGTCTCTAACCAGCTACAGACCAGTCTCTAACCAGCTATAGACCTGTCTCTAACCAGCTAAAGACCTGTCTCTAACCAGCTACAGACCAGTCTCTAACCAGCTACAGACCTGTCTCTAACCAGCTAAAGACCTGTCTCTAACCAGCTACAGACCTGTCTATCCCCAGCTACAGACCTGTCTTTAACCAGCTATAAACGGTCTCTAACCAGCTATAGACCTGTCTCTAACCAGCTACAGACCTGTCTCTAACCAGCTACAGACCTGTCTCTAACCAGCTATAAACGGTCTCTAACCAGCTACAGACCTGTCTCTAACCAGCTACAGACCTGTCTTTAACCAGCTATAAACGGTCTCTAACCAGCTATAGACCTGTCTCTAACCAGCTACAGACCTGTCTCTCCCCAGCTACAGACCTGTCTTTAACCAGCTACAGACCTGTCTCTAACCAGCTATAGACCTGTCTCTAACCAGCTACAGACCTGTCTTTAACCAGCTATAAACGGTCTCTAACCAGCTACAGACCTGTCTCTAACCAGCTACAGACCTGTCTTTAACCAGCTATAAACGGTCTCTAACCAGCTACAGACCTGTCTCTAACCAGCTACAGACCTGTCTTTAACCAGCTATAAACGGTCTCTAACCAGCTACAGACCTGTCCCTAACCAGCTACAGACCTGTCTCTAACCAGCTATAGACCTGTCTCTAACCAGCTAAAGACCTGTCTCTAACCAGCTACAGACCTGTCTCTCCCCAGCTACAGACCTGTCTTTAACCAGCTATAAACGGTCTCTAACCAGCTATAGACCTGTCTCTAACCAGCTACAGACCTGTCTCTAACCAGCTATAAACGGTCTCTAACCAGCTACAGACCTGTCTCTAACCAGCTACAGACCTGTCTTTAACCAGCTATAAACGGTCTCTAACCAGCTATAGACCTGTCTCTAACCAGCTACAGACCTGTCTCTCCCCAGCTACAGACCTGTCTTTAACCAGCTACAGACCTGTCTCTAACCAGCTATAGACCTGTCTCTAACCAGCTACAGACCTGTCTTTAACCAGCTATAAACGGTCTCTAACCAGCTACAGACCTGTCTCTAACCAGCTACAGACCTGTCTTTAACCAGCTATAAACGGTCTCTAACCAGCTACAGACCTGTCCCTAACCAGCTACAGACCTGTCTCTAACCAGCTATAGACCTGTCTCTAACCAGCTACCGACCAGTCTCTAACCAGCTACAGACCTGTCTCTAACCAGCTAAAGACCTGTCTCTAACCAGCTACAGACCAGTCTCTAACCAGCTACAAACCTGTCTCTAACCAGCTACAGACCAGTCTCTAACCAGCTATAGACCAGTCTCTAACCAGCTACAGACCTGTCTCTAACCAGCTACAGACCTGTCTTTAACCAGCTATAAACGGTCTCTAACCAGCTATAGACCTGTCTCTAACCAGCTACAGACCTGTCTCTCCCCAGCTACAGACCTGTCTTTAACCAGCTACAGACCTGTCTCTAACCAGCTATAGACCTGTCTCTAACCAGCTACAGACCTGTCTTTAACCAGCTATAAACGGTCTCTAACCAGCTACAGACCTGTCTCTAACCAGCTACAGACCTGTCTTTAACCAGCTATAAACGGTCTCTAACCAGCTACAGACCTGTCCCTAAACAGCTACAGACCTGTCTCTAACCAGCTATAGACCTGTCTCTAACCAGCTACCGACCAGTCTCTAACCAGCTACAGACCTGTCTCTAACCAGCTAAAGACCTGTCTCTAACCAGCTACAGACCAGTCTCTAACCAGCTACAAACCTGTCTCTAACCAGCTACAGACCAGTCTCTAACCAGCTATAGACCAGTCTCTAACCAGCTACAGACCAGTCTCTAACCAGCTACAGACCTGTCTCTAACCAGCTAAAGACCTGTCTCTAACCAGCTACGGACCAGTCTCTAACCAGCTATAGACCTGTCTCTAACCAGCTACAGACCAGTCTCTAACCAGCTACAGACCTGTCTCTAACCAGCTAAAGACCTGTCTCTAACCAGCTACAGACCTGTCTCTAACCAGCTACAGACCAGTCTCTAACCAGCTACAGACCTGTCTCTAACCAGCTAAAGACCTGTCTCTAACCAGCTACAGACCAGTCTCTAACCAGCTACAGACCAGTCTCTAACCAGCTATAGACCTGTCTCTAACCAGCTACAGACCAGTCTTTAAACAGCTAAAGACCTGTCTCTAACCAGCTATAGACCTGTTTCTAACCAGCTACAGACCAGTCTTTAACCAGCTATAAACGGTCTCTAACCAGCTATAAACCTGTCTCTAACCAACTATAGACCTGTCTCTAACCAGCTAAAGACCTGTCTCTAACCAGCTACAGACCAGTCTCTAACCAGCTATAGACCTGTTTCTAACTAGCTACAGACCAGTCTTTAACCAGCTATAAACGGTCTCTAACCAGCTACAGACCTGTCTCTAACCAGCTATAAACGGTCTCTAACCAACTATAGACCTGTCTCTAACCAGCTATTGACCTGTCTCTAACCAGCTAAAGACCTGTCTCTAACCAGCTACAGACCTGTCTCTAACCAACTATAGACCTGTCTCTAACCAGCTATAAACGGTCTCTAACCAGCTATAGACCTGCCTCTAACCAGCTATAAACGGTCTCTAACCAGCTACAGACCTGTCTCTAACCAGCTATAAACGGTCTCTAACCAACTACAGACCTGTCTCTAACCAGCTATTGACCTGTCTCTAACCAGCTACAGACCTGTCTCTAACCAGCTACAGACCTGTCTCTAACCAGCTATAGACCTGTCTCTAACCAACTATAGACCAGTCTCTAACCAGCTATAAACTGTCTCTAACCAGCTACAGACCTGTCTCTAACCAACTATAGACCTGTCTCTAACCAGCTATTGACCTGTCTCTAACCAACTATAGACCTGTCTCTAACCAGCTATTGACCTGTCTCTAACCAGCTAAAGACCTGTCTCTAACCAGCTACAGACCTGTCTCGAACCAGCTACAGACCAGTCTCTAACCAGCTATAGACCTGTCTCTAACCAGCTACAGACCTGTCTTTAACCAGCTATAAACGGTCTCTAACCAGCTATAGACCTGTCTCTAACCAGCTAAAGACCTGTCTCTAACCAGCTACAGACCAGTCTCTAACCAGCTACAGATCTGTCTCTAACCAACTACAGACCAGTCTTTAACCAGCTATAAACGGTCTCTAACCAGCTACAGACCTGTCTCTAACCAGCTACAGACCTGTCTCTAACCAGCTATAAACGGTCTCTAACCAACTACAGACCTGTCTCTAACCAGCTATAGACCTGTCTCTAACCAGCTAAAGACCAGTCTTTAACCAGCTATAAACGGTCTCTAACCAGCTACAGACCTGTCTCTAACCAGCTACAGACCAGTCTTTAACCAGCTATAAACGGTCTCTAACCAGCTACAGACCTGTCTCTAACCAGCTACAGACCTTTCTCTAACCAGCTATAAACGGTCTCTAACCAGCTATAGACCTGTCTCTAACCAGCTACAGACCAGTCTTTAACCAGCTATAAACGGTCTCTAACCAGCTACAGACCTGTCTCTAACCAGCTACAGACCAGTCTTTAACCAGCTATAAACGGTCTCTAACCAGCTACAGACCTGTCTCTAACCAGCTACAGACCAGTCTTTAACCAGCTATAAACGGTCTCTAACCAGCTACAGACCTGTCTCTAACCAGCTACAGGCCTGTCTCTAACAGCTATAGACCTGTCTCTAACCAGCTACAGACCTGTCTTTAACCAGCTATAAACGGTCTCTAACCAGCTATAGACCTGTCTCTAACCAGCTAAAGACCTGTCTCTAACCAGCTACAGACCAGTCTCTAACCAGCTACAGATCTGTCTCTAAACAACTACAGACCAGTCTTTAACCAGCTATAAACGGTCTCTAACCAGCTACAGACCTGTCTCTAACCAGCTACAGACCAGTCTTTAACCAGCTATAAACGGTCTCTAACCAGCTACAGACCTGTCTCTAACCAGCTACAGACCTTTCTCTAACCAGCTATAAACGGTCTCTAACCAGCTATAGACCTGTCTCTAACCAGCTACAGACCAGTCTTTAACCAGCTATAAACGGTCTCTAACCAGCTACAGACCTGTCTCTAACCAGCTACAGACCAGTCTTTAACCAGCTATAAACGGTCTCTAACCAGCTACAGACCTGTCTCTAACCAGCTACAGACCAGTCTTTAACCAGCTATAAACGGTCTCTAACCAGCTAAAGACCTGTCTCTAACCAGCTACGGACCAGTCTCTAACCAGCTATAGACCTGTCTCTAACCAGCTACAGACCAGTCTCTAACCAGCTACAGACCTGTCTCTAACCAGCTAAAGACCTGTCTCTAACCAGCTACAGACCTGTCTCTAACCAGCTACAGACCAGTCTCTAACCAGCTACAGACCTGTCTCTAACCAGCTAAAGACCTGTCTCTAACCAGCTACAGACCAGTCTCTAACCAGCTACAGACCAGTCTCTAACCAGCTATAGACCTGTCTCTAACCAGCTACAGACCAGTCTTTAAACAGCTAAAGACCTGTCTCTAACCAGCTATAGACCTGTTTCTAACCAGCTACAGACCAGTCTTTAACCAGCTATAAACGGTCTCTAACCAGCTATAAACCTGTCTCTAACCAACTATAGACCTGTCTCTAACCAGCTAAAGACCTGTCTCTAACCAGCTACAGACCAGTCTCTAACCAGCTATAGACCTGTTTCTAACTAGCTACAGACCAGTCTTTAACCAGCTATAAACGGTCTCTAACCAGCTACAGACCTGTCTCTAACCAGCTATAAACGGTCTCTAACCAACTATAGACCTGTCTCTAACCAGCTATTGACCTGTCTCTAACCAGCTAAAGACCTGTCTCTAACCAGCTACAGACCTGTCTCTAACCAACTATAGACCTGTCTCTAACCAGCTATAAACGGTCTCTAACCAGCTATAGACCTGCCTCTAACCAGCTATAAACGGTCTCTAACCAGCTACAGACCTGTCTCTAACCAGCTATAAACGGTCTCTAACCAACTACAGACCTGTCTCTAACCAGCTATTGACCTGTCTCTAACCAGCTACAGACCTGTCTCTAACCAGCTACAGACCTGTCTCTAACCAGCTATAGACCTGTCTCTAACCAACTATAGACCTGTCTCTAACCAGCTATAAACTGTCTCTAACCAGCTACAGACCTGTCTCTAACCAACTATAGACCTGTCTCTAACCAGCTATTGACCTGTCTCTAACCAACTATAGACCTGTCTCTAACCAGCTATTGACCTGTCTCTAACCAGCTAAAGACCTGTCTCTAACCAGCTACAGACCTGTCTCTAACCAGCTACAGACCAGTCTCTAACCAGCTATAGACCTGTCTCTAACCAGCTACAGACCTGTCTTTAACCAGCTATAAACGGTCTCTAACCAGCTATAGACCTGTCTCTAACCAGCTAAAGACCTGTCTCTAACCAGCTACAGACCAGTCTCTAACCAGCTACAGATCTGTCTCTAACCAACTACAGACCAGTCTTTAACCAGCTATAAACGGTCTCTAACCAGCTACAGACCTGTCTCTAACCAGCTACAGACCTGTCTCTAACCAGCTATAAACGGTCTCTAACCAACTACAGACCTGTCTCTAACCAGCTATAGACCTGTCTCTAACCAGCTACAGACCAGTCTTTAACCAGCTATAAACGGTCTCTAACCAGCTACAGACCTGTCTCTAACCAGCTACAGACCAGTCTTTAACCAGCTATAAACGGTCTCTAACCAGCTACAGACCTGTCTCTAACCAGCTACAGACCTTTCTCTAACCAGCTATAAACGGTCTCTAACCAGCTATAGACCTGTCTCTAACCAGCTACAGACCAGTCTTTAACCAGCTATAAACGGTCTCTAACCAGCTACAGACCTGTCTCTAACCAGCTACAGACCAGTCTTTAACCAGCTATAAACGGTCTCTAACCAGCTACAGACCTGTCTCTAACCAGCTACAGACCAGTCTTTAACCAGCTATAAACGGTCTCTAACCAGCTACAGACCTGTCTCTAACCAGCTACAGACCTGTCTCTAACCAGCTACAGGCCTGTCTCTAACAGCTATAGACCTGTCTCTAACCAGCTACAGACCTGTCTCTAACCAGCTATAGACCTGTCTCTAACCAGCTACAGACCTGTCTCTAACCAGCTACAGACCTGTCTCTAACCAGCTATAGACCTGTCTCTCCCCAGCTACAGACCTGTCTTTAACCAGCTATAAACGGTCTCTAACCAGCTATAGACCTGTCTCTAACCAGCTACAGACCTGTCTTTAACCAGCTATAAACGGTCTCTAACCAGCTACAGACGTGTCTCTAACCAGCTATAGATCTGTCTCTAACCAGCTACAGACCTGTCTCTAACCAGCTACAGACCTGTCTTTAACCAGCTATAAACGGTCTCTAACCAGCTACAGACCTGTCTCTAACCAGCTACAGACCTGTCTTTAACCAGCTATAAACGGTCTCTAACCAGCTATAGACCTGTCTCTAACCAGCTACAGACCTGTCTTTAACCAGCTATAGACCTGTCTCTAACCAGCTACAGACCTGTCTCTAACCAGCTACAGACCTGTCTTTAACCAGCTATAAACGGTCTCTAACCAGCTACAGACCTGTCTCTAACCAGCTACAGACCTGTCTCTAACCAGCTATAGACCTGTCTCTAACCAGCTACAGACCTGTCTTTAACCAGCTATAAACGGTCTCTAACCAGCTACAGACCTGTCTCTAACCAGCTACAGACCTGTCTTTAACCAGCTATAAACGGTCTCTAACCAGCTACAGACCTGTCTCTAACCAGCTATAGACCTGTCTCTAACCAGCTAAAGACCAGTCTCTAACCAGCTACAGACCTGTCTCTAACCAGCTACAGACCAGTCTCTAACCAGCTACAGACCTGTCTCTAACCAGCTACAGACCAGTCTCTAACCAGCTATAGACCTGTCTCTAACCAGCTACAGACCAGTCTCTAACCAGCTAAAGACCTGTCTCTAACCAGCTACAGACCAGTCTCTAACCAGCTACAGACCAGTCTCTAACCAGCTATAGACCTGTCTCTAACCAGCTAAAGACCTGTCTCTAACCAGCTACAGACCAGTCTCTAACCAGCTACAGACCTGTCTCTAACCAGCTAAAGACCTGTCTCTAACCAGCTACAGACCTGTCTCTCCCCAGCTACAGACCTGTCTTTAACCAGCTATAAACGGTCTCTAACCAGCTATAGACCTGTCTCTAACCAGCTACAGACCTGTCTCTAACCAGCTACAGACCAGTCTTTAACCAGCTATAAACGGTCTCTAACCAGCTATAGACCTGTCTCTAACCAGCTACAGACCTGTCTCTAACCAGCTACAGACCTGTCTTTAACCAGCTATAAACGGTCTCTAACCAGCTACAGACCTGTCTCTAACCAGCTACAGACCTGTCTCTAACCAGCTATAGACCTGTCTCTAACCAGCTACCGACCAGTCTCTAACAAGCTTCAGACCTGTCTCTAACCAGCTAAAGACCTGTCTCTAACCAGCTACAGACCAGTCTCTAACCAGCTACAGACCTGTCTCTAACCAGCTACAGACCAGTCTCTAACCAGCTATAGACCTGTCTCTAACCAGCTACAGACCAGTCTCTAACCAGCTACAGACCTGTCTCTAACCAGCTAAAGACCTGTCTCTAACCAGCTACAGACCAGTCTCTAACCAGCTATAGACCTGTCTCTAACCAGCTAAAGACCTGTCTCTAACCAGCTACAGACCTGTCTCTAACCAGCTACAGACCAGTCTCTAACCAGCTATAGACCTGTCTCTAACCAGCTACAGACCTGTCTCTAACCAGCTAAAGACCTGTCTCTAACCAGCTACAGACCAGTCTCTAACCAGCTACAGACCAGTCTCTAACCAGCTATAGACCTGTCTCTAACCAGCTACAGACCTGTCTTTAACCAGCTATAAACCGTCTCTAACCAGCTATAAACCTGTCTCTAACCAACTATAGACCTGTCTCTAACCAGCTAAAGACCTGTCTCTAACCAGCTACAGACCAGTCTCTAACCAGCTATAGACCTGTTTCTAACCAGCTACAGACCAGTCTTTAACCAGCTATAAACGGTCTCTAACCAGCTACAGACCTGTCTCTAACCAGCTATAAACGGTCTCTAACCAACTATAGACCTGTCTCTAACCAGCTAATGACCTGTCTCTAACCAGCTACAGACCTGTCTCTAACCAGCTACAGACCTGTCTCTAACCAACTATAGACCTGTCTCTAACCAGCTATAAACGGTCTCTAACCAGCTACAGACCTGTCTCTAACCAACTATAGACCTGTCTCTAACCAGCTATAGACCTGTCTCTAACCAGCTATAAACGGTCTCTAACCAGCTACAGACCTGTCTCTAACCAGCTATAAACGGTCTCTAACCAACTACAGACCTGTCTCTAACCAGCTATTGACCTGTCTCTAACCAGCTACAGACCTGTCTCTAACCAGCTACAGACCTGTCTCTAACCAGCTATAGACCTGTCTCTAACCAACTATAGACCTGTCTCTAACCAGCTATAAACTGTCTCTAACCAGCTACAGACCTGTCTCTAACCAACTATAGACCTGTCTCTAACCAGCTATTGACCTGTCTCTAACCAACTATAGACCTGTCTCTAACCAGCTATTGACCTGTCTCTAACCAGCTAAAGACCTGTCTCTAACCAGCTACAGACCAGTCTCTAACCAGCTACAGACCTGTCTCTAACCAGCTACAGACCTGTCTCTAACCAGCTACAGACCAGTCTCTAACCAGCTATAGACCTGTCTCTAACCAGCTACAGACCTGTCTTTAACCAGCTATAAACGGTCTCTAACCAGCTATAGACCTGTCTCTAACCAGCTATAGACCTGTCTCTAACCAGCTACAGACCTGTCTCTAACCAGCTACAGACCTGTCTCTAACCAACTACAGACCAGTCTTTAACCAGCTATAAACGGTCTCTAACCAGCTACAGACCTGTCTCTAACCAGCTATAAACGGTCTCTAACCAACTACAGACCTGTCTCTAACCAGCTATAGACCTGTCTCTAACCAGCTACAGACCAGTCTTTAACCAGCTATAAACGGTCTCTAACCAGCTACAGACCTGTCTCTAACCAGCTACAGACCAGTCTTTAACCAGCTATAAACGGTCTCTAACCAGCTACAGACCTGTCTCTAACCAGCTATAGACCTGTCTCTAACCAGCTACAGACCTGTCTCTAACCAGCTATAAACGGTCTCTAACCAGCTATAGACCTGTCTCTAACCAGCTACAGACCTGTCTCTAACCAGCTACAGGCCTGTCTCTAACAGCTATAGACCTGTCTCTAACCAACTACAGACCTGTCTCTAACCAGCTATAGACCTGTCTCTAACCAGCTACAGACCTGTCTCTAACCAGCTACAGACCAGTCTCTAACCAGCTATAAACGGTCTCTAACCAGCTATAGACCTGTCTCTAACCAGCTACAGACCTGTCTCTAACCAGCTATAGACCTGTCTTTAACCAGCTATAAACGGTCTCTAACCAGCTATAGACCTGTCTCTAACCAGCTACAGACCTGTCTTTAACCAGCTATAAACGGTCTCTAACCAGCTACAGACGTGTCTCTAACCAGCTATAGATCTGTCTCTAACCAGCTACAGACCTGTCTCTAACCAGCTACAGAACTGTCTTTAACCAGCTATAAACGGTCTCTAACCAGATACAGACCTGTCTCTAACCAGATACAGACCTGTCTTTAACCAGCTATAAACGGTCTCTAACCAGCTATAGACCTGTCTCTAACCAGCTACAGACCTGTCTTTAACCAGCTATAGACCTGTCTCTAACCAGCTACAGACCTGTCTCTAACCAGCTACAGACCTGTCTTTAACCAGCTATAAACGGTCTCTAACCAGCTACAGACCTGTCTCTAACCAGCTACAGACCTGTCTCTAACCAGCTACAGACCTGTCTCTAACCAGCTATAGACCTGTCTCTAACCAGCTATAAACGGTCTCTAACCAGCTACAGACCTGTCTCTAACCAGCTACAGACCAGTCTCTAACCAGCTACAGACCTGTCTCTAACCAGCTACAGACCAGTCTCTAACCAGCTATAGACCTGTCTCTAACCAGCTACAGACCAGTCTTTAACCAGCTACAGACCTGTCTCTAACCAGCTAAAGACCTGTCTCTAACCAGCTACAGACCTGTCTCTAACCAGCTACAGACCTGTCTCTAACCAGCTAAAGACCTGTCTCTAACCAGCTACAGACCTGTCTCTAACCAGCTACAGACCAGTCTCTAACCAGCTATAGACCTGTCTCTAACCAGCTACAGACCTGTCTCTAACCAGCTACAGACCAGTCTTTAACCAGCTATAAACGGTCTCTAACCAGCTACAGACCTGTCTCTAACCAGCTACAGACCTGTCTTTAACCAGCTATAAACGGTCTCTAACCAGCTACAGACCTGTCTCTAACCAGCTACAGACCTGTCTCTAACCAGCTATAGACCTGTCTCTAACCAGCTACCGACCAGTCTCTAACAAGCTACAGACCAGTCTCTAACCAGCTATAGACCTGTCTCTAACCAGCTACAGACCAGTCTCTAACCAGCTACAGACCTGTCTCTAACCAGCTACAGACCAGTCTCTAACCAGCTATAGACCTGTCTCTAACCAGCTACAGACCTGTCTCTAACCAGCTAAAGACCTGTCTCTAACCAGCTACAGACCAGTCTCTAACCAGCTACAGACCTGTCTCTAACCAACTATAGACCTGTCTCTAACCAGCTATAAACGGTCTCTAACCAGCTACAGACCTGTCTCTAACCAACTATAGACCTGTCTCTAACCAGCTATAGACCTGTCTCTAACCAGCTATAAACGGTCTCTAACCAGCTACAGACCTGTCTCTAACCAGCTATAAACGGTCTCTAACCAACTACAGACCTGTCTCTAACCAGCTATTGACCTGTCTCTAACCAGCTACAGACCTGTCTCTAACCAGCTATAGACCTGTCTCTAACCAGCTACAGACCTGTCTCTAACCAGCTATAAACGGTCTCTAACCAGCTATAGACCTGTCTCTAACCAGCTACAGACCTGTCTCTAACCAGCTACAGGCCTGTCTCTAACAGCTATAGACCTGTCTCTAACCAACTACAGACCTGTCTCTAACAGCTATAGACCTGTCTCTAACCAGCTACAGACCTGTCTCTAACCAGCTATAAACGGTCTCTAACCAGCTATAGACCTGTCTCTAACCAACTACAGACCTGTCTCTAACCAGCGATAGACCTGTCTCTAACCAGCTACAGACCTGTCTCTAACCAGCTACAGACCAGTCTCTAACCAGCTATAAACGGTCTCTAACCAGCTATAGACCTGTCTCTAACCAGCTACAGACCTGTCTCTAACCAGCTATAGACCTGTCTTTAACCAGCTATAAACGGTCTCTAACCAGCTATAGACCTGTCTCTAACCAGCTACAGACCTGTCTTTAACCAGCTATAAACGGTCTCTAACCAGCTATAGACCTGTCTCTAACCAGCTACAGACCAGTCACTAACCAGCTACAGACCTGTCTCTAACCAGCTAAAGACCTGTCACTAACCAGCTACAGACCAGTCTTTAACCAGCTACAGACCTGTCTCTAACCAGCTAAAGACCTGTCTCTAACCAGCTACAGACCTGTCTCTAACCAGCTACAGACCTGTCTCTAACCAGCTAAAGACCTGTCTCTAACCAGCTACAGACCTGTCTCTAACCAGCTACAGACCAGTCTCTAACCAGCTATAGACCTGTCTCTAACCAGCTACAGACCTGTCTCTAACCAGCTACAGACCAGTCTTTAACCAGCTATAAACGGTCTCTAACCAGCTACAGACCTGTCTCTAACCAGCTACAGACCTGTCTTTAACCAGCTATAAACGGTCTCTAACCAGCTACAGACCTGTCTCTAACCAGCTACAGACCTGTCTCTAACCAGCTATAGACCTGTCTCTAACCAGCTTCCGACCAGTCTCTAACAAGCTACAGACCAGTCTCTAACCAGCTATAGACCTGTCTCTAACCAGCTACAGACCAGTCTCTAACCAGCTACAGACCTGTCTCTAACCAGCTACAGACCAGTCTCTAACCAGCTATAGACCTGTCTCTAACCAGCTACAGACCTGTCTCTAACCAGCTACAGACCTGTCTCTAACCAGCTAAAGACCTGTCTCTAACCAGCTACAGACCAGTCTCTAACCAGCTACAGACCAGTCTCTAACCAGCTATAGACCTGTCTCTAACCAGCTACAGACCTGTCTTTAACCAGCTATAAACCGTCTCTAACCAGCTATAAACCTGTCTCTAACCAACTATAGACCTGTCTCTAACCAGCTAAAGACCTGTCTCTAACCAGCTACAGACCAGTCTCTAACCAGCTATAGACCTGTTTCTAACCAGCTACAGACCAGTCTTTAACCAGCTATAAACGGTCTCTAACCAGCTACAGACCTGTCTCTAACCAGCTATAAACGGTCTCTAACCAACTATAGACCTGTCTCTAACCAGCTAATGACCTGTCTCTAACCAGCTACAGACCTGTCTCTAACCAGCTACAGACCTGTCTCTAACCAACTATAGACCTGTCTCTAACCAGCTATAAACGGTCTCTAACCAGCTACAGACCTGTCTCTAACCAACTATAGACCTGTCTCTAACCAGCTATAGACCTGTCTCTAACCAGCTATAAACGGTCTCTAACCAGCTACAGACCTGTCTCTAACCAGCTATAAACGGTCTCTAACCAACTACAGACCTGTCTCTAACCAGCTATTGACCTGTCTCTAACCAGCTACAGACCTGTCTCTAACCAGCTACAGACCTGTCTCTAACCAGCTATAGACCTGTCTCTAACCAACTATAGACCTGTCTCTAACCAGCTATAAACTGTCTCTAACCAGCTACAGACCTGTCTCTAACCAACTATAGACCTGTCTCTAACCAGCTATTGACCTGTCTCTAACCAACTATAGACCTGTCTCTAACCAGCTATTGACCTGTCTCTAACCAGCTAAAGACCTGTCTCTAACCAGCTACAGACCAGTCTCTAACCAGCTACAGACCTGTCTCTAACCAGCTACAGACCTGTCTCTAACCAGCTACAGACCAGTCTCTAACCAGCTATAGACCTGTCTCTAACCAGCTACAGACCTGTCTTTAACCAGCTATAAACGGTCTCTAACCAGCTATAGACCTGTCTCTAACCAGCTATAGACCTGTCTCTAACCAGCTACAGACCTGTCTCTAACCAGCTACAGACCTGTCTCTAACCAACTACAGACCAGTCTTTAACCAGCTATAAACGGTCTCTAACCAGCTACAGACCTGTCTCTAACCAGCTACAGACCTGTCTCTAACCAGCTATAAACGGTCTCTAACCAACTACAGACCTGTCTCTAACCAGCTATAGACCTGTCTCTAACCAGCTACAGACCAGTCTTTAACCAGCTATAAACGGTCTCTAACCAGCTACAGACCTGTCTCTAACCAGCTACAGACCAGTCTTTAACCAGCTATAAACGGTCTCTAACCAGCTACAGACCTGTCTCTAACCAGCTATAGACCTGTCTCTAACCAGCTACAGACCTGTCTCTAACCAGCTATAAACGGTCTCTAACCAGCTATAGACCTGTCTCTAACCAGCTACAGACCTGTCTCTAACCAGCTACAGGCCTGTCTCTAACAGCTATAGACCTGTCTCTAACCAACTACAGACCTGTCTCTAACCAGCTATAGACCTGTCTCTAACCAGCTACAGACCTGTCTCTAACCAGCTACAGACCAGTCTCTAACCAGCTATAAACGGTCTCTAACCAGCTATAGACCTGTCTCTAACCAGCTACAGACCTGTCTCTAACCAGCTATAGACCTGTCTTTAACCAGCTATAAACGGTCTCTAACCAGCTATAGACCTGTCTCTAACCAGCTACAGACCTGTCTTTAACCAGCTATAAACGGTCTCTAACCAGCTACAGACGTGTCTCTAACCAGCTATAGATCTGTCTCTAACCAGCTACAGACCTGTCTCTAACCAGCTACAGACCTGTCTTTAACCAGCTATAAACGGTCTCTAACCAGATACAGACCTGTCTCTAACCAGATACAGACCTGTCTTTAACCAGCTATAAACGGTCTCTAACCAGCTATAGACCTGTCTCTAACCAGCTACAGACCTGTCTTTAACCAGCTATAGACCTGTCTCTAACCAGCTACAGACCTGTCTCTAACCAGCTACAGACCTGTCTTTAACCAGCTATAAACGGTCTCTAACCAGCTACAGACCTGTCTCTAACCAGCTACAGACCTGTCTCTAACCAGCTACAGACCTGTCTCTAACCAGCTATAGACCTGTCTCTAACCAGCTATAAACGGTCTCTAACCAGCTACAGACCTGTCTCTAACCAGCTACAGACCAGTCTCTAACCAGCTACAGACCTGTCTCTAACCAGCTACAGACCAGTCTCTAACCAGCTATAGACCTGTCTCTAACCAGCTACAGACCAGTCACTAACCAGCTACAGACCTGTCTCTATCCAGCTAAAGACCTGTCACTAACCAGCTACAGACCAGTCTTTAACCAGCTACAGACCTGTCTCTAACCAGCTAAAGACCTGTCTCTAACCAGCTACAGACCTGTCTCTAACCAGCTACAGACCTGTCTCTAACCAGCTAAAGACCTGTCTCTAACCAGCTACAGACCTGTCTCTAACCAGCTACAGACCAGTCTCTAACCAGCTATAGACCTGTCTCTAACCAGCTACAGACCTGTCTCTAACCAGCTACAGACCAGTCTTTAACCAGCTATAAACGGTCTCTAACCAGCTACAGACCTGTCTCTAACCAGCTACAGACCTGTCTTTAACCAGCTATAAACGGTCTCTAACCAGCTACAGACCTGTCTCTAACCAGCTACAGACCTGTCTCTAACCAGCTATAGACCTGTCTCTAACCAGCTACCGACCAGTCTCTAACAAGCTACAGACCAGTCTCTAACCAGCTATAGACCTGTCTCTAACCAGCTACAGACCAGTCTCTAACCAGCTACAGACCTGTCTCTAACCAGCTACAGACCAGTCTCTAACCAGCTATAGACCTGTCTCTAACCAGCTACAGACCTGTCTCTAACCAGCTAAAGACCTGTCTCTAACCAGCTACAGACCAGTCTCTAACCAGCTACAGACCTGTCTCTAACCAACTATAGACCAGTCTCTAACCAGCTATAAACGGTCTCTAACCAGCTATAGACCTGTCTCTAACCAGCTACAGACCTGTCTCTAACCAGCTATAGACCTGTCTCTAACCAGCTATAAACGGTCTCTAACCAGCTATAGACCTGTCTCTAACCAGCTACAGACCTGTCTTTAACCAGCTATTGACCTGTCTCTAACCAGCTAAAGACCTGTCTCTAACCAGCTACAGACCAGTCTCTAACCAGCTACAGACCTGTCTCTAACCAGCTACAGACCTGTCTCTAACCAGCTACAGACCAGTCTCTAACCAGCTATAGACCTGTCTCTAACCAGCTACAGACCTGTCTTTAACCAGCTATAAACGGTCTCTAACCAGCTATAGACCTGTCTCTAACCAGCTATAGACCTGTCTCTAACCAGCTACAGACCTGTCTCTAACCAGCTACAGACCTGTCTCTAACCAACTACAGACCAGTCTTTAACCAGCTATAAACGGTCTCTAACCAGCTACAGACCTGTCTCTAACCAGCTACAGACCTGTCTCTAACCAGCTATAAACGGTCTCTAACCAACTACAGACCTGTCTCTAACCAGCTATAGACCTGTCTCTAACCAGCTACAGACCAGTCTTTAACCAGCTATAAACGGTCTCTAACCAGCTACAGACCTGTCTCTAACCAGCTACAGACCAGTCTTTAACCAGCTATAAACGGTCTCTAACCAGCTACAGACCTGTCTCTAACCAGCTATAGACCTGTCTCTAACCAGCTACAGACCTGTCTCTAACCAGCTATAAACGGTCTCTAACCAGCTATAGACCTGTCTCTAACCAGCTACAGACCAGTCACTAACCAGCTACAGACCTGTCTCTAACCAGCTAAAGACCTGTCACTAACCAGCTACAGACCAGTCTTTAACCAGCTACAGACCTGTCTCTAACCAGCTAAAGACCTGTCTCTAACCAGCTACAGACCTGTCTCTAACCAGCTACAGACCTGTCTCTAACCAGCTAAAGACCTGTCTCTAACCAGCTAAAGACCTGTCTCTAACCAGCTACAGACCAGTCTCTAACCAGCTATAGACCTGTCTCTAACCAGCTACAGACCTGTCTCTAACCAGCTACAGACCAGTCTTTAACCAGCTATAAACGGTCTCTAACCAGCTACAGACCTGTCTCTAACCAGCTACAGACCTGTCTTTAACCAGCTATAAACGGTCTCTAACCAGCTACAGACCTGTCTCTAACCAGCTACAGACCTGTCTCTAACCAGCTATAGACCTGTCTCTAACCAGCTACCGACCAGTCTCTAACAAGCTACAGACCAGTCTCTAACCAGCTATAGACCTGTCTCTAACCAGCTACAGACCAGTCTCTAACCAGCTACAGACCTGTCTCTAACCAGCTACAGACCAGTCTCTAACCAGCTATAGACCTGTCTCTAACCAGCTACAGACCTGTCTCTAACCAGCTAAAGACCTGTCTCTAACCAGCTACAGACCAGTCTCTAACCAGCTACAGACCTGTCTCTAACCAACTATAGACCTGTCTCTAACCAGCTATAAACGGTCTCTAACCAGCTACAGACCTGTCTCTAACCAACTATAGACCTGTCTCTAACCAGCTATAGACCTGTCTCTAACCAGCTATAAACGGTCTCTAACCAGCTACAGACCTGTCTCTAACCAGCTATAAACGGTCTCTAACCAACTACAGACCTGTCTCTAACCAGCTATTGACCTGTCTCTAACCAGCTACAGACCTGTCTCTAACCAGCTATAGACCTGTCTCTAACCAGCTACAGACCTGTCTCTAACCAGCTATAAACGGTCTCTAACCAGCTATAGACCTGTCTCTAACCAGCTACAGACCTGTCTCTAACCAGCTACAGGCCTGTCTCTAACAGCTATAGACCTGTCTCTAACCAACTACAGACCTGTCTCTAACAGCTATAGACCTGTCTCTAACCAGCTACAGACCTGTCTCTAACCAGCTATAAACGGTCTCTAACCAGCTATAGACCTGTCTCTAACCAACTACAGACCTGTCTCTAACCAGCGATAGACCTGTCTCTAACCAGATACAGACCTGTCTCTAACCAGCTACAGACCAGTCTCTAACCAGCTATAAACGGTCTCTAACCAGCTATAGACCTGTCTCTAACCAGCTACAGACCTGTCTCTAACCAGCTATAGACCTGTCTTTAACCAGCTATAAACGGTCTCTAACCAGCTATAGACCTGTCTCTAACCAGCTACAGACCTGTCTTTAACCAGCTATTGACCTGTCTCTAACCAGCTAAAGACCTGTCTCTAACCAGCTACAGACCAGTCTCTAACCAGCTACAGACCTGTCTCTAACCAGCTACAGACCTGTCTCTAACCAGCTACAGACCAGTCTCTAACCAGCTATAGACCTGTCTCTAACCAGCTACAGACCTGTCTTTAACCAGCTATAAACGGTCTCTAACCAGCTATAGACCTGTCTCTAACCAGCTATAGACCTGTCTCTAACCAGCTACAGACCTGTCTCTAACCAGCTACAGACCTGTCTCTAACCAACTACAGACCAGTCTTTAACCAGCTATAAACGGTCTCTAACCAGCTACAGACCTGTCTCTAACCAGCTACAGACCTGTCTCTAACCAGCTATAAACGGTCTCTAACCAACTACAGACCTGTCTCTAACCAGCTATAGACCTGTCTCTAACCAGCTACAGACCAGTCTTTAACCAGCTATAAACGGTCTCTAACCAGCTACAGACCTGTCTCTAACCAGCTACAGACCAGTCTTTAACCAGCTATAAACGGTCTCTAACCAGCTACAGACCTGTCTCTAACCAGCTATAGACCTGTCTCTAACCAGCTACAGACCTGTCTCTAACCAGCTATAAACGGTCTCTAACCAGCTATAGACCTGTCTCTAACCAGCTACAGACCTGTCTCTAACCAGCTACAGGCCTGTCTCTAACAGCTATAGACCTGTCTCTAACCAACTACAGACCTGTCTCTAACCAGCTATAGACCTGTCTCTAACCAGCTACAGACCTGTCTCTAACCAGCTACAGACCAGTCTCTAACCAGCTATAAACGGTCTCTAACCAGCTATAGACCTGTCTCTAACCAGCTACAGACCTGTCTCTAACCAGCTATAGACCTGTCTTTAACCAGCTATAAACGGTCTCTAACCAGCTATAGACCTGTCTCTAACCAGCTACAGACCTGTCTTTAACCAGCTATAAACGGTCTCTAACCAGCTACAGACGTGTCTCTAACCAGCTATAGATCTGTCTCTAACCAGCTACAGACCTGTCTCTAACCAGCTACAGACCTGTCTTTAACCAGCTATAAACGGTCTCTAACCAGATACAGACCTGTCTCTAACCAGATACAGACCTGTCTTTAACCAGCTATAAACGGTCTCTAACCAGCTATAGACCTGTCTCTAACCAGCTACAGACCTGTCTTTAACCAGCTATAGACCTGTCTCTAACCAGCTACAGACCTGTCTCTAACCAGCTACAGACCTGTCTTTAACCAGCTATAAACGGTCTCTAACCAGCTACAGACCTGTCTCTAACCAGCTACAGACCTGTCTCTAACCAGCTACAGACCTGTCTCTAACCAGCTATAGACCTGTCTCTAACCAGCTATAAACGGTCTCTAACCAGCTACGGACCTGTCTCTAACCAGCTACAGACCAGTCTCTAACCAGCTACAGACCTGTCTCTAACCAGCTACAGACCAGTCTCTAACCAGCTATAGACCTGTCTCTAACCAGCTACAGACCAGTCACTAACCAGCTACAGACCTGTCTCTATCCAGCTAAAGACCTGTCACTAACCAGCTACAGACCAGTCTTTAACCAGCTACAGACCTGTCTCTAACCAGCTAAAGACCTGTCTCTAACCAGCTACAGACCTGTCTCTAACCAGCTACAGACCTGTCTCTAACCAGCTAAAGACCTGTCTCTAACCAGCTACAGACCTGTCTCTAACCAGCTACAGACCAGTCTCTAACCAGCTATAGACCTGTCTCTAACCAGCTACAGACCTGTCTCTAACCAGCTACAGACCAGTCTTTAACCAGCTATAAACGGTCTCTAACCAGCTACAGACCTGTCTCTAACCAGCTACAGACCTGTCTTTAACCAGCTATAAACGGTCTCTAACCAGCTACAGACCTGTCTCTAACCAGCTACAGACCTGTCTCTAACCAGCTATAGACCTGTCTCTAACCAGCTACCGACCAGTCTCTAACAAGCTACAGACCAGTCTCTAACCAGCTATAGACCTGTCTCTAACCAGCTACAGACCAGTCTCTAACCAGCTACAGACCTGTCTCTAACCAGCTACAGACCAGTCTCTAACCAGCTATAGACCTGTCTCTAACCAGCTACAGACCTGTCTCTAACCAGCTAAAGACCTGTCTCTAACCAGCTACAGACCAGTCTCTAACCAGCTACAGACCTGTCTCTAACCAACTATAGACCTGTCTCTAACCAGCTATAAACGGTCTCTAACCAGCTACAGACCTGTCTCTAACCAACTATAGACCTGTCTCTAACCAGCTATAGACCTGTCTCTAACCAGCTATAAACGGTCTCTAACCAGCTACAGACCTGTCTCTAACCAGCTATAAACGGTCTCTAACCAACTACAGACCTGTCTCTAACCAGCTATTGACCTGTCTCTAACCAGCTACAGACCTGTCTCTAACCAGCTATAGACCTGTCTCTAACCAGCTACAGACCTGTCTCTAACCAGCTATAAACGGTCTCTAACCAGCTAAAGACCTGTCTCTAACCAGCTACAGACCTGTCTCTAACCAGCTACAGGCCTGTCTCTAACAGCTATAGACCTGTCTCTAACCAACTACAGACCTGTCTCTAACAGCTATAGACCTGTCTCTAACCAGCTACAGACCTGTCTCTAACCAGCTATAAACGGTCTCTAACCAGCTATAGACCTGTCTCTAACCAACTACAGACCTGTCTCTAACCAGCGATAGACCTGTCTCTAACCAGCTACAGACCTGTCTCTAACCAGCTACAGACCAGTCTCTAACCAGCTATAAACGGTCTCTAACCAGCTATAGACCTGTCTCTAACCAGCTACAGACCTGTCTCTAACCAGCTATAGACCTGTCTTTAACCAGCTATAAACGGTCTCTAACCAGCTATAGACCTGTCTCTAACCAGCTACAGACCTGTCTTTAACCAGCTATAAACGGTCTCTAACCAGCTATAGACCTGTCTCTAACCAGCTACAGACCAGTCACTAACCAGCTACAGACCTGTCTCTAACCAGCTAAAGACCTGTCACTAACCAGCTACAGACCAGTCTTTAACCAGCTACAGACCTGTCTCTAACCAGCTAAAGACCTGTCTCTAACCAGCTACAGACCTGTCTCTAACCAGCTACAGACCTGTCTCTAACCAGCTAAAGACCTGTCTCTAACCAGCTAAAGACCTGTCTCTAACCAGCTACAGACCAGTC
The DNA here is from genome assembly GCF_933228915.1 of Telmatherina bonti. Taxonomy (NCBI): domain Eukaryota; kingdom Metazoa; phylum Chordata; class Actinopteri; order Atheriniformes; family Telmatherinidae; genus Telmatherina; species Telmatherina bonti. The sequence continues at coordinate 927,492 of NC_136612.1, read as the reverse complement.
TCTAACCAGCTATAGACCTGTCTCTAACCAGCTACAGACCTGTCTCTAACCAGCTACAGACCAGTCTTTAACCAGCTATAAACGGTCTCTAACCAGCTACAGACCTGTCTCTAACCAGCTACAGACCTGTCTTTAACCAGCTATAAACGGTCTCTAACCAGCTACAGACCTGTCTCTAACCAGCTACAGACCTGTCTCTAACCAGCTATAGACCTGTCTCTAACCAGCTACCGACCAGTCTCTAACAAGCTACAGACCAGTCTCTAACCAGCTATAGACCTGTCTCTAACCAGCTACAGACCAGTCTCTAACCAGCTACAGACCTGTCTCTAACCAGCTACAGACCAGTCTCTAACCAGCTATAGACCTGTCTCTAACCAGCTACAGACCTGTCTCTAACCAGCTAAAGACCTGTCTCTAACCAGCTACAGACCAGTCTCTAACCAGCTACAGACCTGTCTCTAACCAACTATAGACCTGTCTCTAACCAGCTATAAACGGTCTCTAACCAGCTACAGACCTGTCTCTAACCAACTATAGACCTGTCTCTAACCAGCTATAGACCTGTCTCTAACCAGCTATAAACGGTCTCTAACCAGCTACAGACCTGTCTCTAACCAGCTATAAACGGTCTCTAACCAACTACAGACCTGTCTCTAACCAGCTATTGACCTGTCTCTAACCAGCTACAGACCTGTCTCTAACCAGCTATAGACCTGTCTCTAACCAGCTACAGACCTGTCTCTAACCAGCTATAAACGGTCTCTAACCAGCTATAGACCTGTCTCTAACCAGCTACAGACCTGTCTCTAACCAGCTACAGGCCTGTCTCTAACAGCTATAGACCTGTCTCTAACCAACTACAGACCTGTCTCTAACAGCTATAGACCTGTCTCTAACCAGCTACAGACCTGTCTCTAACCAGCTATAAACGGTCTCTAACCAGCTATAGACCTGTCTCTAACCAACTACAGACCTGTCTCTAACCAGCGATAGACCTGTCTCTAACCAGATACAGACCTGTCTCTAACCAGCTACAGACCAGTCTCTAACCAGCTATAAACGGTCTCTAACCAGCTATAGACCTGTCTCTAACCAGCTACAGACCTGTCTCTAACCAGCTATAGACCTGTCTTTAACCAGCTATAAACGGTCTCTAACCAGCTATAGACCTGTCTCTAACCAGCTACAGACCTGTCTTTAACCAGCTATAAACGGTCTCTAACCAGCTAAAGACCTGTCTCTAACCAGCTACAGACCTGTCTCTAACCAGCTACAGACCAGTCTCTAACCAGCTACAGACCAGTCTCTAACCAGCTAAAGACCTCTCTCTAACCAGCTACAGACCAGTCTTTAACCAGCTAAAGACCTGTCTCTAACCAGCTATAGACCTGTTTCTAACCAGCTACAGACCAGTCTTTAACCAGCTATAAACGGTCTCTAACCAGCTATAAACCTGTCTCTAACCAACTATAGACCTGTCTCTAACCAGCTAAAGACCTGTCTCTAACCAGCTACAGACCAGTCTCTAACCAGCTACAGACCTGTCTCTAACCAGCTACAGACCAGTCTCTAACCAGCTATAGACCTGTCTCTAACCAGCTACAGACCTGTCTTTAACCAGCTATAAACGGTCTCTAACCAGCTATAGACCTGTCTCTAACCAGCTATAGACCTGTCTCTAACCAGCTACAGACCTGTCTCTAACCAGCTACAGACCTGTCTCTAACCAACTACAGACCAGTCTTTAACCAGCTATAAACGGTCTCTAACCAGCTACAGACCTGTCTCTAACCAGCTACAGACCTGTCTCTAACCAGCTATAAACGGTCTCTAACCAACTACAGACCTGTCTCTAACCAGCTATAGACCTGTCTCTAACCAGCTACAGACCAGTCTCTAACCAACTACAGACCTGTCTCTAACCAGCTATAGACCTGTCTCTAACCAGCTACAGACCAGTCTTTAACCAGCTATAAACGGTCTCTAACCAGCTACAGACCTGTCTCTAACCAGCTACAGACCAGTCTTTAACCAGCTATAAACGGTCTCTAACCAGCTACAGACCTGTCTCTAACCAGCTATAGACCTGTCTAACCAGCTACAGACCTGTCTCTAACCAGCTATAAACGGTCTCTAACCAGCTATAGACCTGTCTCTAACCAGCTACAGACCTGTCTCTAACCAGCTACAGGCCTGTCTCTAACAGCTATAGACCTGTCTCTAACCAACTACAGACCTGTCTCTAACCAGCGATAGACCTGTCTCTAACCAGCTACAGACCTGTCTCTAACCAGCTACAGACCAGTCTCTAACCAGCTATAAACGGTCTCTAACCAGCTATAGACCTGTCTCTAACCAGCTACAGACCTGTCTCTAACCAGCTATAGACCTGTCTTTAACCAGCTATAAACGGTCTCTAACCAGCTATAGACCTGTCTCTAACCAGCTACAGACCTGTCTTTAACCAGCTATAAACGGTCTCTAACCAGCTACAGACGTGTCTCTAACCAGCTATAGATCTGTCTCTAACCAGCTACAGACCTGTCTCTAACCAGCTACAGACCTGTCTTTAACCAGCTATAAACGGTCTCTAACCAGCTACAGACCTGTCTCTAACCAGCTACAGACCTGTCTTTAACCAGCTATAAACGGTCTCTAACCAGCTATAGACCTGTCTCTAACCAGCTACAGACCTGTCTTTAACCAGCTATAGACCTGTCTCTAACCAGCTACAGACCTGTCTCTAACCAGCTACAGACCTGTCTTTAACCAGCTATAAACGGTCTCTAACCAGCTACAGACCTGTCTCTAACCAGCTACAGACCAGTCTCTAACCAGCTACAGACCTGTCTCTAACCAGCTACAGACCAGTCTCTAACCAGCTATAGACCTGTCTCTAACCAGCTACAGACCAGTCACTAACCAGCTACAGACCTGTCTCTAACCAGCTAAAGACCTGTCACTAACCAGCTACAGACCAGTCTTTAACCAGCTATAGACCTGTCTCTAACCAGCTAAAGACCTGTCTCTAACCAGCTACAGACCAGTCTCTAACCAGCTACAGACCTGTCTCTAACCAGCTAAAGACCTGTCTCTAACCAGCTACAGACCTGTCTCTCCCCAGCTACAGACCTGTCTTTAACCAGCTATAAACGGTCTCTAACCAGCTATAGACCTGTCTCTAACCAGCTACAGACCTGTCTCTAACCGGCTACAGACCTGTCTTTAACCAGCTATAAACGGTCTCTAACCAGCTACAGACCTGTCTCTATCCAGCTACAGACCTGTCTTTAACCAGCTATAAACGGTCTCTAACCAGCTATAGACCTGTCTCTAACCAGCTACAGACCTGTCTTTAACCAGCTATAAACGGTCTCTAACCAGCTACAGACCTGTCTCTAACCAGCTATAGACCTGTCTCTAACCAGCTACAGACCTGTCTTTAACCAGCTATAAACGGTCTCTAACCAGCTACAGACCTGTCTCTAACCAGCTACAGACCTGTCTTTAACCAGCTATAAACGGTCTCTAACCAGCTACAGACCTGTCTCTAACCAGCTACAGACCTGTCTCTAACCAGCTATAGACCTGTCTCTAACCAGCTACCGACCAGTCTCTAACCAGCTACAGACCTGTCTCTAACCAGCTAAAGACCTGTCTCTAACCAGCTACAGACCAGTCTCTAACTAGCTACAGACCTGTCTCTAACCAGCTACAGACCTGTCTCTAACCAGCTACAGACCTGTCTCTAACCAGCTAAAGACCTGTCTCTAACCAGCTACAGACCTGTCTCTAACCAGCTACAGACCAGTCTCTAACCAGCTACAGACCAGTCTCTAACCAGCTAAAGACCTGTCTCTAACCAGCTACAGACCAGTCTTTAACCAGCTATAAACGGTCTCTAACCAGCTACAGACCTGTCTCTAACAGCTATAGACCTGTCTCTAACCAACTACAGACCTGTCTCTAACCAGCGATAGACCTGTCTCTAACCAGCTACAGACCTGTCTCTAACCAGCTACAGACCAGTCTCTAACCAGCTATAAACGGTCTCTAACCAGCTATAGACCTGTCTCTAACCAGCTACAGACCTGTCTCTAACCAGCTATAGACCTGTCTTTAACCAGCTATAAACGGTCTCTAACCAGCTATAGACCTGTCTCTAACCAGCTACAGACCTGTCTTTAACCAGCTATAAACGGTCTCTAACCAGCTACAGACGTGTCTCTAACCAGCTATAGATCTGTCTCTAACCAGCTACAGACCTGTCTCTAACCAGCTACAGACCTGTCTTTAACCAGCTATAAACGGTCTCTAACCAGCTACAGACCTGTCTCTAACCAGCTACAGACCTGTCTTTAACCAGCTATAAACGGTCTCTAACCAGCTATAGACCTGTCTCTAACCAGCTACAGACCTGTCTTTAACCAGCTATAGACCTGTCTCTAACCAGCTACAGACCTGTCTCTAACCAGCTACAGACCTGTCTTTAACCAGCTATAAACGGTCTCTAACCAGCTACAGACCTGTCTCTAACCAGCTACAGACCTGTCTCTAACCAGCTATAGACCTGTCTCTAACCAGCTACAGACCTGTCTTTAACCAGCTATAAACGGTCTCTAACCAGCTACAGACCTGTCTCTAACCAGCTACAGACCAGTCTCTAACCAGCTACAGACCTGTCTCTAACCAGCTACAGACCTGTCTCTAACCAGCTAAAGACCTGTCACTAACCAGCTACAGACCAGTCTTTAACCAGCTATAGACCTGTCTCTAACCAGCTAAAGAGCTGTCTCTAACCAGCTACAGACCAGTCTCTAACCAGCTACAGACCTGTCTCTAACCAGCTAAAGACCTGTCTCTAACCAGCTACAGACCTGTCTCTCCCCAGCTACAGACCTGTCTTTAACCAGCTATAAACGGTCTCTAACCAGCTATAGACCTGTCTCTAACCAGCTACAGACCTGTCTCTAACCAGCTACAGACCTGTCTTTAACCAGCTATAAACGGTCTCTAACCAGCTACAGACCTGTCTCTATCCAGCTACAGACCTGTCTTTAACCAGCTATAAACGGTCTCTAACCAGCTATAGACCTGTCTCTAACCAGCTACAGACCTGTCTTTAACCAGCTATAAACGGTCTCTAACCAGCTACAGACCTGTCTCTAACCAGCTATAGACCTGTCTCTAACCAGCTACAGACCTGTCTTTAACCAGCTACAGACCTGTCTTTAACCAGCTATAAACGGTCTCTAACCAGCTACAGACCTGTCTCTAACCAGCTACAGACCTGTCTTTAACCAGCTATAAACGGTCTCTAACCAGCTACAGACCTGTCTCTAACCAGCTACAGACCTGTCTCTAACCAGCTATAGACCTGTCTCTAACCAGCTACCGACCAGTCTCTAACCAGCTACAGACCTGTCTCTAACCAGCTAAAGACCTGTCTCTAACCAGCTACAGACCAGTCTCTAACTAGCTACAGACCTGTCTCTAACCAGCTACAGACCTGTCTCTAACCAGCTACAGACCTGTCTCTAACCAGCTAAAGACCTGTCTCTAACCAGCTACAGACCTGTCTCTAACCAGCTACAGACCAGTCTCTAACCAGCTACAGACCAGTCTCTAACCAGCTAAAGACCTGTCTCTAACCAGCTACAGACCAGTCTTTAACCAGCTATAAACGGTCTCTAACCAGCTACAGACCTGTCTCTAACAGCTATAGACCTGTCTCTAACCAACTACAGACCTGTCTCTAACCAGCGATAGACCTGTCTCTAACCAGCTACAGACCTGTCTCTAACCAGCTACAGACCAGTCTCTAACCAGCTATAAACGGTCTCTAACCAGCTATAGACCTGTCTCTAACCAGCTACAGACCTGTCTCTAACCAGCTATAGACCTGTCTTTAACCAGCTATAAACGGTCTCTAACCAGCTATAGACCTGTCTCTAACCAGCTACAGACCTGTCTTTAACCAGCTATAAACGGTCTCTAACCAGCTACAGACGTGTCTCTAACCAGCTATAGATCTGTCTCTAACCAGCTACAGACCTGTCTCTAACCAGCTACAGACCTGTCTTTAACCAGCTATAAACGGTCTCTAACCAGCTACAGACCTGTCTCTAACCAGCTACAGACCTGTCTTTAACCAGCTATAAACGGTCTCTAACCAGCTATAGACCTGTCTCTAACCAGCTACAGACCTGTCTTTAACCAGCTATAGACCTGTCTCTAACCAGCTACAGACCTGTCTCTAACCAGCTACAGACCTGTCTTTAACCAGCTATAAACGGTCTCTAACCAGCTACAGACCTGTCTCTAACCAGCTACAGACCTGTCTCTAACCAGCTATAGACCTGTCTCTAACCAGCTACAGACCTGTCTTTAACCAGCTATAAACGGTCTCTAACCAGCTACAGACCTGTCTCTAACCAGCTACAGACCAGTCTCTAACCAGCTACAGACCTGTCTCTAACCAGCTACAGACCAGTCTCTAACCAGCTATAGACCTGTCTCTAACCAGCTACAGACCAGTCACTAACCAGCTACAGACCTGTCTCTAACCAGCTAAAGACCTGTCACTAACCAGCTACAGACCAGTCTTTAACCAGCTATAGACCTGTCTCTAACCAGCTAAAGACCTGTCTCTAACCAGCTACAGACCAGTCTCTAACCAGCTACAGACCTGTCTCTAACCAGCTAAAGACCTGTCTCTAACCAGCTACAGACCTGTCTCTCCCCAGCTACAGACCTGTCTTTAACCAGCTATAAACGGTCTCTAACCAGCTATAGACCTGTCTCTAACCAGCTACAGACCTGTCTCTAACCAGCTACAGACCTGTCTTTAACCAGCTATAAACGGTCTCTAACCAGCTACAGACCTGTCTCTATCCAGCTACAGACCTGTCTTTAACCAGCTATAAACGGTCTCTAACCAGCTATAGACCTGTCTCTAACCAGCTACAGACCTGTCTTTAACCAGCTATAAACGGTCTCTAACCAGCTACAGACCTGTCTCTAACCAGCTATAGACCTGTCTCTAACCAGCTACAGACCTGTCTTTAACCAGCTACAGACCTGTCTTTAACCAGCTATAAACGGTCTCTAACCAGCTACAGACCTGTCTCTAACCAGCTACAGACCTGTCTCTAACCAGCTATAGACCTGTCTCTAACCAGCTACCGACCAGTCTCTAACCAGCTACAGACCTGTCTCTAACCAGCTAAAGACCTGTCTCTAACCAGCTACAGACCAGTCTCTAACTAGCTACAGACCTGTCTCTAACCAGCTACAGACCTGTCTCTAACCAGCTACAGACCTGTCTCTAACCAGCTACAGACCTGTCTTTAACCAGCTATAAACGGTCTCTAACCAGCTACAGACCTGTCTCTAACCAGCTACAGACCTGTCTCTAACCAGCTATAGACCTGTCTCTAACCAGCTACCGACCAGTCTCTAACCAGCTACAGACCTGTCTCTAACCAGCTAAAGACCTGTCTCTAACCAGCTACAGACCAGTCTCTAACTAGCTACAGACCTGTCTCTAACCAGCTACAGACCTGTCTCTAACCAGCTACAGACCTGTCTCTACCCAGCTATAGACCTGTCTCTAACCAGCTACAGACCTGTCTCTAACCAGCTACAGACCAGTCTCTAACCAGCTACAGACCAGTCTCTAACCAGCTAAAGACCTGTCTCTAACCAGCTACAGACCAGTCTTTAACCAGCTAAAGACCTGTCTCTAACCAGCTATAGACCTGTTTCTAACCAGCTACAGACCAGTCTTTAACCAGCTATAAACGGTCTCTAACCAGCTATAAACCTGTCTCTAACCAACTATAGACCTGTCTCTAACCAGCTAAAGACCTGTCTCTAACCAGCTACAGACCAGTCTCTAACCAGCTACAGACCTGTCTCTAACCAGCTACAGACCTGTCTCTAACCAGCTACAGACCAGTCTCTAACCAGCTATAGACCTGTCTCTAACCAGCTACAGACCTGTCTTTAACCAGCTATAAACGGTCTCTAACCAGCTATAGACCTGTCTCTAACCAGCTATAGACCTGTCTCTAACCAGCTACAGACCTGTCTCTAACCAGCTACAGACCTGTCTCTAACCAGCTATAAACGGTCTCTAACCAACTACAGACCTGTCTCTAACCAGCTACAGACCAGTCTTTGACCAGCTATAAACGGTCTCTAACCAGCTACAGACCTGTCTCTAACCAGCTATAGACCTGTCTCTAACCAGCTACAGACCTGTCTCTAACCAGCTATAAACGGTCTCTAACCAGCTATAGACCTGTCTCTAACCAGCTACAGACCTGTCTCTAACCAGCTACAGGCCTGTCTCTAACAGCTATAGACCTTTCTCTAACCAACTACAGACCAGTCTCTAACCAGCGATAGACCTGTCTCTAACCAGCTACAGACCTGTCTCTAACCAGCTACAGACCAGTCTCTAACCAGCTATAAACGGTCTCTAACCAGCTATAGACCTGTCTCTAACCAGCTACAGACCTGTCTCTAACCAGCTATAGACCTGTCTTTAACCAGCTATAAACGGTCTCTAACCAGCTATAGACCTGTCTCTAACCAGCTACAGACCTGTCTTTAACCAGCTATAAACGGTCTCTAACCAGCTACAGACGTGTCTCTAACCAGCTATAGATCTGTCTCTAACCAGCTACAGACCTGTCTCTAACCAGCTATAGACCTGTCTTTAACCAGCTATAAACGGTCTCTAACCAGCTACAGACCTGTCTCTAACCAGCTACAGACCTGTCTTTAACCAGCTATAAACGGTCTCTAACCAGCTATAGACCTGTCTCTAACCAGCTACAGACCTGTCTCTAACCAGCTATAGACCTGTCTCTAACCAGCTACAGACCTGTCTCTAACCAGCTACAGACCTGTCTTTAACCAGCTATAAACGGTCTCTAACCAGCTACAGACCTGTCTCTAACCAGCTACAGACCTGTCTCTAACCAGCTATAGACCTGTCTCTAACCAGCTACAGACCTGTCTTTAACCAGCTATAAACGGTCTCTAACCAGCTACAGACCTGGCTCTAACCAGCTACAGACCAGTCTCTAACCAGCTACAGACCTGTCTCTAACCAGCTACAGACCAGTCTCTAACCAGCTATAGACCTGTCTCTAACCAGCTACAGACCAGTCACTAACCAGCTACAGACCTGTCTCTAACCAGCTAAAGACCTGTCACTAACCAGCTACAGACCAGTCTTTAACCAGCTATAGACCTGTCTCTAACCAGCTAAAGACCTGTCTCTAACCAGCTACAGACCAGTCTCTAACCAGCTACAGACCTGTCTCTAACCAGCTAAAGACCTGTCTCTAACCAGCTACAGACCTGTCTCTCCCCAGCTACAGACCTGTCTTTAACCAGCTATAAACGGTCTCTAACCAGCTATAGACCTGTCTCTAACCAGCTACAGACCTGTCTCTAACCAGCTACAGACCTGTCTTTAACCAGCTATAAACGGTCTCTAACCAGCTACAGACCTGTCTCTAACCAGCTACAGACCTGTCTTTAACCAGCTATAAACGGTCTCTAACCAGCTATAGACCTGTCTCTAACCAGCTACAGACCTGTCTTTAACCAGCTATAAACGGTCTCTAACCAGCTACAGACCTGTCTCTAACCAGCTATAGACCTGTCTCTAACCAGCTACAGACCTGTCTTTAACCAGCTATAAACGGTCTCTAACCAGCTACAGACCTGTCTCTAACCAGCTACAGACCTGTCTTTAACCAGCTATAAACGGTCTCTAACCAGCTACAGACCTGTCTCTAACCAGCTACAGACCTGTCTCTAACCAGCTATAGACCTGTCTCTAACCAGCTACCGACCAGTCTCTAACCAGCTACAGACCTGTCTCTAACCAGCTAAAGACCTGTCTCTAACCAGCTACAGACCAGTCTCTAACTAGCTACAGACCTGTCTCTAACCAGCTACAGACCTGTCTCTAACCAGCTACAGACCTGTCTCTAACCAGCTACAGACCTGTCTCTAACCAGCTACAGACCAGTCTCTAACCAGCTATAGACCTGTCTCTAACCAGCTACAGACCAGTCTTTAACCAGCTAAAGACCTGTCTCTAACCAGCTATAGACCTGTTTCTAACCAGCTACAGACCTGTCTCTAACCAGCTATAAACGGTCTCTAACCAACTATAGACCTGTCTCTAACCAGCTATAAACGGTCCCTAACCAGCTATAGACCTGTCTCTAACCAGCTATAAACGGTCCCTAACCAGCTATAGACCTGTCTCTAACCAGCTACAAACGGTCTCTAACCAGCTATTGACCTGTCTCTAACCAGCTACAGACCTGTCTCTAACCAGCTACAGACCTGTCTCTAACCAACTATAGACCTGTCTCTAACCAGCTATAGACCTGTTTCTAACCAGCTACAGACCAGTCTTTAACCAGCTATAAACGGTCTCTAACCAGCTACAGACCTGTCTCTAACCAACTATAGACCTGTCTCTAACCAGCTAAAGACCTGTCTCTAACCAGCTACAGACCAGTCTCTAACCAGCTATAGACCTGTTTCTAACCAGCTACAGACCAGTCTTTAACCAGCTATAAACGGTCTCTAACCAGCTACAGACCTGTCTCTAACCAGCTATAAACGGTCTCTAACCAACTATAGACCTGTCTCTAACCAGCTATAAACGGTCTCTAACCAGCTATAGACCTGTCTCTAACCAGCTATAAACGGTCTCTAACCAGCTACAGACCTGTCTCTAACCAGCTATAAACGGTCTCTAACCAACTACAGACCTGTCTCTAACCAGCTATAGACCTGTCTCTAACCAGCTACAGACCTGTCTCTAACCAGCTACAGACCTGTCTCTAACCAGCTACAGACCTGTCTCTAACCAGCTGTAGACCTGTCTCTAACCAGCTATTGACCTGTCTTTAACCAGCTATAAACGGTCTCTAACCAGCTACAGACCTGTCTCTAACCAGCTATAAACAGTCTCTAACCAACTACAGACCTGTCTCTAACCAGCTATAAACGGTCTCTAACCAACTACAGACCTGTCTCTAACCAGCTACAGACCTGTCTCTAACCAGCTACAGACCTGTCTCTAACCAGCTAAAGACCTGTCTCTAACCAGCTACAGACCTGTCTCTAACCAGCTACAGACCTGTCTCTAACCAGCTGTAGACCTGTCTCTAACCAGCTATTGACCTGTCTTTAACCAGCTATAAACGGTCTCTAACCAGCTAAAGACCTGTCTTTAACCAGCTATAAACGGTCTCTAACCAGCTAAAGACCTGTCTTTAACCAGCTATAAACGGTCTCTAACCAGCTAAAGACCTGTCTCTCCCCAGATCACAGAATTGTGTTTGACAGGCTGGAAAACTGGGCTGGATTTTCTGGACTGGTTCTTAACTGGTTCAGGTCTTATTTAGAAGGCTGGAGTTATTTTGTTACAATTGACAGCTATGAATCTGAGCGAGTGGCCGTGATTTGTTGAGTACCTCAGGGGTCAGTCCTTGGACGTCTTCTGTTCAACTTGTATATGCTCCCTTTGGGTCAAATAATACATAACTGTAACATCAATTATGACAGTTATGCAGACGACACGCAGCTTTATGTGTCTTTGTCACCAGATGACCACAGTCCAATAAACTTACTGTGTTTGGAGCAAGTAAACACCAAGATGAGAGAGAATTTCCTTCAATTAAATGAAGACAAAACTAAGATTATTTTGTTTGGTAGCAAAGAGAAGAGGGTCAGCGTTGGTAAACACCTGGAGACTCGAGCTAAAGTTTACTCTCCCAGAAAGATCAGGAGAAACTCATCCATACATTCATCTCCAGCAGACTGGATTACTGTAACGGCATTTTAACAGGACTTCCCAGTAAAACCAGTAGACTGGATTACTGTAACAGTCTTTTAACAGGACTTCCCAGTAAAACCAGTAGACTGGATCACTGGAACGGTCTTTTAACAGGACTTCCCAGTAAAACCAGTAGACTGGATTACTGTAACGGTCTTTTAACAGGACTTCCCAGTAAAACCAGTAGACTGGATTACTGTAACGGTCTTTTAACAGGACTTCCCAGTAAAACCAGTAGACTGGATTACTGTAACGGCATTTTAACAGGACTTCCCACTAAAACCAGTAGACTGGATTACTGTAACGGTCTTTTAACAGGACTTCCCAGTAAAACCAGTAGACTGGATTACTGTAACGGTCTTTTAACAGGACTTCCCAGTAAAACCAGTAGACTGGATTACTGTAACGGTCTTTTAACAGGACTTCCCAGTAAAACCAGTAGACTGGATTACTGTAACGGTCTTTTAACAGGACTTCCCAGTAAAACCAGTAGACTGGATTACTGTAACGGTCTTTTAACAGGACTTCCCAGTAAAACCAGTAGACTGGATTACTGGAACGGCATTTTAACAGGACCTCCCAGTAAAACCAGTAGACTGGATTACTGGAACAGTCTTTTAACAGGACTTCCCAGTAAAACCAGTAGACTGGATTACTGTAATGGTCTTTTAACAGGACTTCCCAGTAAAACCAGTAGACTGGATTACTGGAACGGCATTTTAACAGGACCTCCCAGTAAAACCAGTAGACTGGATTACTGGAACAGTCTTTTAACAGGACTTCCCAGTAAAACCAGTAGACTGGATTACTGTAACGGTCTTTTAACAGGACTTCCCAGTAAAACCAGTAGAGTGGATTACTGGAACGGTCTTTTAACAGGACCTCCCAGTAAAACCAGTAGACTGGATTACTGGAACAGTCTTTTAACAGGACTTCCCAGTAAAACCAGTAGACTGGATTACTGTAATGGTCTTTTAACAGGACTTCCCAGTAAAACCAGTAGACTGGATTACTGTAACAGTCTTTTAACAGGACTTCCCAGTAAAACCAGTAGACTGGATCACTGGAACGGTCTTTTAACAGGACTTCCCAGTAAAACCAGTAGACTGGATTACTGTAACGGTCTTTTAACAGGACTTCCCAGTAAAACCAGTAGACTGGATTACTGTAACGGTCTTTTAACAGGACTTCCCAGTAAAACCAGTAGACTGGATTACTGTAACGGTCTTTTAACAGGACTTCCCAGTAAAACCAGTAGACTGGATTACTGTAACGGTCTTTTAACAGGACTTCCCAGTAAAACCAGTAGACTGGATTACTGTAACGGTCTTTTAACAGGACTTCCCAGTAAAACCAGTAGACTGGATTACTGTAACGGTCTTTTAACAGGACTTCCCAGTAAAACCAGTAGACTGGATTACTGGAACGGTCTTTTAACAGGACTTCCCAGTAAAACCAGTAGACTGGATTACTGGAACGGCATTTTAACAGGACCTCCCAGTAAAACCAGTAGACTGGATTACTGGAACAGTCTTTTAACAGGACTTCCCAGTAAAACCAGTAGACTGGATTACTGTAATGGTCTTTTAACAGGACTTCCCAGTAAAACCAGTAGACTGGATTACTGGAACAGTCTTTTAACAGGACTTCCCAGTAAAACCAGTAGACTGGATTACTGGAACGGCATTTTAACAGGACCTCCCAGTAAAACCAGTAGACTGGATTACTGGAACAGTCTTTTAACAGGACTTCCCAGTAAAACCAGTAGACTGGATTACTGTAATGGTCTTTTAACAGGACTTCCCAGTAAAACCAGTAGACTGGATTACTGGAACGGCATTTTAACAGGACCTCCCAGTAAAACCAGTAGACTGGATTACTGGAACAGTCTTTTAACAGGACTTCCCAGTAAAACCAGTAGACTGGATTACTGTAATGGTCTTTTAACAGGACCTCCCAGTAAAACCAGTAGACTGGATTACTGTAATGGTCTTTTAACAGGACTTCCCAGTAAAACCAGTAGACTGGATTACTGGAACAGTCTTTTAACAGGACTTCCCAGTAAAACCAGTAGACTGGATTACTGGAACAGTCTTTTAACAGGACTTCCCAGTAAAACCAGTAGACTGGATTACTGGAACAGTCTTTTAACAGGACTTCCTAAAAAGAGCATTAAACATCTGGAGCTCATCCAGAATGCTGCTGATGGAGCTTTAACTAGAACTAAGAGGTCTAAACACATCACACCAGTTCTAAAATCTTTACACTGTCTTCCAGTTTATACTGGTTTCCAGTTTATACTGGTTTCAGGTGAATCACAGGATAGATTTCAAAACCTGCTGATTGTTTACAAATCCCAGAATGATTCTGGACCAGAATACTTCTGTGATACGTTCAGAGAATATAAACCAAGCAGAGCTCTTCGATCCAAAGACTCTGGTAAACTAGTCCAGACCAGAGTCCAGACCAGAGTCCAGACCAGAGTCCAGACCAGAGTCCAGACTAAACATGGAGAAGCAGCATTTAGCTGTTACGCTGCAAACAAGTGGAATAATCTGCCAGTGGAGATGAAACTTTCACCAAATGTCGAAACTTTTAAATCCAGGTTAAAAACATTTCCTTTCTCATGCACCTATACATGACATCTGCACAATAACTTTTACTTAATTCTGCTTTTAATTATTTTAATATAATTTATAATAATGTAAACCAGAAATAGCGTCAGCAAACATCAAATACTGAATTAGCCAAGATGAGATTATGAAGGCTCCCTGTCACGGTGGCAGTGGAGATGTGGTGTGGACCCAAATGCAGCGATGAGGGAAAACAGGATGCAGGTCGAAGATAGATTTATTCCAGAACAAGGTGAGGGCAGAACTAACTAAATGAACCAACAACCACAAACTGAAACAGAGGGATATAAATACACTGGAAAACCAAACAAGAAACAGGTGAAACAAATCTAGTAAGTGAACTAAAACAGAAAATCCATGAAGCTAAACAAGAAGCAAGAGAACTAAACAGGAATAGCTACAAAATAAAACAGGAAACCAGAAACTAAGGCACCGAATGAAACCACATCATGACACTCCCTGGTTTAATTCCCAGCTTCGAGCTCTAAAACAGGCATCAAGGCGTTTGGAAAACAGATGGCGTTCATCAGGACTAGAGGAGTCTCACTTAACCTGGAAAGAAAGTTTAATCGTATACAAAAAAGCCTTACGTACGGCAAGAACAGCTTATTATTCATCATTGATAGAGGAAAACAAAAACAACCCTCGGTTTCTTTTCAGCACTGTAGCTAGGCTTACTAGGAGCCGGAGCGCTGTGGAGCCATGTATTCCTTTCTCACTTAGCTGTGATGATTTCATGTATTTTTTCAGGAATAAAATTGACACTATTAGAGATCAAATTCACAATATTCTTCCTTCTACCTATAATGTTGAGCCTGTTGTGGTCTCCGAAGCATCCTTAGAACCAGGATCTGACTTGTGTCTAAATAGTTTCTGTCCTGTCCAACCCTCTGAATTAACTAAAATAATAGCTTCATCTAAACCATCCACCTGTATCTTAGACCCTCTCCCAACGAGCCTCTTTAAGGACATTTTCCCTTTAATTAATACATCACTACTAAGTCTTATCAATATGTCTTTAGTGACAGGATATGTACCACAATCATTTAAAACTGCTGTAATCAAGCCTTTACTTAAAAAGCAATCTCTGGATCCAGAGGTGATAGCAAATTATAGACCTATATCTAACCTCCCGTTTATGTCCAAAATTCTGGAGAAAATAGTTTCAGCTCAGCTACATGCCCACCTGAGCAGAAATAATTTATGCGAGGAGTTTCAGTCA
The DNA here is from genome assembly GCF_933228915.1 of Telmatherina bonti. Lineage (NCBI taxonomy): Eukaryota > Metazoa > Chordata > Actinopteri > Atheriniformes > Telmatherinidae > Telmatherina > Telmatherina bonti. Next base: position 911,753 of record NC_136612.1, on the reverse strand, counting down.
GGATTTAGAGCTCATCATAGCACTGAGACGGCATTGGTGAAAGTTACTAATGACCTTCTTATGGCCTCAGACAAAGGACTTGTGTCCGTACTTATCTTGCTTGATCTTAGTGCTGCATTTGATACAGTCGATCATAACATTCTGTTACAAAGACTAGAACAGGTGGTTGGAATTACAGGTACAGCGTTAAGCTGGTTTAAATCATATTTATCTGATAGACTTCAGTTCGTTCATGTAAATGACAAGTCCTCCTCCCAAACTACAGTAAGTCATGGAGTTCCTCAAGGTTCTGTACTTGGACCAATACTCTTCACGCTATATATGCTCCCTTTAGGCAAAATTATTAGACAGCATGGAATAAACTTTTATTGTTATGCAGATGATACTCAGATATACTTATCCTTTAAACCAGATTAAACAAATCAGCCCAATAGGCTACAAAATTGTCTCATAGACATAAAGACTTGGATGTCTAGAAATTTTCTCCTCTTAAACTCAGATAAGACTGAAGTAATTCTCGTTGGATCTGAAAAACTCAGAGCTAAATTTTCCGGTTTTGTAATGAACCTGGATGGCATTACTTTAGCTTCCAGTGCTACAGTGAGAAACCTTGGAGTAATATTTGACCCTGACCTGTCCTTTGGTCCACATATTAAGCAGGTTACTAAAACAGCCTTCTTTCATTTACGTAATATAGCCAAAATTAGGGACATTCTGTCTCAGAGTGATGCAGAAAAACTGGTTCACGCTTTTGTTACTTCGAGACTAGATTACTGTAACTCTCTATTACTGGGCTGTCCTAAATATGCCCTGAAAACCCTTCAGCTGATCCAGAATTCTGCAGCCAGAGTCCTGACCAGAACCAGCATGAGAGATCATATTTCTCCAGTTTTAGCCTCTCTTCATTGGCTGCCTGTTGAATCTAGAATAGAATTTAAAATCCTTCTCCTTACATATAAAGCCCTCCACAACCAGGCACCACTATATATCAAAGACCTCATTGTTCCTTATATACCAAGTAGAGTACTTCGTTCGCAGACTGCAGGCTTACTTGTGGTTCCTAGAGTCTCAAAGAGCCGAGCAGGAGGCAGAGCCTTTGGTTATCAGGCCCCTCTCTTATGGAATAAGCTCCCAGTTAGTGTTAGGGAAGCAGACACCCTCCCCACCTTTAAGACTAGGCTGAAGACTTATCTTTTTGATAAGTCCTATAGCTAGGGATGGTTAGCATCCCTTAGTTATGCTGCTATAGGTTTAGACTGCTGAGGGACATTTCCTGATACACTGAGCTTCTTTCTTTTTCTCTTTATCTCTCTCTTTTACCCCCCCCCCCCCCCCCCCCATCATTAACATGTATGTCTCCTGTCTCAGCAGGTCTCCCTGGCCGGGAGTAGCAGTTCCTGTTGTCTGTTGTCTTTCTGTCCTCTTCCCCCCACACAGCAGAGGCAGATGGCTGCCTGTCCTGAGCCGGGTTCTGCCGGAGGTTTCCTTCCTGTTAAAAGGGAGTTTTTTCCTTCCCACTGTCGCCAGTGTGCTTGCTCAGGATGGGAGATTGAGTTGGACTCAACTCAATCTGTTGGTTTCCTTATATAGGCTGTTATGAATTGGCTTTCATTATGTTTTCTTCTCTGTCTGTAAAGCGTCTTGAGATGGCATTGCCGTGATTTATAAATAAAGTTGAATTGAATTGAATTGAACAGTTCCATGTCCCTTGTGCATATCTTCTCCTTGACAGTAACATGTCCAGGATGACACCAACGCTGGTTAACCAGCACTGCAATTCCACCACCCTTTAGCTTTCCGCTGTGTTGTCTACTGCTACTGTACTTTTAAAAAATCAAGATAGCAAGTAGAGCTACTGCAATGTGCTGCCAACAGACGGCGCAATCTATTATTTCTATTAATAATTGTTGAGAGCTGCATGGATTCTTCATTAATTATGCATTTAATGGTTTTTTCTTTTTCCCCATTATTTTTTTCTTCTCATGCTTAAAGATTCTTCCTCATAATAAATCCATAAGATGGAACAAAATGCACCGGACTGGCTTGAGTCGGATAAGCAACCCCCTAACCCTTCAATAAAACACTGTATGACTTATTACACGTAAACATATGAAAGATGATGGTTTTAAAACAATATTTTCTGCTGTCATCCAAGTTTTTTTGCCTCAAAGGCATTGACGATCAAGCCACTTGTTCCTCACTTTGTGAAGAGTTGGTCCTGTGACAGTTGAGGTGGACTAATTAGATGTGCAGAGGTTGCAATTCTCATTTTGTATCCATCAACTTAAAAAAATCACTTTATCACAGTAAATTGTTTTCTTAAAAGAGTTTTGCAGTAATGATGCACTCTTCTTTTAAGAAGTTATTCACTGTTGAAGACAAAAAGAAATACTTGTCAAATGGTTGAAATCTTTCATGTGTAAAACGTATGTTGTTGCTGATTGTTAGTAAAGTAGGCCGAGTTCAGAAAATTCAGTATTTCAGCATACTCATGCTCCAGGTGTATTTCAGCAAAACTATGTTCCAAGAATATTTAAGCATACTACTGCTTCAGGAGTATTTCAACATTACCACACTCCAGACATATTTCAGTATACTTGTGTTCCAGGAGTATTTTTTTTTCTTCTATTTTTTTCTATTTCTGTCAGCAGAATGATGGTCTGGATGTTCTGCTGAGCAAATTTTCTCTGCCAAGGGAAGCTTTATAGATATAATGATCCCCTTGACTTTCTGAATTTTTATTTTATTTCTATATTTATTTTGTATTGTTGTTTGAATTGTAGAGTTTGTACTGCTGGACCAGAGAGGACAGACGGAAGACAGAAAGAGAAAGAAGAAAAAACACCTCATAAGAAAAGGGAAAGAGATAAAGGGAGAGAAAAAAAAAACTAAAAAATAACCCAAAAAAAAAGAAAAAAAACCTACAGATGTATACATACACACATACATATACACATACATACACACACATACATATACACATATACACACACATACATATACACATACATACACACACATACATATACACATATACACACACATACATATACACATACATACACACATACACACACACACGTATATGTGTGTGTGTATATACATGTATATGTATACATATACATGTATATACACACACACCTCTATGCACACACACACATACATACGTACAAACATATATGCACTTGCCAGTATTAACACATATACATACACATACAAGCCAACTTTAGATCATAGTAACTAAACTATGAATGTAAAAAGTTAAATATAAATGAGAAACAAAGAGAAATGAGAAAACCAGCTGCTGTTAGTGAATAAACCTGCAGACGACTCGGTGACTGTGTCACATGCAGAACATGCAGAGTGGAACGTGTTCAGAGAAGATCATGCCAGTGTGACCCCTCCCACACAAAGGCAAGAGGCACGCCAGGAGGACCCCCGAGACCAGGGCCATCGGCAGCCATCCCCAGGCGCAGACCCCAACCGCCCCACCCCGGAGCCAGCCATGCACCGACCCAGGAGGAGGCAGAGGGGGGTCCCAGCCAGAGTCCCCCGCAGTCAGGGGGAACAGGCCCCAGCAGGCCCGGACCAGCGAGGACCGGCCCCGCTGGGCACCGGCCCCCCAGGGCAGACAGAGCGCGGGCCCCACGGCCCCAAGAGCCCGGAAGCAACCCCCCCACCCCCGCACACACATCTACACACACACACACCTACAGACCCACACACACATCTACACACACACACACACACACACCTACAGACCCACACATCTACACACACACACACACACCTACAGACCCACACACACATCTACACACACACACACCTACAGACCCACACATCTACACACACACACACACTACAGACCCACACACACATCTACACACACACCTACAGACCCACACACACATCTACACACACACACACCTACAGACCCACACACACATCTACACACACACACACCTACAGACCCACACACACATCTACACACACACACACACACACACCTACAGACCCACACATCTACACACACACACACACCTACAGACCCACACATCTACACACACACACACACACACCTACAGACCCACACATCTACACACACACACACACACACCTACAGACCCACACATCTACACACACACACACACACACACACACACACACCTACAGACCCACACACACATCTACACACACACACACACACACACCTACAGACCCACACATCTACACAAACACACACACACCTACAG